>NW_024704742.1:76991716-77591716 GCF_018977255.1 Callorhinchus milii | reverse complement strand
CAGCTCTTGTATTGCTCTTCAAACACTGGTGGGTGTTAACTTTCAGTGTTGACTTACTTCAGACTTCAACTAAAATTATGTGGTTTATGAATAATGAATTGTTCAGTATTTATTTAAACCAGATCCCAATTTCAACAACCAAACAATGAATGCTTTATCCTATTTTACTTTAACTTAAGCTTGGTATAAAGCATTTGGCATCCCAGAATTGTTACCTGTTGCCCATATGTTAATGTTGGATTCAGCTGGATTTTTTTTTCCTTTTTAATAAACAGAAAGGCAGAATGCGAAAAGATCTCCATTGAATAATAAATCATGCCATGGGTGGGTTGTATTACATCACAGTCTTGCACAATGTTATTCTAATTTGGTTATTTTAAGTTTGGTTAAACGAAGATATCGGGAAAGGAAATAAACCAGAAATTATGCTTATTTGATTGACGAGGCAAAAAAAGTAGAATGGAGTTTCTGCGGAATCCTGTATGTTCCATACAAAAACAAAAAGGAGCAAAAGAGGATAATTCCCATTTAAGTCCAAATTTGGTCCAGTTCATTCCCTCAGAGTTTGGAAGTGCCTAACCCTATACTAAAATGATAACGTCCTTGTGGACAGAACTTGGCCATTCCCAGTAACTTTTATCCCAGCTCAGGTGCCAACTCTCTGAGTGAAACAAATTCTTCTCATCTCCCCTCTGGTTCTCTTGTCAATTATCTTAAAACTATGTCCCCTGATTGTGGACCCACCTGCCAGTGGAAACAGTTTCTCCCTATCTACTCCATCAAATCCCCTCATAACTTTGAACATCTCTATTAAATTTCTCCTTAACCTTCTCTGCTCTAAGGAGAATAATCACAGCTTGTCTAGTTTTTCCACATAACTAAAGTCCCTAATCCCTGGTACCATTCTGGTAAATCTCTTCTGCATCCTCTCGAAGGCCTTGATATCCTTCCTAAAGTGTGGTGCCCAGAATTGGACACAATACTCCAGCTGAATTATCAGTGAATTATAAAGGTTTAGCAGATCTTCCTTGCTTATATACTTCAGGTGTATATTTATAAAGCCAAGGATCCCATATGTTTTTTTAAACAGATCTATCAACCTGTCCTATCACCTTCAAAGACCTGTGTACGTGAACTCCCAGGTCTCTCTGGCTCTGGCTTCATGGCTGTATATTGGACATTGCTGTGTGCAAATTGGCTGCTGCGTTTGCTACACAATACAATACAAAATTACATTTGTATAGCGCCTTTCATGTCGGGAGGACGTCCCAAGGCACTGGACAGTCAGGGATCTAGACCCGAGCTGGGAGTTGGGATCGGGGAAGGTGGAGGGTGACCAAAGACTCGGTCGAAGAGGAGGGTTTTGAGACATGCCTTGAAGGAGGCAAGGGAGGAGGCGAGGTGAAGGAAATATGGGATGGAGTTCCATAGGGTGGGGACAGAAAGGCTGAAGGCCCGACCGCTGATGGTGGGGTGGGCCGGGCAGGGGACATCGAGCAGGCCAGAGCCTGCTGAGCGGAGGGAGCGGAGAGGTTGATATTGGGTCAGCAGGTTGCAGAGGTAGGGAGGGGCAAGGCTGTGGAGGGCCTTGAAGGTGAGGACAAGGATTTTAACTCTATCCTCTGGGGATGCGGAGCCAGTGGAGCCGAGCGAGGGTGGATGCGATGGGGTCACGGAGCCTGGTGCGGGAGAGGACACAAGCTCCAGAGTTCTTATGATCTGCAGCTTTTGGAGGGAAGAGTAAGGAAGGCCAACAAGCAGGGCATTGGCTTAGTTGAGCCTCAATGTGAAGAATGCATGGACAAAGGTTTCGGCGGCCTGAGGGCTGAGGCAGTGGTGGAGCCGGGCAATGTTGCAGAGGTGGGGTAAGGCAGAGTGGGTTATGGCACGGATGTGGAGGAGAAGGGACAGTTGATGGTCAAAGAAGATGCCAAAGTTCCAAACCAGCTCAGTGCCAATATATGCTATGAAGGATATATTGTCCTTCTGATATGAAAAGCACTGCATCCAATGTAAGAATTATCATTATTAACAATAGTAATAATAAAAGTTAAACCACAGACAGATGTACTGTGCTTCTGATAAATGAAGGAACATGGTTGACATTCTGACCTGTATTTGGAAATGTAACATTTGAATGTTGGCCTTAAATAACGTAAATTGAAATTGCTGTATTTGACGTAAATTCAAATGTATCCAATGATCCATCTGATATCATCAGCTCTTGGTACAATCAGCTCTTGGCAAATCAGGAATTTGCTTATAATCAGATCATGATAAAATCTTTGCTGCAAACTAAGTTTTTTTAAATGTATTTTCCCAGTACATCTACATTTGTTTTGTTGGTATGCACCCTATTATGAGAATGCATTAAGAAAATATTTGTGATTTGTGTGTGTGTATGTGTGTATGGGGGGTGCTTCTTTTCCCTATTCGTATTATTTACTCATGACTACTCACAAGAACAAAGTCAGATTTCAGTGAAACCAACTCTTTGTAACTAGATGTTGCAGTTTTTCCCCAGCCCGTTGAACTCCAAATAACAGTTTATTAAAATAATTAAGTTATGGTGCTGGGATCTCATTAAAAAGAGAAACTTATAAGTTTCTGAAGCCTCTGCGAATTAACACACATAGTTTGAGTAGGCAGGACGTACAGCAACTTTGGGCAGAGGTTTCACAGACTGTTGTTTTGCGTATGCCGTTCACTCTAATTGCTTCAGCAAATGTGTTATCAGAGGAAAGGGATGCAAAGGAGGTACAGTCTGTAGAATAACACTCTCTTATCTGAATGTGGAGTCCTGTAGCTCAGTGGTTAGAGCACTCACTTTGCAAGTGAGAGACCTGAGTTCAATTCCCGGCAGGGCGAAACCTTGGGCAAGTTTCCTTACTCCACACAGAGCCTAATAATAATCCCTCCAAAACCAAAAACAATAATAAATTGGTCATTTTCAATCTACGACCATTTGTGGGGCATTGCTGTGCGCAATTGGCTGCCGCGTTCGCCCACAAATATACAGTCAATTCACTTTACAGTATATTCTGTGAAGCGCTTTGGGACATCTAGAAGACATGAAAAGTGCTATATCAAATGCAAGGATTATTATTATTATTATTATTATTATTATTATGTCACAGAGAGTAGGTATGACTTACAGACATGCAAACTTCTTTTGCAACCATCAATGTGCAGCTGCTAAGTAATGAATGCCAAAATGTGATGCAATTCAATTCACATATCCTGGCTCAGTGGGTGTCCCCTTTGTGCTGAACAATTCCATGTATTCAGGGTGGTGTTTGAGGGATCAAGAATATGGGTGTTGTCTACTAGTCATGAATTTATAGGCTGTAGTAGTAAGAGGAGGCATACCTAGCCAACGAGCATCACTAAACACATTATTCATGTACTGAAACAACAATCAATATCTGCACCATTGCAGAGGAGCTGGCCAGGATATTGAAGATTCTACAGCAAGGCTGCATCTTGCACAGTACGACTCAAGGCTTGCAGCAACCCTGAGCATCCAATGAGCATCAAAAACATGCCAAGATTGCTTGTAAGGAACCAATGTTTCCCTTTCAGTAATAAAAGTAATCCTTGCATTTGATGTAGCGCCTTATCACATTGATGTGGTTTAAAGTCTCATCCAAAGTAAGGTACCTCCAACAATGCAACACACTCCCAGCAATGCATCGGAGAGTTAGCTCAGACTATATGATTCCAAGTCCTGATGTGGGGATTGAACCCACAACCTTCTGACTCGGAGGCAAGAGTGACACCAAGTTGACACCTTTCCCAGTAACATTCAGTCAATGTATGACATCTGGCATCTTATCCATATTTGCAAATTTACAACTATCCCCCCCCATCAGTAGCACATTACGTCTATATTTATAGAAAGGTAGAACAATGAAATGTGCAGACACCACATTATTGATATTGCAATGTGAATTTATTGTATTCATACTTTGTGCCTAATGTGTATTCCTGATGATCTTCCCACTTAAATTGTATTCTCACTGTAATTGTAAATGCCTTTGTGCTTTCTATGTTCTTCTTCTATTAACATTACTCCTGCTTGAGGGATTTGACTTCAATTGGGGAAAGTATCCTGAGTTGTAGGAATGGAGAATGGGAGCCAGGATACTCCTTAATGGAGTCATTGCCTTCAATCCCCGCACTATATGCCCAGGACATTTTACCATGGAAAGCAAAACTACCGGTTTGAGTAATAATGCCCTGCACCTGGCACAGGTAGAGGCAATCTGCCTATGGGTGGCAATGGGTTGCCTGAGGGCAAATCATTCTGCAACTGTGAGATCCCTGAAGTACTCTCACAGCTGGTATCTCTCCATTCTGGTTCCAAAACCCTGATGGTTCACTGCAACCTGTTCACAAGATTTTCAAAACCAGCTGTGATGGCTCTTTGGTTATAGGAACCCATTTGCTTGATAGCAGCTGTGAGAGCATCTGTTTGGGAAGTCCCTAAGCTGCTATAATATGTTCCACTGTAGACAATCTCATGTTCAACACAACATGCATGGACTCAAAAGAAATTGCAATATATAGAAGCCTTTTGTCCACCAGTTTGTGTATTGTGCACAGCCTTGTGCACATTTTCTTGTAAGTCCATGGAAAGCCTACTTTTTCATGGAATCTATCTCTTGCCACCCTATCCTGGGAGGGACAAAGCTCTGCATAGAGACTCTTAGTTTTCAAAAGATAATCCAGTGACATCTCTTGAATTTTTATCCATCCCTACATCTCCACCATTCAAATCTGACCAGTTTTCCTCCACATACAAGATTTCCTCCCGACCCAGGCCCTAAAGCCATTGTGTCTCATGGAATGTTGCTCATGACCCACTTAGAACATGAATCATGGATGATAAGTATTTCAAACAACATTGAAAATCCCATTGGACATTTTAAATCAGTCCGGGTAAACATTAACACAAAGAAAAGGAATTTTCAATTTCCTGCCATATCTGGATTCCTCTGAAATCCACAAAAAAANCCTATGGATCTTAGAAAGCTGCAATTTGATTGCAAATTTCACAGTAACTTTTTATGAGAAGTCACAAAAGAAATGATTGGTGAAACCAAAGAACCAGGAGTGTTGATGAGTTATTCTCTGGTAGAGCAAGGGCTGACAAATTGACTTTCCAATGAGTTGCCTTTAGCAAGATTTAATTAAGAAATTACAGCAGTTAATGCAGCAAGTCAACAGTAATAAATAACTGGTGTAACAGCAGGACACTGAGGCTCATAAAAACTAGCACATCTATCTGTAACTACATGATCATCCTGATTAACATATTCGTAAGAGTCTTTCCAAATGCATTATTTGTATGCTGGTCCTTTTTTCTTAACTACTTCTATACAGAATCATAGAATTGTTCGGCTGACTCAAACACTGAGAAAATCTCCTTCCACTGTGGAATGCTGCTTATCTAATTCTAATACCAGTCTAGTTTCCACTTCAACAGAAAGAACTAATAATAGCACTACCCTGTAACATGCTCAAGAGGATTTGGAACACCACAAAACATGCTATGTATCAGGCAAACTTAACACAGTATTCAATGCAAGATCATAAGAAGGGTACAGATGAAGAAGGCCCTTTGTCCCATTAAATCTCATCCTTCCAGAATACCCACCTACCTTTACAGCATGAACCTATTTCCTAAATAACCTCTACAACCCTTTCTGGTAACCAGTTTTAGTGGTTTATTTTCTGAAAATAAATTCTTTCTAGTGTTTCTTTTGGTCAGCCAGGTGTCAGACCCATGCGGAAACCCATCATCGTGCTTAAGAGTTTCCAAACCAGATTGAGAGTTCCATCTATATCACTTAAGTAATGAAAATTTCCCATAGAATGGAATGCGAATTCTTTCTGTGGAGGGATGCAGCCTGCTTTCCTAAGTCTAGAGACTGTTAGATGCATGTTAGTAAGCGCGAAGCCAAAGAATCAATTGGGGAACTGACGAAGTTTAACCAATTAAAACTGCATAGCTTACTATTGATAGCACTGTCTGACAAGCTTCCCGATGCTAGTCCAGCTAGAATTATCCAACCTATTAGCATTTTGGCTTGCAGGGTTAACTGAAGCCGAACTTGAATAATCCTTACCCCCAGTGACCAGTGTGCCCCCACTCCCCAAAGTCTTGCTGAAGAGCCAGGCTGGCTGGTCTGTCAGCAGCAGTGCCCTGGAATACTGCTGAGCCACCTGGCTCAGAAACCGGACTACTAAGAATATCACAGAGGGTTGACTTGATTCTAACATTCCCTTGCCAAACCAAGCCAGCTTCAAGGACACTCCACTTAAATCTTCATCCTCCCACTGAAGGATGTTACCAGCTGGCTCCTGGTGTCTGTCCTAGAATCATCCTTCCCAAAGCTGTACCTGAGCCCTCCAATCCTGCTGCCAAGATCTAGTTGGAAATATTATTCCAAGTTCACTTGCTTTAACATGTGAAATATCTTATATACCTTTATAAAGCCCCTTCTGAAATGTTTCACCTTTCAAAGCTGAAGAGCCATAGCTTATCTAATCATTTCTCATAATTCATCCCTCTTAGCACTGGAGAACAATCTCACTGCTCCCCTCTGCACTGGCTCCAGGGTATATGAGGCCCCCTTAAATTGCCATTACCAGAACCGTATGCAGCATTCCAGGTGAGGCCTGACCAGAGCACTGTACAGCTTGAGCATGACTTGTGGGGATCTGCCCTTAATTGATTTAACAATGTTGCATTGCATCCTGTTTGACTTTTTTTATTGCTGCCTCTTACTGTTTGAACATGATGAGCAATGAGTCAACTAACACCCTTGGGAATCTTTAAATTTCCCTTTTGAGAAGTTCTATCTATCCATAGAGCACATTGATTGCTCTTTTTACTTCTTTTTTGCAGTTTCCTGCATTTATCTCTATTGAACTTCATTTGCCAGTGATCAGCCCAGACACTCTTTTGCTTAGCAAATTCATTACAGTACTGATGCATGCAGCTCTCTTTTTCCATAGGATGTTCTTCTCCAAATATGTACTCTTATCATTGCCCACTCAAAGGTTGTGACTCATGCTGGGGTGATGTTCCCTTCGGTGTCTCACACAAGTAAGCATTTTCGCGTGTGAACCTGGGCAGTCAGTGCCAGATGGCAATTCAGTTGTGACGAGAGGGGGCAAAAAAAATCACATCTCAGTCTGCCACATCTTTATTGGAGCATCCAAACATACACCCTTCCATCAGAGGTCACAAGATGATAATCACATCAGGATTGCTGACAAATGTTGTACCTTTCTGATTCAGGAATCGCAGAGACCAATTGTAATTCCCAAGAACCATAAAAGCTTACAGCTACAGAAGAAGGTCATTCAGCCCATCGTGTCTGCACTGGCTCTTTGAAAGCAGAATCCATTAAGTCCCATGGACCTGCCTTTTCCACATGTCCCTGCAAGTTATTCCTTTTTTAAATCAATTGAGTTCCCTTTTGAAACATAATAGATATTCTGTCTTGACCACAGTACCCCATAGTACTCCTGACAACACTCCATTTATAAAAAAAATTCTGCTGATCTCCCCTTTTCTAAGTGTCATAAATTGATACCCTCCAATCACTGACTCACTGACCGTTAGAAATATTTTTTCCTCTATTGACTCTATCAAAGCCAATATCACCTTCATCAAAACTTCTGATTAAGACCGGTCAAGTCAGCAGCTGGGACCCTCCTGGTCTGCAAGGACCACACAGTGCATTTGCCCACTGAGCCACTGGAGGGCTCCAGATACTGTTTGAAACATTTCACATTTTTCCAGGTCTTCTTTCACAAGGCGTCTGTCTCATTTTGTTATCAGTAAGATTTTTGATCTATCTCTGTCATTGCAATGGTTGTTTTATGCCAATCGCTTAAAAATTGTGTTCTTTTCACTGTATCTTTATTAGGGAAAATCATTGCAAAATTATACATTTATTTTATTTTAGTATTCAATACAGTTACTACACTTTAACGTTACTGTAAAACACTTTTTGAGACATTTCAACGTTACAGGCACTGTATTAATTGCAATTATTAGAATTTCATACTTAAAAGATCGCTAGTTTAGTGTTCACTGTACAACAGTAGAGTTTGGCCATTTGACTTCATTCCTTCCTCTACCAATCCCAATGTTTTTATCCTATGTCTGTCACTGTTCATGTTGAGATTCGCTCTACAACTTCAAATTACACAAAAATAATTATCAGTATGCCAGAAAGTTCAGAGAAAATAAAATCCACAGCCTGTGAGATGTTCTCCTGATGTGAAAGGCACTACATAAATATAAATTGCATTGTATTTGTGATGGAAAACCAATCTTTTCATAAAATGTCATTTTATTGAATCCTGATATTCTTGTATATGCTATACATAGGTACCTGGGAGTGATTAAAAAGCAATGACTTCAACTTGATAGGGATTCAATCATGTCATAAACCATGAGAGAAGCAGCTTAGCAGTCTTTCCTTGGAACCCCTTACAGCCTTTTAGATAACCCATGCAGTTTGGTTTGCATGTGGTGGTTTGGGTCAAACCATACCAGAAGCCTTTTATCAAACAAACGTTGTAGAAAGAAAAAGTGGTTATGTTATTTTCTTCAAACTACTCTTTTCTGATGTTTATTGTCTTTATTGGGAGTCTTGTAGCTCAATGGTTAGAGCACTTGCCTCGCCAGCAAGAGACCTGGGTTCGATTTCTGGCAGGGCGAAACCTTGAGCAACTTTCTTTACCCACACGCCTGATAATAATCCCTCAAGAAAGAAAAAAAATAATGAAATTGGTCACTTCAATCCACGACTGTCAGTGGGACACTGCTGTGTGCAATTAGCTGCCGTGTTTCACCCACAAATATACAGTCAATTCACTTTACAGCTTCCATGAAGCGCTTTGAGACATTGAGAAGACGTGTAAAGCGTTATGTCAAATGCAAGGATTGTTATTGTTATTATTTATTGGGGTTGATGAAAACATTAATTGGGAAAACACAAGTCTGTATATGAAATCCTCAATTTTCCTGAAAAGAGTCTCTTCAACATTATGGTTACTAAAACAGAGTTTACAAGGTAATTGGCTAAATATTTAGAAAAATGAATAAAGGATACAGGGAAAGATCAGGAAAGGAATAGAGGTCGAGGAAATAGCTCCATTAAGGGGTGCTAATGCCAGCATAAACACATGGACTGAATGACTTCCCTAATGGGTAAGGTGGTCCAAGCTGGATAAGCAGTGCACATTGTTATGGCAAACTATGCAGTTTTAGCTGAGCAATACCCTACTGTATACAATGCTCCTTCCAATCCTCACCTAATATTCTCTGGAGTTAGGTAAGACGGGAACATTCCTCCAGGAAGAGAGAGCATATTTCATTCAAGATTCAGGGAAATTTCCATGTGTAGTTGTCATGCATGAAACTCTCAATCTGGTTTGCATACTGCGGTAATGGATTTCCACATGTTTCAGACACCTGGCTGACACAAAATATAATAATAATAATCTTTGCATTTGGTATATCGCTTTTCACGTCTTCTAGATGCCTCAAAGCACTTCACAGAATACACTGTAAAGTGAATTGACTGTATATTTGTGGGTGAAATATCGAACGTTTAGGGATTTATGTATTTGTATATTTATCAAGGCAAGTAGTGGCCAATGCCATGGCACAACGGCGAGGGAATGCAGTGAGGGAGGGAGAGCAATGAGCAAGGGATAGCAGAGACGGAGGGACAGCAACGAGAGAGGGAAGGAGACCTGCGAGAGAGGGAAGAAGAGCAGTGAGGGAGGGAGAGCAGCAAGGGAGAGCAGTGAGGGAGGGAGAGCAGTGAGGGAGGGAGAGTAGTGAGGGAGGGAGAGCAGTGAGGGAGGGAGAGCAGTAAGGAGCAGCAGTGAGGGAGACAGATTTCCTCCTCCTCTTCCCCCCATCCTCCTCTCATCGTCTCTCCCTCTTACTCCCTCTCACCACTAACAATTATCAGGACTGCAGATATTCCAGTTAATAATTGCTGAGGAGAAACAACTCCCTTCCCTTTTGTTACAATTTACCTTTAGATACACAGACATAGAAACATGAATAGGTTATTCAGCCCCTTGAGCCTTTTCCACCAATTTACAAGATCATGGTTGATCTGTACGTCAAGTCCAGTTACACACCCTTGCCCCGTATCCCTTAATACCCTGACCTAACCGATATTTATCTATCTCCTTCTTGAACATTTGAATGGATCCAGCATCCACAACCTTTTGGGGAGAGAGTTCCAGATTTCTACTATCCTTTGGGTGAAAAACTGCCTCCTAATTTCACTCCTAAATGATTCCATGTGCTTCTATTTTTGCTAATAACCTCTTGTGTGGAACCTTATCAAATGCCTTCTGGAAATCCATGTAGACAACTTCCAAAGACACTGTCTTATCCATCATGTTAGTGACCTCCTCAAAAAATTAAATAGTTTTGTCAGACATGACCTACTCTTCACAAATCCATGCTGACTCTCTTTGATTAGCTCATATTTGTCCAAGTGTTCTTTCACTCTGTCCCTTTAAATACATAGTCACTACGGATATCTCTGTGAAGCACTCTAACATTTTGACATGATAAATTGCTATAGAATATGCTGCAGCTCATCGGCCAACTACTAATGCCTATGATACAATAAGGATAATCACTGCATTTGACATAGTATCTTATCGCTTTGTTGCGCTTCACAGGATATTAGTAAAGTGCACAGAACAATATCCCACAAACAACTATGAAGTGAGTGATATTAAATACATTGTACCAAGAGCTGATGATATCAGATGGAGCATTGGATACATTTGCATTTACTTCAAATAAAGCAATTATTACATTATTTAAAGCCAACATTCAAATGGTAAATTTCCAAATGAAGGTCAAAATGTCAACCATGTTCCTTCATTTAGTAGAAGCACAATGCAACAATCTGTGTTTTAACATTTATTATTATTAATAATAATTCTTATATTTAATACAGTGCCTTTCATATCAGGAGGAGAACTCGATGCGCTTCACAGGATATATTGTAAAGTATAGTGACTGTGTATTTTGTAAGCAAATACAGCAGCCAATTTGCACCCAGCAATATCCCACAAACAGCTATGAAATGAGTGACCAATTTTATTTGGAGGATTGTTGGCCAGGACACCAGGAAAAACTCCTCTTTTCAAGTAGTGACAAGGGATTTTTAATGTCTACCTGAACGGGCAGATGGGACCTCTGACAACACAGAACTCCTAATCACTGAATTGAAGTCAGCCTGGATGATCATGCTGCCTGACAGATCCTGGCGTATTCAGTGCTTGTTTGGGATCATTTTATAAAGCCATCCGTGATAATCATCAATCACATGTTTCACCCAATTAGGTTCTTTTTAACAGTGCTTCAATAAATGCAGTCGCTGGTCACCAAATGATTGCATTCCATTGAGTGTTTTCCATACAGCAATACAAAATTGTTCCAAGATGTACTGGAAAGAAAAAATATTCAAAAGATATTTATCAATGTCAAAATAACTATATATCTGCTAATTCTTCAATCTTATTTTCCCTAAAGCAAAATCCCAATAAATGAATAAGATTCCGCTAAGGAAACATTTGATTTCTGACTGTACAGCCAAGAGGGTTGCATGAGTATAATATTATTTTAGATTTTAATTCTGTGTGAAAAAAAGTGATTTTTATTCTTGTGTCGCTCTCATCCATGCAAAGAGCCAAAACAAAATGTATTCAATGTGTTAATGAAATATTATTTTTAAATTGTACTCAGTGCTGCCAATAGTTTCTAAAGCAATAGAAGTTTCCAAAAGTGTTATTTAAGAGAACTAAAAATGTTGCAGCAACGCTCTGCCGGGGTTTATTTTGATGATTTCTGTTCAAAGTAGTATCCTCGTTGTCAGAAAGCTTGGGACATAACTTGTATTCTTCTAGTGCGTAAAAATGTCAAAATGTTTCAAGAATTTCACAAGTAATTACTGTCAAGCGCAGTGAACCTGAGGCAAACACACAGCAAACACACAAACACAATTGTGCCAGTAAGGTCCCATGAAGAACCATGAGGTGAATGACCAATTAATCAGTAGGATTGTTAGCCAAGACACGAGGCAGGGCTCATTTCTCCATTCAATTACTGCCATGGTATCTTTAATGTTCAGCTGAACAAACATGCAAGACTTTAGTTTAACATCTCATATCAAAGGTAGAATCTCCGTGCTCCCCTAGGACTGCATTAGATAGAGTGTCAGCCTAGACTCAAGACTCAACATGGGGTTTGAACCCGCAACCTTATAGCACAGGGTGCTACCAACTGAACTGTGGAGATTGCAAAAAAATTGTTATTTGACATGTGTGCAAAGAAGCACAAAAAATTATCACATTGCACATTTTTTGAGTCTCTTTGAGCTCATTAAGTAGAGGTGTGAAAGCAATATATATATTGGGAATTTTAAGCATGCTGTACTCTGCAACACCATAAAGAACTCTCAGCTCAGATATAACACACAGCAGCTGAAACATACATTGTCTACCAATGTGTTCTGATGGTATGTCTCAATCTTTACTTTAGAAGAGCGTCCCTTAAACAGCTCAGCATCTAGACATTAGCATTTTATTATTTCTGAAACCATTTGCTCCTGTGACTTTTCTAAGTATGATAAATTGTGCCAACAAATCCTGAATTTGAGAGGCAGCTTTCCGTGCTATACTCATGTCAGCTGGGAAAACCTGGATTCAGCTCCAAAGTGCCTAGAAATTTGAAACACCCAATTCTGGATGGATTCAGATGCAAGTCAATCTTCCCATTTAGGATAATGATGCATCCAGATGTCAGCATGTTCAAGTTTTTTTTAAGCACCCTGAGATGCTTACACACGTGAAGGGCACTATATAAATGCAAGTTGTTGATGATTTTCACATCAATGACGAATTTTTTAAAAAGATTGCGTTATAGAGACTGAAGTGCTGATGCATAGGCACAATAGAACTCAGAAATAGGGCTGCAACAATCAACACAGCTACCACATCGCTGGCTAAGAGCAACAGTGACTTTTAATCAGGTACCAGGTCACTCATTGAGAAAGCAGTGCAAGTAAGTTTGTTCCAATGATACATCTGATATTTTATTTACTGGAGTCCTGTAGCTCAGTGGTTAGAGCACTCGCTTTGCAAGCGAGAAACCTGAGTTCAATTCCAGGCAGCGCAAAACCTTGGGCAAGTTTCCTTACTCTACACGCCTGATAATAATCCCTCCAAAACCAAAAACAATAATAAATTGGTCATTTTCAATCTACGACTGTTTGTGGGACATTGCTGTGCGCAATTGGCTGCCGTGTTTGCCCACATATATACAGTCAATTCACTTTACAGTGTGTTCTGTGAAGCACTTTGGGATGTCCTCCCGACGTGAAAAGTGCTGTATCAAATGCAAGGATTATTATTATTATTATTATAATGTGACTTTATATGTTATAAGCAAGTGATGAAATAAAGGAGGGCCCCTTATACCCATTTTGCATAGGAAACAGCCGGGACATTGACAACATGATGATATAAGCCATGTAATGATATAAGTCAGGGTCTTATTATCAGGGACAAAAGCAGAGATCGCTGGGAACACTCAGCCGGTCTTATCATCAGGAGTTCACTGTAAGTCCAAGTTGGTTACATATCATTTATAAAAGTGCTATAAAAATATATATGCTACGTCTCAACAACAACAACAAAATTACATTTATAGAGCGCCTTTCACGTCGGGAGGACGTCCCAAAGTGCAGGACAGTCAGGGGTCAGGACCCGAGCATGGGGGAGGGGTGGGGTAGGGGTGAGGGAAGGCAGAGAGATGGGAGAGCGACTGAAGGCATGATCAAAGAGAAGGGTCTTGAGACCAGCCTTGAAGGAGGCAAGGGGGGAAGTGAGGCGAAGGGACTGTGGGATGGAGTTCCAGAGTGTGGGGGCAGAGAGGCTGAAAGGCCGGAGCTCGCTGAATGGAGGGAGCGGTCAGGTTGGTAGGGAGCAGCAGGTCAGAGAGGTAGGAAGGGGCAAGGCCATGGATGGCTTGTAAATGAGGACGAGGATCTTGAATTTGATCCTCTGAGGGAATGGGGAGCCAATGGAGTCGGGCAAGGGTGGGAGTGATGGGATCACGGAGCCTGGTGCAGGAGAGCACACAAGCTGCAGAATCTTGGATGATCTGCAGCTTGTGAAGGGGAGAGTTGGGAAGGCCGATGAAGAGGGAGTTTTCATAATCGAGCCTTAATGTGACGAATGCGTGAGTGAGGGTTTCGGTGGCCTGAGGGGTGAGGCAGTGGCGGAGTCTGGCAAAGTTGCGGAGGTGATGGTAGGCAGTGCCGGTCATGGCGCGGATGTGGAGGAGAAAGGACACTTCAGGGACAAACAAGACACCCAGGTTCCTGACTGGCTTAGTGAGGTTCAGTGTGCAGCTGTGGAGGCTGATGTGCCAGCGCCCGAGGTGCAAAGGAGCTGGCGCGAGCCAATCAGGAGGGCCTCGGTCTTGCTGACGTTCAGTTGGCGAAAGTTGTCCCTCATCCAGGACTTGATGTCGGACAGGCAGTCGGTCAGGCCGCCAGTAGTCCTGGAGTTGAGGGTGGAGGCAGGAAGATAGAGTTGGGTGTCATCCGCATACATGTGAAAATTCACCCCATGTCTGCGGATGCTGTCACCAAAGGGGAGCATTTAGAGGGTGAAGAGGAGGGGACTGAGGACAGAGCCCTGCGGAACACAGCACAAGATGGTGAGGAGAAGCCGTTTGCAGAGATGAAGTGGAGACGGTGTGAAAGGTAGGACCTATAAATGGAATCTTGTTGTTGTTGTTGTTGTTGACCTGAACCAGTTAAGGACAGAACCTTGAAGGTTGAGGTGGGAGGAGAGGCGGTGGAGGAGGATTGAGTGGTCCACAGTATCAAAAGCGGTGGAGGTTGAGGAGGACGAGGAGGCAGAGGGAGCCCTGGTCACACATGGTCAGGATGCCATTTGTGACCTTGACCAGATCAGTTTCTGTGCTGTGGGTAGCACGAAAACCCGATTGGAGGGGCTCAAGGAGGAAGTGGGAGAGAAAAGAATGAACCTGGGAGGCGACGGCTCTCTCAAGGACCTTAGACAGAAAAGGGAGGTGGGAGATGGGCTGGTAGCTGGATAGCTGTGATGGGTCAAGGAAAGGTTTCTTCAAGGTGGGGGTGATAATAGCTGCTTTGAGGGGGGTAGGAACAGTGCCAGATGACAGGGAGAGGTTGATGATGTCGGCGAGGTGGGGCAAGGAGGTGGAGCTGGGATTTAAGGAGAGGGGTGGGGATGGGGTCCAGAGAGTAGGAGGTGAGCTTCATGGAGGATATGGTGGTGATGACAGAGGAGGGGGTGACAGGTTCAAAGATGTGGAAGGAGGGATGGGTAGTGGTCCCGAGTGTGGGGGGTTTAGGGAGGGGGTGGAAGTTGGGAGAGCAGTGGCAGCTGAGTGGATTCCCTCAATTTTGAACTCGAGGAAGTCTAGCATTTTCTCGCAGTGGGAGTCAGAGAAAAGAATTTGCGAGGCAGGGCGGGGAGGGCGGAGGAGCTGGTTGGTGGTGGAGAACAGGAGCCTGGGGTTGCCCTTCGCCTCCAGGATTAACCTCAAAAAGCGCTTTGAGATGTCAACCTGACGTAACAGGTGCTATATGAATTTAAATTATATTGTATGAGTGCAAGTTGTTGTTGCTACTGTTACTGTTCTGAGAAATACCACAGCCTTGGTTTGAAAGCAATGTGTTTGAAGCGAATGCCAGATAAGAAGTGAGTTCTGTCAGCGTCAGAATGGCTGATCTGTCTTTTTTGGTCATTCAGTAAGAACACCTGTATATGGGCTTGACCCTGGATGCTTTGTAAATGACACGGTGCAGCACTGCTGAATAAAGTCCAGTACCCGCACACCAGCAGACTAACATTCATTAAATTATGTGCTGCTTTCTTTTCTGCTGTGTCGCTGACACTCATTGGGGATAAGGTGGTATGAAATGCACGAGTTAATTCAGACATGCATGAAGCTGCATAAAAGAAAGTACCAGCAAATTGCTCATGTGTGATGGACATTATGTAATGTTATTAAGTGGCCATAATGAACAGATGATAGAAACCAAAAGATGGAAAATAGGCAAGAAATGAACTCAGAAGCAGTTCCGATGGTGCAGTTGATAGAGCTGCAGCTTGCAGCCCAGGAAGCCTCTGGGTTCAAATCCCTATCGTTGCTGAGTTTCTTTATTTCATGGGGTTGCATGGAAGAGAGTTGGCCCTGAACATCCCAGGGTTTGGGGCGGAAAAATTATAATACTAATAATCCTTGTACTTGGTATAGCATCTTATCACATCAGAATGACATCACAAAACACTTCACTGGATAATACTGTAAAGTGCATTGACTATGTATTTGTAGGCAAACGCTGCAGCCAATTGCATACTGCAATGTCCCATACACAGCCATTAAACGAGTGACCAACTTTCTCTGGGAGATTTTTTGGCCAGGACACTGGGAGAAACTCTCTTTTAGAATAGTGCCATGGGATCTTTAATGTCCACCTAAACACGCAGATGGGACCTCGGTTTAACATCTCATTTGAAGGACAGCACCTCCAACAGTGCAACACAACCCCAGCAGTGCATTGGAGTGTCATCTTAGACTATGTGAGTTCAAGTCATGTGTGACAGTCGGGTGGGGAGAGGTCAGGCTCAGCTGTGACAAGCTCTGCAGTTTCCAGAACTGCAGCCTATTAATACTCACTGCCAGGGTTTACTCATGAACAATGGCCAATGGGACCTTTGCCAATGGAAATAATAATAATAATAATAATCCTTGCATTTGATATAGCGCTTTTCACATCGGGAGGACGTCCCGAAGCGCTTCACAGTGCTCTAACCACTGAGCTACAGGACTCCGAAATGCACCTCAGAGGAGGCCAGACCATGAGCAAAAAAGCATATTGCAGTGGGGAGAACGTTAGAAAAATAACTGAACACACTAAATATAAAAAATAAATAAAAAAATAAACTCTATAATAATTGATTAACATCTAAATTATCAAATTGTAACAAAAACATTAATGGCTTCAGTTTTCTCAGACTTGTTTTTACAATAATGCATTTGATATATCACTTCAAAATATTTCAAAGCACATCACACACGAGTTACATATGTTTGCTAAATATGGCAGCTAGCCTTTGTCAGCAATAGCTCACAAACAGCAATGAGGTAACAGCAAATTAATCTGTTTTTCAGTGAATTTGGATGGGGAAGGAAAATTGACTGCAATGCCAGAAAAAAGTCCTGCTTTCTTCCAAAATAGTGCCCCAGCACCTTTAATATTCACTTGAACAGACCTTTGCTTAAGATCTCAATCAAAAAGCAATGTCCTCTCAATACTGGACTTGAGTATCAATTTAGAAGCAGCTCTAAAAGTATGGCAGAGCAAACTTTAATACTGTTGATAGTGAAGTACCAGTTTGGCCCAGTTGGTAGAACTCCCAATTCAGACTCAGAAAGTTGTGGATTTAAGCTCTACACTCACACTTTGATATTTTCCGGGCTTGAAATTACACTATTGAATTCGGAATTCAAGATATCAGTGCTCAGTCCTTCCGTGTGTTGCCATTACGTAGAGGCCTGGGTGAGGTTAAAGCACATTTTAATCCTGTTCCTTAAATGTCCTTAAACAAAATGTGTTGAGGAATACTGCAAAAGTCTGATTTAAATAGATTCAAAAAGCACCCAATGAAATATTCACTGATGAAGAATGTTAAAGCTCCTTGTGCCACAGGAATCCTTCCTACTCACACAAGAAATTAGAGTTGCTGGCAGTGGAACAGTTAATTGAAGACTGTCTTCTCTGTCCGATAACACAAGGAAGCAAAGAAGAAAATGTAATCTGCTGAAGCATTCAGAACCCAGAGTGTAAATGAGATGGATCTTATCAGTGTGGTGTATTTACATTTCCCCCTCAGTACCTGCCATGATGGCTTGACCATAGCCAACCCCGTTAGCATATGGCATTACAATGGATTACTGAGCGAGCAATATATCCTCTTTCGGACATTTCAGGCTCATTATTTTGAACAGATACGCTATAGCCCATGTGTTAGGTGAAACTCTAATTTGAGGTGAGCCGGCATGTGGAGGTTTCTCTCCATCTGGTGACTTCTTTTATGAGAAGTTACCAGAAGGTATTCTAATGAGCGTTTTATTACTCATACCACCTGCTGCTAATCTGTTACCCCAAAAGTCTAATTGAAGGGGTGGGTTACAGTAGTTTCACAATCATCACCTGGGAATTCAATTGCAGCCTCAAGCCTGTGAGGAGGGATGTTGTTGCCATAGGGTTCTGATTTTCCTTTGCTTTAAGTGATTAAGGTGTGATAATTATGGTAAATTCCAGCTTGTGGTTACTTAGCGTGTAACAGATACCTGGTTAACTCTTTGAGCACCAAACTTGATTTGCAGCATGAAAGCAGCACTATTTTCTCATTACCTTTGAGGGGCTTCTTGTTTTACAAAGGAATACTCTGAAAAGGCTCTTTACAGATTTGCAATATAAGCTGTTTTGTTCAAAACCTGTCAGGGAATATATGGAATTGAGAATTGTTGATATTCCATAGTAGGATTACTCAATTATAAATAACATTACAGTTCCCATGATGCTACAGAAACTCAACCAGAAGAAGAGGGACGAGAGCAGAATTCCACTGTTCTGGCAAAATATTCAACGACGACAACAAATTGCATTTATATAGAGCTTTTCACATCGGGAAGAAGTCCCAAGGCACTAAAATTTCCTCCATTTATCAGAAAGCGTCCCTACTTGTGTTACTCAGATTTCTTATTAAGGAATCCCATTAAGAAATACCGCAAACTACATCCCACTATAGGATTTGTAATAGGAGGAAGAAAGCCATGTGCATGAGCTTTCCTTTATCAGAGGGCTGAGCGATTATAGACAAAATATCATTGGACACAGCATGCTACTGTCACAGGTTCCATCACCATACACCCTATCCAAGGCCAGACACCCAATATCAAATGCAAATGGTGCCTCGAGTACAAGAGGGCACCTCTGGGTGTAAAGTCCATCTTCTGCAGGGAGCTGGGTGTCACATGCGGAAACCCATTGATATGCTTAAGAGTATCCAAATCAAACCAAGAGTTCCACATATGTATGCCACCTTCACTTGGAAATGTATCTGTGTGTGGAATGGAATACACACACAAGTCCAGCTTCTAAATCAAGATTCAATCCTGGAGGGACACAACCTGCTTACCTAATTCTGTAAAGTACTAAGCACGGATTGACAACCCCCAGCTTGTGGACCTCAGAGTGTATATTTGGGTACTGCTGGAATCTAACCAATTAAAACTGCATAGGATTGAGAAGAATGTCTAGTAAACTTCCTGCTGCTTGTCCAGCGAGGACCACCACCCACAACAACAACAAAATTACATTTGTATAGCGCCTTTCATGTTGGGAGGACATCCCAACTATTGTTTTAATGAGCACAGCACAAGCACTTCTTAATGTTAGCAACTCACTTGTGTAAGTCAAGTGATTTGCATTGTTTAGAGTTTGCCCAATTCCTATCATTGCTTTAGTGCAATTGGTCTCCCCAGCTTCATTATCCACAAAATCTGGTAAATCCAAAATTCTCCCGCCTGCATACTCATCCACACTAAACTCCATATCCCCTTCACCTCTCTACCTCTCCGACCTGCTTGCTCCCCAACCCACTAACCACTGCCTCTGTTCGACTGACTCAGGCCTCCTGCTTGTCCCTTGTGCCCTCCATTCCACCATCAGTAGCTGTGCTTTCAGCCACTACTCCCCGAAACTCTGGAACACTCTTCCTCTATTCCTCTGCCTTACCCTCTCCTTACCCATCTTCAGATTGCGCCTGAAGTCCTTTCTCTCACATCGTGCCGCTGTCGTCTCCCTCCTCCTCGCAGCTTGGTATTTTGCTCCGCCACTGTCAAACACTCTGGGATGTTAGCCTGCATGAGGAGTGCAACATAAATGCAAGTTGTTGTTGTCTGTCTCAGATAGATTGCAGGGCTTATCTTCACATATCTGTGGAGCTCTGTAGCAAATTGATTAGAGCACCTGCCTCATAAATGAGAAGACTTGGGTTCAATTCTGGGCAGGGCAAAACCTTAGGCAAGTTTTCTTACTCTCAAAGACATAATAAGGCAGGGATTATTATTATTATTCTCATAGAGGATATGAATTACAATCGACAATGTAGAACTCGAACCAACGATCTTCTGATTCAAAAGCGAGAGGTTTAGTAACTGAATGAGGCAGTCACACATCTTTGTTATTTCATTTTGCAACAAAGAAGAGATATCATTTAAACCTTAAACATGATAAACTGTCCAAATCTATGATTGAAGGTGATTTGCAGTCAACTTTATAGTCAATAATTATTGATACGTAATCAATGGAAATTTTTTTTGCAAGTGTTAGTGCCTATTCTGTTTTAATGTCATTACACTAGCACTTTTAATAAAATAATTCTTGCATTTGAGGCAGCGACTTATCAGTCTTCTAGATGTTCTAAAATGCTTCACAGAATACAATGCAAAGTGAATTGACTGTATATTTTTGTAGGCAAAATGCGCCAGCCAATTGCGCACAGCAGTGTCCTACAAACAGTCATGGATTAAGTGACCAAATTATTTTTATTTATTTTTGCATATGCATCATTACTATAGGAATTCAACTGGGAACGACTTCTAGTAACCAGAAACATTTATCTTGCCATGTGGGAACGCCATCCTGGATGTCATTTGTGTGAAAGGAAATATCCCATGTGTTGCTTTGACTTGCTTTTAATTCTTGGAATGAATCCTCAGTTTTGTTGTTGGTTTTACATGAGATTTTGTGGTTTGTGCTGTGGAACTGTGGGTTGAGACTCTCATTTTGGCTCTCGCTGTCTCAGCTTTCCCTTACCTCCACAACTTTGCCTACCTCCACCCCTAAACAACAATAACATTTGATTCAGCATCTTTCAGGTCAAGAAGCACTTCACAGGATTTATTGTGAAGTGGAATTACTGTGTATTTGTAGACAAATGTGGCAGCCAAATTGTTCACAGCCATGAAATGAATGACTAATTTTATTGGGAGGATTTATTGGCCAAGATACCAGGAAAAGCTCTCTTCTCTTTTCGAATAGTGCCATTAGATCTTTAACACTCACTTAAAAAGGCAGACAGGAACTTGGATTAACATCACATTCGAAGGACACCATCTTCAACAATGCAAGGCTCAAATGTAGCCTTGATTATTCCAATGCCCTGCTCACTGGACTTCCCAGTTCCTCTCTACAAGCTGTAGACCATTCAGAAATCTTCAGCCCTTTCCTCTCCTGTACCAGGCTCCACAATCCATCATTCCCACTCTCGCTCTGCTCCACTGCTCCCCATCCCATAGTGGATTAAATTCAAGATCCTTTGAAATCTCTACATCTTTGTCCATCCTATCTCTGATGACTGAAAGCGCAGTTAAAGAGGAAGGTTTTGAGACTGACTTTGAAAAAGGCAAGCGAAGGGGTGAGGCAAAGGGACTCCAGGATGGGGTTCAAGAGGGTGGGAGCAGAAAGGGTGAAGACCGGACCACTGATGGTGGAGTGGGCAGGGCAGGGGACATGGAGCAGGCCAGTGCCTGCCAAGCAGAGGGAGTGGATAGGTTGGAAATGTTTTAGTAGATCACAGAGGTAGGGAGGAGCAAGACCATAGAGGGCTTTTAAAGTGAGGATGAGGATCTTGAACTCAATCCTCTGGGGTGCAGCAAAGCTGGGTGAGTGATGGTGTAATTGGTTCATGGAGCTTGGTACGGGAGAGGACACAAGCTGCAGAGTTCTGAGTAATCTGCAGTTTGTGGAGAGAAGAGTTGGGATGTCCGACAAGCAGGGAGTTAGTGTGGTCAAGCCAGCTTGATAAAAGCATGAATAAGGATCAGAAGCCCGAGGGGAGAGGTAGTGGTGGAGGTGGACAATATTGTAGAGGTGAGGGAAAGCTGAACAAGGTAAGGTGCAGATGTGGGGTTTAAATGACAATTGAGGGTCTAACAAGATGGATGAAACTATATATCCATGTATCATGATGCTGTCAATGGCTGAGGTGAGAAAGCGCTGACAGAAGCCAAGCAGAAGGGCCTTGGTCGTGGTCAACATTCAAATGGAGAAAGTTAGCTCTCATCTGTATCTTTTTGACTGTGCTTATCAGTCACCTTCCTTCTCCCACACCAGCTTTCCCCTACACCTCTCAACTCTAGCTCCCGGTCGGCTGTGTGAAGCGCTTTGAGACTTCCTCCTGATATGAAAGGTCCTACATAAATGTAAATTGTTGTTTGTGCCAATTGGGAGCAAGGTCATCAAGTAAAATCAACACGGGAAGTGAGTTGTGTAACATGCTGAGTCACTAACGCATTGTGCTGTGGAGTGTTTGGATGTAATATCTCCATAGCTCTCTCACATAATGACTGCCTAACCTTACTGTAGTAACATTAAGAAGAGGCTGGGCATTTTTGTACAATGAGAGAGGGATGTCCGGAGTTTAACTAAAGAGCCAGGGCCTAATCTCTAGGATGTTTACATTGTCTCGCTAGAAGCAAAAGTCCCCTGTCAATCGTTTCTCGACTGTGAGACGATCTTAAAAGTGAGTTGCACAACATGTAATGTGATACTGTATCGGGCTTTGTAAAAGCGGTTAACTGACATGCTAATACAAGTTCTCTTGCGGTGTCTTCACTGAACAGTATTTTCCTGTGAGGAATATTTTTTTTTTAAAAAACGAAAGAATAGGTAACCCGAGGTGGTGAAGGTACTCACTTGACTCGGTGCAAGTGTAGGATCTGTCAGAATCTAACTTGTAGCAGCAAGTTATAGTTCTCATAGGGAGGACGTACAGTTTATGATTTGGGGGAATTTCTGCAGAGCCAAAATTAGAAAGCAAAAAGAATAACTTAATACCTTAAAAATCAGTCAGGAACTTTTTGTTTCCAAGTTCATGGTTTTATAATCAGGAAAGCAGCCCTTGAGGTGTTTATACTCCAGTCAGAGAACTATAAATAAGAGTTAGACTATGAAGACTCCAATGTGGTTTAAGCGCTCCGAGACCCTGCTCCGCGTGAAGGGCACCATATAAATACAAGTTGTTTGGATGGCAAAGTTTCCTCTTATATTTAGTACTTCAAATACTCCTTACTTGCTAAGGGAATGAGGGAAAGCTACCAATCTTTATGGGTGTTGGCATTGCCAATGCTGAATGTAGTGATATAGTGTCTTTTGCAGACACATCAAAGCACTTCAGAGAATATACTACAATGTTTAGTGACGATGTGTATTGTAGGTGAATGGAACAATCAAATTTGCAGAGAGCAATGTCCCACAAATAGTCATGAAGTGAATGACCAATTTTATCTGGAGATTGTTTACCAGGACAATGGGAAGAGCTCTCTTCTCTTTTTCAATAGTGTCAAGTGGTCTTTAACACCCACCTGATCTGGCAAACGGCACAGTGGTTCAATGTCTCATCAGAAAGACGCCACCTCCAACACTGCACTGGAATGTCAGCCTGGACTACAGGAGTTCAAAGTCCCAATGTGGCTTAATTCCACTACCTTCTGACTCAGAGGCAAGAGTGGTACGAACAGAGCCAGTGGGACATACAAACAACTTTCCAGGTTGATGCAGTGCCACATGTAGTACCTGAACTGCAGCTGTCAACTGGAGCTGGTGACTGAAGGCATTGTCAGCACTAGTGGTTGTGCAATTCCACATGTTTTCCAGCACAAAGACAAGCTTTCAGCAGGAAACTGCCTGGCCAACAAAATTCAGGAGGCCAGAGCACTCTTGTGTTTGAACACAGCAAGCTGTGCACCGCTTAGTGAATCCCAAACACTCCTGTGGAAACGGAACTTCAGCATTAATCTCCTGTATTGGAAAAGTCTGACAAAAATAAATAAATTAACTCGGAAACTTCTGGCTAACAGGAGTGACAACTACCAATTGCCGTGCCGGGATCCCCTCACTGTCTGTTTGATTTAAAGTGCCCGGCCTGCCGTTTGTTGACTATCTCAGGCGTGTTCCATCTGGGCAACGTGATAGCTTCAGCCATTTGCACGCTACTGTTTTCTGCTGCTCTTCGAAAACGTTGAGTTTGCAAAATTCCGAAACGATTTGTGGTCAGAAAAGGGTCACAAGAGTCTATTCTACACATTTGCTTCAGACATCTGTGGTGTGTTTTTTTCTCTTATTTTTGACAAAACCATCTAGCCAGCTAAAGACTCCACACAGCTTTAGTATTAACACCAGATGTAAAGGCACAGAACAGACTGGCTGAGCCACACTTGGGAAATTTAAATGAGAAGCTTTGCACAGTGCTACGTGATCTGGCAACAGAGCAAACAAATGCTGTTCTGAGGAGCGTGTGAAAGACATATGGTATGCCTTGCTTGGTGTATGCATATTTTATGCCACATGTGTGGACTGATATTGGGTTGTGTAAGAGCGGTGAAATAATGTGGTGACTCTAATTGCAGAAAAAATGCTGCTTTGAATAAACAGTGTGGGACTATTCTGGCTCTACCAAAAACAAAAAGGCTCGGTTGATCAATTCTTGACTGAGACTGACTGAGACAATGTTAAAGTGTATTATACAATGCGTAATTTGATACCGTGTATTGTACTAACAGTTAAATAACATGCTGTCACAAGTCCTCTGTAGTGCCTTCGCTGCAAAATATTTTCCTGTCAGGCAAGGTTTTAAAAGAAAAAGCTTTTCTTTTTAAAATCTCCCTCAAATTGGACGATCTAAGGGTGTTGTGCAGTTCACCTCACGGGTGGCAAGCTGAGGGCCTGTCAGAAGCTGACGCTCTGGCTACCAATGAGCATTTTTGTTCACAGCCTGGGCCGGAAATTAGATCAAGAGATATTCTGCTATTAACACCCTGTGCTTAAGAATCACAACCTCCCGTCGAGCTTATGTAATAATTTGCACAGGATAAACAATCCTGCAGTTAAGTGTTAGTGAATGTTTTCAACTAAAGCTGTTTGAATACCTTTGTATCTTTCTAATAAGGAGAATGTTAGAGAATATTTTTTTTCTTAATCTAAGATTAAGAAATTAAAAGTCTGTGACACTGACCTGCAGAAATGCCATTCTGACTCAATCTAATCAGAGTGGTCTGATTCTCTACCTCTCTACCTCACTGCAATAAAGACCTTTATTCACTTTCTGCCTAACCCTGACAGCATTGTCAATCTTGGGAGCTCACTAAAATTGCCATTTACCTCATCCCTCCCCTGACACTTTTTGCTTGGTCAACTGGGTGATTGACACACGTGAAAAACCATCACCTTGCTTAACTGTACCCACACCAGACTGAGAGTTCCACAAATGTATGCCACATACACATGGAAATGACCTTGTATGTGGAACAGAATGTGCACTCTTTCTCTGGAAGGAATCACTCTGCTTACCGAATTCTGGAGAGCATGAGGTGCAGGTTGGCTTGAACCAAGGTTTGTGGACTCCCAGAGTATGCTTTGGGATACAGCTGGGGTTCAACCAGCTAAAATGATTAACTTGCTATTGTGAGCACTGTCTGGCAAGCTTCCACTACTAGGTCGGCTAGGACCACCCTGTCCATTAGGGATGGCTGGTGAGTCATCAGCAGTGCCTTGGAGTATAGTGGACCTGCCTGGCTCAAGACATAGTCTACCTTGACCACCACAAAGGGTCAACTAGAATCTGAAATTCCATTGCAAAGCCAGCTCAGCCTCAAGAAGAATCCCCCCCACCCCAACCCCACCCTCCCCAACCGCTACCCCAGGAAGATAATCCCCTTCCTGATAAAGAGGCACTGCATTGTCTGAGGTGCAAAATTGCTACCGTGTTCATCTACATAGCACACAGTCACTACACTTCACAGTAAAATTCTGTGAAATACTTTAAGTCATTTCACTGACATCATAAGGCGTTATATCAAATGCAATGATTTTGCTAGTTATTTTCTAGCTTTTCTTAACTACTTATTTTAGAACCTTTTTTGGAGAATTCTCTGCTCACGAAGCTGAGAAATGTTAGTGCAGAACAATGTAACACTTTTCATTTACTGCCAGTGTCAGCATAATGCAGGTCTGTGGAATAGGTAGATTTATTTCATCCCTGACAATGTGCCTCAGTCACAAGATCTGACTGCACCTATGAAACTTTTTCCCTTTCCTGACGAGGTTGCCAATTTAGTAATAATAATAAGAATAATAAACCTTGCATTTTATATAGCACTTTTCTATGGCATCAAGACGTCTCAAAGGCAATTGTGTGTTGAGTGCAAATGTAGGTGCCAATTTGCACATAACAATGCCGCACAGATAGCCGTGGAATGAATGACCAATTTTATTTGGGTGATTGTTGACCAAGGCACTGGAAGACACTCCATTCTCTTTTCGAACAGTGCCATGGGATCTTTAACATCCATCTGAACAGGCAACTGGGTCCTCGGTTTAATGTCGCATCCAACGATGCAGCACCCCCTCCCCACCACCACCCCACCCAGCACTGGATTGGAATGTCAGCATAATCTCTAGAAATAGGTTGCATGGGACCAGAGTTTCCTAGGGTTGGCATGACTATACATCCAGAAGAAGTGCTCACTTGTGTGACTCAGCTTTCCTTATTAAGAAATCCCATTGAGGACAACCGCAAATCAGACTGCTCTACTATTAGAGGTAACAAACTCAGCAGTCCTAGTGTGCATGCTGTGCTAACCACTAGCCTTCTGGTGAACTACCGTCCAAACAGAATGACATTGACAGTCTTCAAGTCTTCAACCCTAACCCAAGGCATTCTTGATTCTACTGTTATATAATAATAATAATCCTTGCATTTGATATAGCTCTTTTCATGTCTTCTAGACGCCTCAAAGCGCTTCACAGAATATTCAGTAAAGTGAATTGACTGTATATTTATGGGCGAAACACGGCAGCCAATTGCGGACAGCAGTGCCCCAGTTATTCATATTAGTCACACAGGGGGAGATGCTGTTTCAATGGCTATGTTGTTGCAGCCACTACCATGAATCTCTTAGTGCTGGTGACCAAATGCCATTATCAAAGCCCTTTTGGCAGGCTGCCTGCCCGTTTTCTTGGCCTGCAAACAACTGACAACTTTAAGTAAGGGATAGATTTGATTTCAACACTGAATTGAAGAACCAAAGAGATCCTGGAGAAGATTGCTAGGGGTTCTGGAACCGGAAAGGTGAGATTTTGGAAAGTTGGTAATTTTTTTTTCCCCCGTTTCCAATTTGATTTCAAAAGAGACTCATAGCAACTTCATTCAATCACACCCTTGTTCCCAATTAATATGCATGTTGGATGTTAATGAGGTGGTTGGCACAGTGTAACAGTGTAACAGCGTCCAGCAGGCAACAGCTAGAAAGTAGTGTGAGAACACAGTGGAAAGTTTTACATGTCTCAACCCAACATTTATGAGAGAGGAGGGGAGATAGACAAAAAGTTCAAAAATGTCATCTCTCCACTATTTTGCCCAGGTGCCTTGGAACACAGTAAGAATTCAGATGTAGGCAAGCGTATCACTGAACATTCATTTTGCCCTACAGCAAGCCAGTGTGAGCCATGAGGGGTTAATTGGAAAATCAATTGTAAGAGTGTTGCACAAAAAATGTGATATTCAAAATATTTGATGCGTTAAATTAACACATCAAATGTGTTAAGAAATATCTCAAGTTAGATATCTCCATGGTTAGATATCTCACTTGTAAGTACTAATGCAGATGCTGTCTCATCACTCTGTGTTATAGGTTTCAGTTCAACTCAGGCTAATGAGATGAAAGTCTTTGGGTGGCAATCAAATGCCGATAAAGAGAGCAATCTTTTATGTACTTCTTTGTAATGGACTATCCTATTCTTAAGATCAAAAGATTGGTTTGGATGATGAAGACCATTGGCCCATCTGAACTCACCCTTCCAGAATATTCATCCTATCATCCCCCCATCACAGCATCAAGCTGATTTTTAACAGCATCAAATAATTTGTTTTTAGCATCTAATAGATGCCCCCTTTGTTTTTGACTATCAGGATCTGAAATGAAATAAACGTAGGCAACTTTCTTAAGGGTCTACAAGTCTATGGCATGGAGGTGCATCCACTAATGCAGCCTCCGAGAGTCATAGAAATTTACAGCACAAAAGGGCATTCAGCCCATTTTGTCCATGCTGTCCCTTTTAAGAGCAATCATTTAAGTCCCATTTACCTGTCATTTCCACATATCCCTGTAGCTTACTCCTTTTTATGTATAAAAAGGCCATTGGATCAGAAATGGAGATCTCACTATGAAAGGCTTCAAAGATGTCTGGAGTCAGAAACGGATACTTCACGAAACAAGGGCTTCTCATCTGTATGGAGACTTCTTGTGAGAATCGTGAGGGGAGGGAGGTGGTGAGGAGGGAGGGGGAAAGGTATTTCATTCTGATAACAGACATCGAAAGTTGTCTATTTGCAGCACTCATAATTCAACTTGCCCTCAAAATACAAAGTCATTACCCTTTACAGTAAATCCTATGAAGCACTTTGAGACATCCTCTCAACTTGAAAGGTGCTATATCAGATACAATGATTACTGGTTTATAAAAAGAAAAAATCTTTAAAAATTGTCACAAATCTAAGTATGGATTTGACAAAAATAATGTAGCAAAGAGGTTTTGTACCTATTTTGCAAATCGAAAAGGCCTTGCAGTGTTGGTTGGAAATCCGAGTTCGTTGAAAATTCTACTGTGAACCTGCCTGCACTCCTGAGGCACTCTTGCAGTTGGCACTAACTGTGCCTGTTGCTCTGAGGGTGTAGCATGCTTCCAGCAATAATCCCTATAATCAGCCTCTTTTCAGTTCCTGCTGTCACAGCTACCCTCAGCTTTGCCTCCAGTTAAGTCTCTCCGTCTCTCACCAACTGCAGGATGCTATACTCTGGTGCTTGCCAAGATCAAACCTTCACTAACAATGAAATTTTCGAAGAGAAACTGCAAGACAGATTGCAAAGCCACTGAAATCAATGGAGCTATAATTATTTCCCTACCCCCTCCTGCCCCTCCCGCCAGTGAAACACAGGCACTGTATTTCCATAAAATAAGTGAGCCTTGCTTAAAATAAAAGACTTGACATGTTTGCTTGGTCGAACATGCTTTAGGTAGGGGTGGTAGGTGTGGTGGGGTGGAGTGGAAAAGAAAACTAGCTCAGACTGTAATTTTATTGAAGCACCAATAATATTACTGACAGACAGTAAAAAACAATCCTTTTTTTAAAGAGGGATTGATTCTTACTGTCAGTAATTTTATTTAAAAAGTAATTTTATTGATTCACTCTGTTTTAAAGAGTGAATTATTGTTTTATTCTAAAAACAACAACAAAGCTTGGATTAGAGCACTCTCTTGTCCTCCTACTCTGAATCTATACACATCTCAGGTTTTATTTTCCCATTTGTGGCTTTAGGAAAGAAGCACTGCTGTGCCACTAAGAATTTGTCAGCCAAGACAATGCGAAGAATCGTACTTCCATTATTATTAGGCGTGTGGAGTAAGGAAACTCACCCAAGGTTTCGCCCTGCCTGGAATTGAACTCAGGTCTCTCTAACCACTGAGCTACAGGACTCCACAATAGCCACAGCAATAGCAAATATGGCTGAAAGCAAATTGTTCTTTTGATAGGGTGGATTTCTCAATGTAATATTTGACATATCAAAGGTAAGATGAAAATTGCAACATATGTTGGGATAATTATTAGCTTGACATCATCACATATTGTACCACAGGTTTTCCACACATGATGTTTTGAAATCGTACCTGAGAATCTGAAGATATTTGTCAAGTTGGAATTGTGAATCAGAAAACCGAGATGCAAGGTTTGTAAAACAACAAATTGCAAATACCAAATGGGCAAAATAAAAAAAATTATTGATCTTCATGAACCTTTTGGGGGGGATTTTAGCAGCCTGGCATTTCAGATTTGCCATTTTCTGAAACTTATAATAAATAATAACAATAATCCTTGCATTTGATATATAGCCTTTCATGTCAGAAGGACGACTCAAGGTTTTCTGTAAAATTTAGTAACTATATATTTTGTTGGCTAGCATCCACAAACAGCCATGGATTGAGTGACCAATTTTATTTAGGGGATTGTTGGCAAGGACCCCAGGAGAAACTCCCTTCTCTTTCTAATAGTGCCATGGATGTTTAACGTCCACCTGGACAGGCTGAGGGTACCTCGGTTTAATGTCTCATCTGAAGGACGGCACTTCCAACAATCCGGCGCTCCCTCAGCACTGTATTGGAGTATCGGCCTATACTGTGAGCTCAAAGTTCTAATGTGTCGTTTGACCCCACAACCATCTGACTCAGAGATGAGAGTCTACCGACTGAGCCAGGATTAATCCTGATCCATATTTGCAATGGAAGAGTTACAAATAGGAACTTAACTTTCAGCTTACAAATATCTCAAAAGCCATTGTCTCATGCTGGGTGTATTTCAAACATGTGGGAAAGGAGGTAAGGAGCTGATGATAGTGAGTGGAACTGAACAGACCTAGAGCAGATACTTGTTCTGAATGATCAGCAACCTTTCACCATGTCTTCATGTATATCATCATTGTTTTGCTTTGGGCATTAGGAATGTCACAAGATAACTTTGATAAATGATTTACTAGTGATTTATGTCCTTTAAAATTCTTACTTTTAAGATAACACATATATTTTCTGTCCATTTAATCTTATCCTTCCAGATTACCAACCCTACCATCTTCCCATTACTGTGGTTACCTTGAATTCACATTTTATTTCAACCATTCTTCCTTGTACCATATACCAGCTGTTAGTTACTCGAAGTACAAAGAAAAAACTCCAGTAGTCTAAGTCCTAAAATTGCATTTAACAACCTTAAACATGTGCTCTCTTGCTCTGCTGTCTCTGCATATCTTGGTTTACTTTCTGTTAAGTGTTTCACATAGGTCTTATGATGTCGCATTTGAGACACTTCTATTAAAGATTCAAGACTTTTATGATATTGAGTTGCTTCTCATAGTTATAATCCTATAATCGTTGCATTTGATATAATAATAATAATCCTTGCATTTCACATAGTGCCTTATCACGTCTTTGAGATGTCACAAAGCACTTCACAGAATATACTGTAAAGTGAATTGACTGTATATTTTGTGGGCGAAATGTGCAGCCAATTGCGCACAGCAGTGTCCCACAAACAGTTGTGGATTAAGTGACCAGTTTATTATTTTTTGTTGAAGGAATTACTTCCCCCAGAAAAGTGATCTGCCAATCGTCTAACAACAATGTTCCTACTTACTTCTAGGTAAACAGAGGTGTGGAGTAAGGAAGCTTTCCCAATGTTTCGCCCTGTCCGGGAATCGAACTCGGGCCTCTCATTTGCGAGGCGAGTGCTCTAACCACTGAGCTACAGGACTCCATGTCTTCGAGATATCTCAAAGCGCTTCACAGAATATACTGTATATTTTGTGTAGGTGGATGCATGGAACTCTCAGTTTCTCAAGCATGGTGATGGGTTTCCACATGTGTCTAACACCCAGCTGACCAAAAATAAAATTAAAAAATTCATCCCTTTAACACCTGGGATATTGAGCATGACTGGTCCACAATGTTGCATACAACCGCTATTATCTCCTCCTAGGAATGAGAGAATCTGTATTTTAGGTCAACCAAACTGTAAAACATGGTGTAGTAAGTGGATTCCTGAAGAGGGCAAACATGCAGTTTCATCAATATCCAACAGGTACCATGAAATTCAAAACAATAAGACATTTAGAAAGTCCACAATTTCCCACAATTTCCATGTTTCTGTGGTATATCCAAATATAGTACAAGGAGGGACAGTAGGAAGCAAAGTAGGCGTAAAATGAGCCAAATGGTTAGATAAGGAGAGAAAGCCAAAGAGTTACAGACAAGGAATCCAGGAACAAAGAAAGTAAAAAAAAATGTTTTTAGGTTTAATAAGGGACAGGACATGGGGAGATATTGCACAACTTGATGACAGCTGGACTCAATTATTTGCTCTCACTTGAAAAAGGAGGCAGTGTCTTGATGAAACAGTGCTTGGCAAACCATTTTATTATATAGAAAGAGATAGATAGAGAGAAAAAGAGAAGAAACAGAAGGCTTGTGTTTCATTTTCATCCCATCAAGATCACACAAGTGATGTGATGACTTGTTTTGACGTGATTTATGTCATTATGTTGAGCATTTATAAGCAAATAGTTTGCCAAATATTTGTTTCCTAACGATGTTGCCCCTTTAAATTCCATTGAATATCTTCTGAAAGCAGTTCAAAGTCCTCAGCATCTGCTGCTAACAAACACATTGGTTCTAAAACGTTCTGTTTAATTTAAAACCACCGTTCACTAAGGAGACAAATTTATTTATTTTTGCTACAAATACTTTTTTGGTGCACATGAACATGAGGGATGGATGTTTGACCTGAGAGTAGAACAGGTTTTAATTTCAGGCCAACAGTGTCATTGTCAAGGTCTCCAAAGCTAGGTATAGAATGATACTGAGTAAAAGTAGAGATCTTGTCTGCCTGTTCAGGTGGCCGTTAAAAATCTCATGACACTATTTAAAAAGGGTATTTTTCTCAGTGTAATGACCATCAATTCCCTGGACTAATTGATCATTTGACTCATGTGAGACCTTGCTGGTGTCTTGTTGGCCTACATAAAAATGGTCACTACACACAATAGTATTTGTGAAGAGCTTTGAGACTCTATAAAAGGCAATAGAAGTCACCATAAAAATCTAAGCTTTTTAAACCAAGAGAAGGCTTACATGGATTGGACACTTGGGAATAACCCTTAGTGCTTCAGCTTTTGCCTCTCTTGTTTGAACTTTGAGATTTAGTAATACAGTACTGTACACAGCACAGTCACTCCACTGTGGGTTCAAAAGTGCAGTGGGACTGGTTAATTGAGATGCATCACCAAGCTACTTAAAAAATAAACATTTTATTTATGTCCAAGACTTTGAGGTAGTTTCTGTGTAGAACACCTCCTTCCACTTCCCGCCACATAAAACCATTAATTGGACTTTATGAACTGCTTTCTGACAGCAAATCATTAAGTTATTCACTGATTTCTGTACTTTTGGAGACAACATCAGCTTTACGTTTCTTTTTAAATCCCCATAAACATCACTCAAATGCTTTTTGAAAGGCGTTTCTGCCTTTGAAAAGATTTTTGTTTTCAATTTTTAATGGGCGGCATTTCCCTTTAAGAGTAAAAATTTATTTCCCATGTTATTCATAAATTTGTCACTGTGCAAGGCCACATTCCCAAGTGTAAATCATATCGCCACGTTTACATCTGCTAAGCCAGACGTTACACCCTTTTAGAAGAGGTGGATCCCACAAGACTTTGTAGCTTTAGACATATGGATGTCCTGGGAGCTATGTTTAAAAGAGAGAGAGATACTGGGCTAATAGAAGTATGAAGAGATTAAAAAAATCTGCCAAAATCTCATAAACTAGTAAAAATGCTCGATGAACTGAATGGCCTCCTCTCCCTATTCCCAATTTCCTATACTCCTCCAAGCTTCTACACCCAACGCACTACTTATACAAAAGTTATACATTCCTCAAATTCATCTAATTAAAGAACCATATTGAGAATGTAGACCTTGAGAATTCTTCAGCATCAAAGGAGACATAAGTCAGCTGCAAAGTGTACTTTTTGTTGCTGAATCATTTAAGAAAGTGATCAGTGGGAGTTAACAAGTTCTCACGATAATGAGAGAAGGAGCAATTTGAACCTGTGTTTATAAATTGAAATTTACAGTACAGAAGAAGGCCATTCAGCCCAATGTGTCTGTGCTGGTTCTTTTAAGAGCAATCATTTCAGTCCCATTTACCCACCCTTTCCCCATACCTAGATATGCTATCTGAGCTTTCCTCTCATGTGAACTAACAAAACACTTCACAGTTCACGGTTTCATTCCACACTTTGAGTGGAGTAATGACTTTCAACCCTGCAGATATACCTTAGTAAAGGAACTGCACTTGTTATCCGTGAAGTTTGGAAAACATTCATATTACATTTTTTCTGATCTTCAGCCATATTGGTATGTGGTAAGCAGTTACATTGCTGTAGTTTTCATTAAAGAAATGTCAGCAAGAAATGTGTACTGTACTGGAAGAACCTTTTTATACTGCAACTATGTATTAATATATTTGCATGTTTATTAGCAATGCTAACTGTCCAGGGTATGTACCAGTACTTGACATCTGTTCCAACAAACCTGCAATAAAAATAATCCTTACACTTGATATAGGACCTTTCATGTTGAGAGAGTGCCTCACAGGATTCAACTGCAAAGTGTAGCATCTGTGTATTTTTAGGGTGAACACGGGAGCCAATTTGTGCACATCAATTTTAGGGATTAATGGCCAGAACAGAGTGAGAAACTCTTTAATCCTGATACTATACAATAAAAAATTTAATTTATATAGTGCGTTTTTCATCAAGAGGACGTTCCAAGGTGCTGGACAGTCCAAGGTCTGCATCTGAGTTGGTGGGAGCTGAGGAAGTGGGAGAAAGATGGCTAAAGTGTGATCAAAGCTAGAGGTCTTGAGGCAGACCTTGAAGGAGGTGAGGGAAGGGGTAGGTCAAAGGGACCCTGGGATGGAGTTCCAGAGAATGACGCGATACGCTGAAAGCCCAACCACTGGTGGTAGGGCATATGGGGGACATGAAGCAGATCGGTGCATGCTGAGCAGAGGGAATGGCTGGTTGGTAAGGTTTGAGGCTGTCCCAGAAGTTAGGGTGAGGTAAGACCACCGAAAGGTTTAAAGGTGAATCTGCTGGGGGAATGGGGAGCCAGTGGAGCAGATCGAGTTCAAGATCCTCATTCTAACCTTTATACCCCTCCGTGGTTTCAATCCTATTCCCAGTGATAATACTTTAAGTGGTGTGTTCATAAAACAGTCATTGTGCAGTGTGTTGGGGAACATGTGTTATTTAGAAATGAGTGCAACCTCGACCCGTCAATAAAGCTTTTAAAAGTTTGCCAGAGAGCTTTTTTGTTTCTTTGTGCAGTTGTTGACGTGGGAGGGATAAGCTAGCTGACACAAGACACAGCCAAAGGAGCAGGAATTTGAGAGCCAAGGCCCATTCGATAATCACTCACAGGTTCTAGCGATAACACTGTGTGCCAGTCTGACAAAGTCCCTCCCTTGTGTTATTAAGCACTCCGAGACGCTGCCCTGGGTGAAGGGCACTATATAAATGCAAGTTATTGTTGTTATTACTACCTGAGTCAGCCTGGTTAAGCTCCCTGACAACTTTGTCAAAGAGCCCTTTGCATACCAAGCTGTGGTTGGATGTGACTATCCCACTTGCTGGATGGTCCTATCACTATCAGTTGTATGTATACACATCCCATGGAATTCTTCTCTGCTAATGAATCAGCGCTAAAAACAACATTCATTTTACTTTACTATTGAACTGTTTGCCAACTGGCCTATGGAGATGCTCTGGGTTATAAATTCAGCTGTCTTTGATGTTCAAGGCACTATAAGACAGGGGTCCAAAGATACCATCCAGGAAGATAATGCCAGGCAACTCAATGAGAAAATCAAACAGTGTGCTCCTAATTTAATCGGTCTGTATAGAGGTGCTCACTGTTAATATCAAGCTACAGAAAGGTGCTATTGCTAATAACACACTATATAGAGGCACTTAATACTATTAGGATATATTGAGGTGACTACTTATATTGGGTTGTACAGTTACCTTCCTGTAATATGGAGTTCTTCACTGTGTCTTAACCAATAATTCCTCAGATGCTGTCAATCATTCTCCTTGTGACTGTTTGTGGGACATTGCTGTGCACAAAATTAGCTATTGCCTACAAAACAGTCACCACATGTTAAAGTAAATCCTGTGAAGTCTTTTACATCTGCCTGACATGAAAAACACTAAAACAAATGCAAGGATCATTATTGTTATAAATCAACAGGACTGAATCAAGCGAGGATGTGTCGCTGCAAAATCTGTGGAACGGAAGCAAAAGCCATCAGAATGGACTGTTTGATTCAAAGAAACTCATAACATTTAACAGCGTACACAGGAGGAAGAACTCCCCTGTTCTAGGAAATTCCACAGAATTTGCTGACCTTTAAATAACTATTCCAAATGGGTGGTGATTCAGATTTTGAAAAGTAAATAATCCTGAGCAGGGCACAGGATGATTATGGGTGACCTCTTGCAGAGAAAACTGGTCTGTTTCCAGGCAAAAGCTATTGTTGAGATTAGTGAAAAGGAACTGTGGGAAGGAATTGTTTTCCAGTTCTCTTTTGTTTAAGCTTCTCTGTACAGGAAAAGGGAAAATACTCTTTCGGCCCAGGGTGCGAAATATCATATTTCCAGAGGGACAATTACAGGCAGGACAAAAGGTGTGAGGCCATGGCAATGGTTTAAACACAGGACTATTGTTAACAGTTTCACCACTGAGCGATTGTTGCAGTGCCTGTATAAGGTGTCCTTATGTGTGGCGATACTTTGAAAGCTCGTTTTTTTTACACTTGTTTTTGTTTGTGAAAAATAATATTCAAAATTATCATTTTTTAAAATCTTTATATTATTTTGAATCAGATAGCACAGATGTATTCAAGAGAAAGGTAGATCTTGACATAAGGGAGAGGGAAAGGGGAAGAGAAGTATATGGGAGGGAGTAAGGAATGGGTGGAGATTCACGTGGAGTATAAACAGACTGGTTGGGCCGAGTGGTCTGTTTTCACACTGTACATTATTTTTGATGATCTCCTTGAACTATACACTGTAACTTAACTGAGACAATTAATGGGGCATGGGGGGGGGGTTGGAGAGGAGGTGGGAAGGGGCAACATCCTAGTAATCTGCTCTAAAGTCTCTAGCCAGACCACTTGTGTGACATGTTACAAAGTGGGCTTGAGGTGATGGTATGATTGTCTCCCTCTCCAAGAAGATGGGATGAGCAGGGAGAGAGGCAAGGTTTGGTTTGTGCTCTGTGTTGCCTTCTCTGACCCATAAGACTTGGAATTCAACACACAGTGAATCACTGACATCCACCAAGTTTCTCAAATGTCCATCTCCTGATTTCCATTTGGAGCTACTCTTGTTACACTCAGAAACAATAATATAATAATAATCCTTGTATTTGATATAGTGCCTTATCATGTCTTCGAGATGTCTCAAAGCGCTTCACAGAATATACTGTAAAGTGAATTGACTATATTTTGTGGGCAAAACACAACAGCCAATTGTGCACAGTAATGCCACACAAACATTTGTGGATTGAAGTGACCAATTAATATTTTTTTGAAGGAATTATTACCCCTGGAAAAGCGATCCACCAATCGATTATCAACTGGGTTCCTAGAAATGCCATTGTACAGCTGTAAATGACAGAATGGCAACATAATTTGAGAGGCCTCAGGAATGAAGTTAAAGATACGGACCACAACTTTTCATTAAAGCAAAGGTAAAGCAACAAGATTTGTATGAAAGATATGCTCTGCTTATCAGGAGGCATATTGAGCTATTGTTAACACGTGTGGAGGAAAGCGGTGGGGGAAGGGCTCTTATGACTGGTGGGAAAGAGTTCCACTCAATGCCACTGCTGTCTTTCCATACCAACGAAATCAAAACATTGAAACAACAAAAACAAAATAACATTTATATTGTGCCTCTCAAGTCAGGAGGACGTCCCAAAGTGCTGGACAGTCAGTGTTTCGGACCCAAGCTAGGGGTCGGAATTGGGGAGGGTGGAGGATGGGTGAAGGGGGAAGCAGAGTGATCGAAAGCACGGTCAAAGAAAAGGGTCTTGAGATGAGTCTTGAAGGAGGCAAGGGACAGGGCGAGGCAGACGGACTGCGGGATGGAATTCCAGAGGGTAAGGGCAGAGTGGCAGAAGGACCGCCCACCAATGGTGAGGTAGGCAGGGCGGGGTACGTGAAGCAGGTTGGAGCCTGCTTCGTGGAGGGAGCAGGCAGGATGATAGGGGGTTAGGAGGTCACAGAGGTAGGAGAAGCGAGGCCATGGAGGGTTTTGAAGGTGAGGACCAGGATCTCGAACTTTCCTCTGTGTGATGGGAAGCCAGTGGAGTCGGGTGAGGATGGGGGTGATAGGGGCATGGAGCCTGGTGTGGGAGAGGACATGACCTGCAGAATTGTGGATGATCTGCAGCCTATGGAGGGAGGAGTTGGGGAAGCCAACTCTCTGCTTGTCAGCCTCCCCAACTCTTCCCTCCACAAGCTGCAGATAATCCAGAACTCTGCAGCTTGTGTCCTCTCCTGCACCACGCTCCGTGACCCCATCACACCCACCCTCGCTCGACTCCACTGGCTCCCCATCGCTCAGAGGGTCGAGTTCAAAATTCTCATTCACACCTTCAAGGCCCTCCATGGTCTTACCCCCTCCTACATCTCTGACCTGCCAATCCCTTATAAACCTGTCCGCTCTGCAGGTCCGGACTGCTCCATGTCCTCCACCTTGCTCGCCCCACCATCGGCGGTCGGGCCTTCAGCTCTCTGCCCCCACCTATTCCACATTCCCTTCACCTCGCTCCCTCCTTTGCCTACTTCGAGGCACGCCTCGAGACCCTCCTCTTCAACTGTGCCTTCGGCCACCCTTCTAGTCTCTCTATCCTTCACCCTCCCTGATCCCAAACCTCCACCCCACTCAGGTCCTAATCCCTGACTGTCCAGCGCCTTGGGATGTCCTCCCAGTGAAAAGCGCTTTACAAATGTAATTTTGTATTGTATGCATTTTAGGACCTGTAAAGTGAACTGAACTTTGCTCGTTTCATGTCAATGTCATGTCTGAGTTTATTAGCACAATGGGACTATTGAAGTCATGGTATACAAATGTAATTTTGTTGTTGCTGTTGTATTATGTTGCTGTGGAGTCCTGTAGCTCAGTGGTTAGAGCATTCGCCTCACAAGCGAAAGACCTGGGTTCGATTCCCAGCAGGGCGAAACCTTGGGCAAGTTTCCTTACTCCACATTCCTGATAATAATCCCTCAAGAAAAAAAAGCAATAATAAATTGGTCACTTCAATCCACGACTGTTTGTGGGACACAATTGGCTGCTGTGTTTCGCCCACAAATATGCAGTCAATACACTTTATAGTAGATTCTGTAAAAGCGCTTTGAGACATCTAGAAGATGTGAAAAGCGCTATATCAAATGTAAGGATTATTATTATGAATTGTGTGCAAACCACATTTAAACATATTTATACATGATTCACAAATGGTAAAGATTAGCTCAGAATATATCAATAGAAAATACTCAAATGGGAAGTATAGGAGGCACATGTACTCTATTCATTGGATCAACTTCCCATGGCAAAAGCTGAACGGGACAGGCCCTAAAGGTTGTGCGGAGGGGAACAATGAGGATGATCCCCAGCATTAGAGGAATGAATTATGTGTAAAAATTAGACAAACTAGAGCTCTTCAGTCTTGAAAGGAGACACAACAACTTGCAGTTACATTACACCCTTCACAGAATGTTGCATCTCGTAGTGTATGAGACATCTTAACAGGGACCTTACAGAGGTGTGTAAAAGTTTAAATGAGATTGTAAAAATAAATTCAATACTTTCAGATGACTGAGACAGCCGAATAAGAGTTCACATGTCTAGATTTGCAAAAGACAATTTCAGGACAGACACTGAGATGTATTTGTCTATCCAGAAGATAATTAATGACTGGAACAGATTGCCAAGAACAGTATTAATAATAATAATCCTTGCATTTAATATAATGCCTTATTACGTCTTCCAGATGTCTCAAAGTGCTTCACAGAATATACTGTAAAATGAATTGACTGTATATTTATGGGCAAAAGACGGCAGCCAATTGTGCACAGGTGTATCGCATGAACAGTTGTGGATTGAGTGACCAAATTATTATTATTATTTTCTTTTGGCGGGATTATTACCCCCAGAAAGTCATCTGCCAATCGCTGGGTTCCTATTTACTATGAGCTAAACAGAGGAGTAAGAAAACATGCCCAATGTTTCGCCCTGCATGGGAATTGAACACAGGTCCTCCCCTGCTTGCGAGGCAAGTGCTCTAACCACTGAGCTACAGGACTTTACTTGAGGCCAGGAATGCTGGACTCATTTAAAATCAGCTTAATGCTTTGCTTGGAAGACCTTAGTATTCTGAGTATATGAGATCAAATAAGCTAAAGGGCCTTCTTCATCCAAACTTCTCCTGTAAGGCCTTTATGTCCACATTCTCAAGGAATATAGTGGCTCTTGTATATGCAAAGCAGGATTTATTTTAACACAATTTGCATTTGAATCATCCACATTTAGTGGGTTTTGAACTGAAGTCAGGACGCAGTCCCCTGAGGGCTCAATAATAGGCTTGCAGGTGAGGCATGGCTTGAGTACACTGTGGTTTGTCTGTGGTTTCCACTCTAGTCCACTAGACAAGAGCTTGGTTTGTCAGCTGGCAGCCTGACACAATTGGTGGTCTGATGCTACATGTGGTCAACACTTTGTATGAGATTCTGGAAGCGTTTGCCATGAGCATATAATTAAACTTTACAAGACTGGAATAAAACAAGATTTGTGGTAAAGACATTTCAAACAGACCTACCATGTATTGTGAAGTGAATCTTTCTTTTAAAGAAAAAAAGTCACGATTTTTGAAGGTTTTTAAAAGAAGCATAAACATAAAGCTGTTCTGTCTGAGAACTCAACAAGTATGGATAAACCAGTCAATATTATATAATAATAATATAATCTTTACATTTGGTATAGTGCCTTTCACATTGGGAGGATGTTCCAAAGTGCTTCACAATATATACTGTAAAGTTTAATGACAGTGTTTTATGAGTGAAAAATTGGGACTGTTGATTACAATAAAGACACTGGAAAATAGATTTAGCCATTATGAAATAAATATCAAAAGCAAGCAGGTCCATAGTCAATTCCCACTTAGGTTAGTTATTTTGAGCACCTTGCCTCAACTTTGTGATACCTTAGTGCTTACATCAAAAGATACAATGGATGGTTTCTCCCAAGAATAATCTTGAAGGGGTTTCTGAGCCTTTTTTCATTTCTTCACGTCCATATATCTGTGCAAATGATTACCACTTATTGTAGTCATATATACTTCACTGATATTCTCCTGTGTCAACAATTACTCTGCTCTTTCAATCTGTTTATTCCATTTATGCACATGGTGCACTAACCCCAATTATTTCAAATTAATTTTCTTCAGGGTTGTACTTGACCCTCATTGGACAGATGAAAGAACCATTTATTTACCAGTGGTCATGTCATGCCACATGGCTACTTAAAAAAAAGCTGAAAAAAGGTAGAAAGTAACATATTCTCCAAACTGTGATATGATCAGAGCCTTAGATACAAGCCAGTAGGAAGGGGGATGGGGGAGAAGAGCTGGAATTCCTTTCCACAAGGTTACAAGATTGGTTTGGATAAAGGAAGTCTTTTGGCCATTTTGATCTCACCTTCCAGAATATCTACGCCATCCTATCATCGACTTGTTACAACATCATTTGGTTTCTTAAATCCTGTGAAGTACTATGGGACATCCTACCGATATGAATGGCATTATATTAAATGTAAAGATTACTATTATTTATTACTAAATGAGTCTAGTCCTAGCCTCTATCATCCTTCCTGATAATTTTTTCCAGCTGTTGATCACCCACTAAGTACAGGAATTATTTCTAGTGTATCATGTCCTAATAATGCCCTTCGTATCCCTGACCTAATGATTTCCTGAATTTCTACCATCCTCCCCAGCTCCAAAATAGAACAAACTTGGGAGAAAGTCGACAAAAATCTGGAGCAAATCAGCATTCTCACACCCACACATTCAACGCTCTAAAACCGTCTTTGATCCATTTAATTCAATCTCACTGGGTTTAGAGGTACTCTATGGAGTAATTTCACCATGGCACCCGGAACCTCAAATCTGTTCACGTTTCACCACATATTTTCCCATATCAAAGAAATGCTCATTTGTAGTTTTGTGGTCGAGCCGAACAGCTGTGTTTGGAGTGTCATCTCGACGTGAAAGGCATTATATAAATGTAAATTTGTAATGTGTTTGATAAATATTTTTAATTTCCCCCAATGGCCTGATGACTACCCAGTGAACCATTGGTCACAGCGACAAGGTCAAGAATCTGTTTCCAAATTAAGCTTGAAGTTAACAATTTTGGACAAAAGTCAATTTTAAACAAAAAGTTCTTCAGAGTAAGTCTAGGTGGAATTTTGTTCAGCCAAAGCAGCAACTAGTCTCAGACTTATAGAGAGGACAAAAAAGCCAGGAATTTTTATTTCTGAGCCCCGAAGTTCCACCTAGTCTTACCCTATATTTTACATTAAAATGAGAGATTTTGCAGAATTTAGAAAGTTGGTCTAGGGAGGCATTGCCAATCTAAGGGTTAATCTTAATACAATACAAAAATACGGTTCCTTTAGCGCTTTAAAGGTCATTTAGACAAACTGATCTAAAATGTGCTGAAACTCTTGGCTTGATGCAATATTTATCTGATAGCATATAAAATAATTTCTCAGCAATGACTTGGACAATTATACAACACATCTGTATTAGGGTTGAGATGCAGAATAAAAGAATTCAGACCCCGGTAGATTAGGCCAGAAATATTACTAACAAGACAACACACTGCAAACTTTTGATGTTAATGGCAAGCTCATACACTCCTCCGCAGTACCAGCATCTGCTAAAGCAATCTCAAATTTGTTCTGAACTTTAACAAACCACCTTGTTAATGTTGATTAGTCATAGGAAGGAGAGGGAAACTTTATTTGTCCTTTTCCTTTCCCTTCTAAACAAGTTAGTTACACACTTGAAGCATGTTTTCAGTAACTTATGACAAGCAACAAGTTATGAAACACCACTAATTAGTAATGATAAATTAGGTGCTATGTGACTATTTGACATAGCATCTACTATTTTGAAACATCTTGAAATGCTTCAGAGTTTTTTGTAAACTGTAGTCATTGCGTATTTTAGGTGAACAAAGCAATCAATTTGCACACAGCAATGGCAGCAAACAGTCAGGAAATGAATGACCAATTTTATCTGGAGGATTGTTAGTAAGAGTACTGGAATAAACTCCTTTCTCTTTTCAAATAGTGTCAAGGGAACCTAACCCATCTGAACAGGAAGATGGATTCTTAATATCTCATCCAAAGATCAGCACTTTCAATAATGCAGCACTCCCCCAGCATTGCCAGTCTAGCCTGAGCTCAAAGTCCTCAATGTGGGGCTTCAACCTACACCGTTCTGAATCAGAGCCGGGAGTGTTACGAACTAAACCAGGCTGACACTTAATTTCACCCCATCCTTTATCAGTCCTCCAGTACTTTGCTCAATTAACCTGGGATATGGGACTTGGGATAGGATCTAGGATAAGCACTTGTGTGGAATATAAACACCAGCCAGATTGGATGGGTCAAATGGCCCGTTTCTGAGCTGTACTTTCTATGAATCAAAATCATTATCTTCCTGCCCAGTGCCACACCAGGTATTTAGTTGATTACCAAGCTATGTTGCAAACCTTCTGTTTCCAATAAATGATTTTGGGTATCATCAGAGTGGTGCTCCAGCGACTGAGATCCATACGAATTTAACAGTGAGCATGTGGGTCCTATTAAAATCGTATAAAAAACATATTTGAGAAGGAAATAGAAAAGCCAAAATTATTAAACCAGATTTTAGATGGCAGCGCTGTTATTTAATGTCCAGTTGCAAACCGGTTGCCTTGTGTTCCCACAATCTAAAAGTGCTTGTGTTACATCCAAATAAGTTTAGAATAAAAAAAAACACAGATTCGGGAAATCTGAGGAAATCAGTTTCCGAAAGAGAAAGACACGTTAACACATCATCAAAAGTGAAACAGTGGGTGATTGAAGCCCTATATACAGTATGAAATACAGGACAGGGTTGACTGATGGTAAAGCAGAGGAGGACATTAGTTCATTGCTGGTTTATTCTAAATGGATGCGTTTTTATAGACTATTCTATAGCAAAATATCACTGGAAAAAGTTAATTGTTTCCATACTTTTCAATGTACATTTTCTCTTCTGAATGCTTAAAGGAAAACATAGAGAAAAATGATCAAGAAGTTGAAGGAAAAGGCAAGGAAAAATCTGTCCAGACCAGAGGATAAGGCTGATCATAATCTGGGAGTACTGCCAGTTTTCTTAAAAAAGGGGAATTTTATGCCAATTTATATTTAACTATGCATTCCATTTACAAAATATTGGCTTTCTTTTTTATGTGAATTGTTTTATTACTCCCCTTCTGGGTCTCTGTATGTGGCAATCACTAACATTAGCAATGTACAACAGGAATTCTCATATTCCTGCAATGGAAAGATTGCTAATATCAGTGCCTTGTAGACCTCTATACTTTGTCTGAGAAGGTCAAAGCATGTCCTCAAACCTATGCCATGAACCTTTATAACCAATCACTAGAAGATTCACAGGAGGTGCTGTAGGTGATTTCCCTCCTCTGTCTTTTCCTGGTTGGAAGTGACTAGCTGCTTTGAATCTTACACAATGGAACAAATGAGTTCAGTAATGCAATCGCTTAGAGAACTGAATGAATGAAGCTGTGTCTTACCACGATGCAGCACAGATCATTGGCACTACAGCTTGCTGAAGCAGCCCAGTGACTCACACATACTATTGTAAGTTTGAGACTCAGCTAAAGGGGCAATTTCTTTTGTAAACTTTTTATTGTTGACACATTCTTGAGCCTCATCACTCTATTTTCCCTTCTTACTTTTCTCCCAAGCATAAAACCCATGTCTTCAAACCCCTTCCTCACATTTCCTTAGGCTTTAGTCACTCTCTCTGATCCTCCATACTGACTTTGACAACTCATTTCATCTGATGGCCAGCTTATTCCTCTCTGGATCCACTCCTTAACTGATAAGTTTTCAATTCTCCATCCAGTTGGATCTCTATGTCCCTTTGTTTCACCATTCCTTCCACCATCTAGTATAAACCAACACAGGTTGACCACTGGTCCTACTTACACTGTGTGAATTAGGACTATTGTCACGTGGGCACACAGAGCACTGATATAGCCCTGCTTCCCCAAAGTCTTCTTGGACTCCCACTAGATGAAAGCTGGTAATGCATTGTAGTACAGAAGTTTGTAAACCAATATCAATGATGGAGAGTGCACTACATCTCTGCGTCGCTTCTGCTATGTGAATAATTCGTCTCTCCTGTCTTTGTGAAGCACTCTGAAACATCATCCTACATGAAGGGAGCTGTACAAATGCAGGATGTAATTAATTTGTAAATATTTCTGTTCAATGAAGTGGAAATAAAAATCCCATAACTTTTTCTACCTTCACTCTCATGAACTGAATTATTCTAATTGTTTGTTCATGTCACTGCCTGCTGTTGACCTCTGAGGACTGACACATAACAACAACAAAATTACATTTGTATAGCAATTTCACGTTGGGAGGACGACCCAAGGCGCTGGACAATCAGTGTTTCAGACCTGAGCTGGGAGTCGGGATCACGTAGGGTGGAGAGAAGGAAGATGATTGAAGACACGGTTGAAAAGGAGGCTCTTGAGACAGGTCTTGAAGGAGGCAAGAAAGAGGATGACGCAGAGGGACTGCGTGATGGAGTTCCAGATGGTGAGGGCAGAGCGGCAGAATGGTGAACGTGCGAGGCAGGGGACATGAAGCAGGACGAAGCCCGCTGAGCAGAGTGAGCAGCCAGGTTGCTAGAGAGTTAGGTCGCAGAGATAGGGGGGTGCAAGGCCATGGAGGGCTTTGAATTGAGGACATGGATCTTGAACTGTATTCTCTGTGTAATGGAAAGCCAGTGAGCCAGGTGAGGATGGGGGTGATAGGGCCACAGAGCCTGGTGGGGAAAAGTACATGAGTTGCAGAGTTCTGGATGATCTGCAGCCTATGGAGGGAGGAGGTTGGGAAGCCGACAAGCAGGGAGTTTGTGTAATCAAGCCTGGATGTTATGATTGGTGTATGAGGGTCTCGGTGGCCTGTGGTGTAAGACAGTGGCAGAGCCAGGCGATGTTGCAGAGGTGGGAGAAGGCAGAGTGAGTGGGTCATGGCACAGATTTGGGGCAGAAAGAATAGTTGAAGACACCAAGGTTCCGGACTGGCTAAGTAAGCTGGAGTGTGCATCCTTGTATGGGGATGCTGTCCGTGTCTGAGGTGTGGAGGCGCTGACGGGAACGAATCAGGAGAGCCTCGGTCTTGTTAATGTTCAGCTCTCATGCAGGACTTGATGTCTGATTGACATTCTGTCAGGACAGCAGTAGTCCTGGAGTCGAGAGTGGAAGCAGAGCGATAGAGTTGGGTGTCATCCGCATACATGTGGAAATTAACCCTATGTCTGCGGATGATGTCACTAAGAGTGAGCATATAGAATTTGAAAAGGAGGGGACCAAGGACAGAGCCCTGAGGAACTCCATTGGAGATGGTCCAGGTGCTAGAGGGAAGCCGCTTGTGGAGATGAAGTGGAGACGTGTGAGAGGTAGGATCTGAACCATTCAAGCACAGAACCATGAAGATTGAGGTGAGAAGAGGGGTGGTGGAGGAGGATAGGGTGGTCAACTGTATCGAAGGCAGCAGAGACGTCAAGGAGGCCAGAGGGTTCCCTGGTTTCAGATGGACAAAATGTCATTCGTCACTTTAACCAGGGCTATTTTTGTACTGTGGGCGGCATGGAAACACAATTTGGAGGGTTTTGTGAAGGGAATAGTGGGAGAGGAAGGAGCAAAGCTGGGAAGCAATGACTCATTCTAGGACCTTCGAAAGAAAATGGAGGTTGGAGATGGGGCAGTAGTTGAGGGATGAATCCAAGGAAGGTTTTTAAGGATAGGAGTGATGACGGCCATTTTTAGAGTGGTGGGAATGGAGTCAGTGGACAGGAAGAGATTTGTGATGACTGTGAGTAGGGAGGCAAGGAGGTGGAGCTGGGAGGAAAGGAGAGGGGTAAGGATGGGGCGAGGGAGCAGGTGGTCAGTTTCATGTTGGTTATAGTGGTGATGAGAGAGAAGGGGGAGACAGGTTCGAAGCTGTGGAGGGAGGGATGGGTAGAGGCCAGGGTGTGAGGGGGAGATGGGGAGGGCGTAGTGGTCAGAAAGGCAGGCGCAGCTGAGCGGATCCCCTCAACTTTGGTTTTGATACATTGTCAGCAAGATTTCTTACTATTTTGCTTAGTTGCTTTGTGCATTGAAAGATACATCAATCTCAGAATGTCTCTTTAAAGCCAGTAAAAATCCAAATGTTTCTTTACTTGTTCCCTCTGCCAAAAAAGTAATCAGGGTTTGGAGGACGGGGGTAAGTAAGAGATTATTATCACAAAAATAGACAGATTAGCTAAAGTTAGGTTAAATCAGATAGGGAAAAAAAAGGAAAACTAAAGTTAATATGCTAAATTGTGGGAAATAGAAATATAGATGAAGGAAAAAGAAAGATAATAGAGTCTATTTTTGTATGTTAGGATCAACTGTTAGACTGCTAGCAGGTCAGGAAATGTCTCCCTGTGATATTCTGCAGTCTTTCAACTGGAAAATATTTTAACATTAGACTAGTAAAGCAACTCAGATGTCAGGAATAGTTTTATTACTTTTATAGTAACGCTATACTCATAAAATCAAATCATAATTTTAAACTGAAAAATAAACACTTCCTATCTGCTTTTCCCCAATTGTCCTCTTTTCCCACTTAATCATTTGCTGCCTATTTTCTTTAAATTTTAATATGATCAGTGCCCAACTTACTTTAACCTCTATCCCACTTTTTCTATTTGCTTTTCTGCTAACCCAAATTAACGTTGGACTTTGTGCTTACCTCTTTCTCTCAGCTCTCATCATCCTTATCAACCTGTCCGCTCCCTCCACTTGGTAGGCACTGGCCTGCTCCATGTCCCCTGTACTACCTGACCCACCATCGGCCGTTGGGCCTTCATTTTTTTTGCACCACCCTCTCTCCCTTCCCTTCTTCAAGGCCCATCTCAAGACCTTTCTCTTTGACTGTAACTTTGATCATATCCCCACCCCCTCTTGCCCATCAACACTCTTGATTCCAATCCCCAGCTTGGGTGCAAACTCTTTCCTGTCCAGCATCTTGGGGCATCCTCCTGATGTGAAAGGCTCTATATAAATGGAATTTGCTGTTGTAGAGGTGAATTCGTTTATAAATATACATGAAAATATTATCAGCTTTCAGGGCAAAAGCCTATTTTCCAGACAATCAAAAGCCTAGATTCAATTGACTGATATAGTTGTAAAATGAATCCACAAAAGGTAATCAAAACCGAGAACATTTCTGATGAATAAAGTCATTGTCTGCCCCACAACCTGTGGGGGAATAAAATTATAGGAAAAATGCATTCAACGCATTCCTGGGATATCACTCCATTGGTGGGAGTGCCGTACTTCACATGAGACGTTAAACCAAGGTGTCATCTGTCTGTTCAGACAGGATGTTAAAGATCCTGTAACATTCTTCGAAAAGAGAACTGATTTTCTTTGGGTGTCCTGGCCAACAATCCCCCAGATTAAAAAAAAATCATTCACTTCATGGATGTTTGGGAGACATTGCTGTGCGCAAATTGTCTGCCAATCCGCATTCACCTACAAATACACAGTCATTACTCTTTACGGAAATACTTTGAGATGTTTCAACTTGATAGGGTACTACAGTATATCAAATACAAGGAATATTATATAATACACCTTCTATCATCCAGATAGCTTTATGACTACAAATCAATTTTTTTATTACTACTAATCTATTGTTTTATTACTACAAATCTATTGTTTGCTTCAAAAATCTGCTATGTGAACTGAAAATATACACAGCCAGTCAGAGCAGAAAGACATTATTTCTCAATCCTCAATTGCAGAGTTAAATGTACTGGCTTTCCTCCACATACACATCGTACCTAATTTAGTTGCCAAATTGCAATTGTTTTTAGTATAGCAATGCTGTGCAGCTTCTGCAATCTAACAAAATTACAGCACAGTAAAAGTAATGGTGATATAATATCTTCATTTTCAGAAAACATTCTTTCACAGCCAAAGCATGGAGAAATATTTTGCAACAGAAACATTGTATTAATATTTCACTGGGATGTTCTGATAAATGAAAATCATTTCACGGAAGTCAAGTAAGTGATACTAGTTTAGAAATGAACTCTTAATTGCACAATTTACATCTAAATGGCAAAGGGCCTTTATCAACTGACTACAAAAAATACCTGCCTTTTTTACTCTTTCCCTGAAGCTTTCTTTTCCCCCCAGCCCCCCTCCCTCTCCGCTGCCTTGGAGTCATCTGAACTCCTCTTCTGGGCTTCCTCCCGCAATGACCTATCCTCCTCGATCACTCTCCTCCATCACTCTCAATGCCTTTCCTCCTCTCATTTCCAGAACCGCCTCCTACACACGGAATTCACCCTGGTACACCAGCCACTTCCCCTTCCTCAAGGCACAGGTGGGTGCCGCCGAATGCACCTGGCTCAAATCTAACTTAACAGTCCATTGGCAGATCTGGCTGGACTTTATCTAAACTTACCGCTCCGCCCTCACCTCCACTAAATTGTCCTTCTACTCCCAGACAATCTTGGAGGCCAAGGACAACCCCAGGCTCCTCTTCTCCATCACCAACCGGCTCCTCCGCCCACCCTCTCACACCTCCGCCATCTGCTCCTCCAACACCAATTGCAAGAAGATGCTGGACTTCCTCAAAACCAAAGTCGAGGGGATCCGCTCAGCTGCCTCTGCCCTTTCGTCTACTACCCCCTCCCCATCTCCCCCTCACACCCCGAACCCTACCCATCCCTCCCTCTAAACGTTTGAACCTGTCTCCCCCTCCTCACTCATCATCACTATAACCCACGTGAAACCGACCACCTGCGCCTTCGACCCCATCCCTACCCCTCTCCTTATGTCCCAGCTCCACCTCCTTGTCCCCCTACTCACAGACATCACAAACCTCGCCCTGTCCACTGGCACGATTCCCACCCCTTTAAAAATGTCTGTCATCACTCATATCCTTAAAAACCCCTCCCTGAACCCATTCCTGTTCTTAAACTACCGCCCCATCTCCAACCTCCCTTTTCAAGGGCACGGAGCGAGTCGCTGCTTCCAAACTTCGCTCCTTTCTCTCCTGCTGTTCCCTTCATGAACCCTTCCAATCGGTGATTCTGCCCACAGCATTAGTCAAAGTCAAAGTCAAAGTGACAAATGACATCTTGTCCACCTCTGCCTCCTCATCCTCCTTGAGCTCTCTGCTGCTTTGATACCGTTGACCACTCTATCCTCCTCCACCACCTCTCCTCTCACCTCAACCTTCATGGTTTTGTCCTTGAATGGTTCAGATCCTACCTCTCATACCATCTCCACTTTATCTCGACAAACGGCTTCTTCTCTAGCCCCTATACCATCTTGTGCGGTATTCCTCAGGGCTCTGTCCTTGGTCCCCTCCTCTTCAATATCTATATACTTCCTGTTGCTGACATTATCCGCAGAAATGGGGTCAACTTCCACATGTGTGCAGATTACACCCAACTGTACCTCTCTGCCTCCACCCTCGACTACAGGAACACGGTTGTCATGACAGAATGTCTGTCAGACATCAAGTTCTGGATGAGAGCTAACTTTCTTCAGTTGAATGTCAACAAGACTGAGGCTCTCCTGATTGGCAACCATCAGCGCCTCCACACCTCAGGCACCAACAGCATCACCATCCAAGGACGTACACTCCACCTTACTAAGCCTGTCCAGAACGTTGGCGTCTTGTTTCACCCTCTACTGGGTCCTGGTCCTCATCTTCAAAGCCTTCCATGGCCTTGCTCCCCCTTTCCTCTGCGATCTACTAACCCTACCAACCTGCTCGCTCTGGCTTGCTTCATGCCCCCCACCTCACCTGCCCACCATTGGAGGGTGGGTCTTCAAACACTCTGGCCCCACCATCTGGAACTCCATCCCGCATTCCCTCTGCCTCAACCCCTCCCTTGCCTCCTTCAAGATCCGTCTCAAGACCCTCCTCTTTGACTGTGCCTTTGGTCACCCCCTGCCCTCCACCCTCCCCGATCCCGACCCCCAACTTGAGTCTGAAACATTGATTGTCCAGTGCCTTGGGCCATCCTCCCTATGTGAAAAGCGCTATACAAATGTAATTATGTTGTTGTTGCTCAAGTTTTATTCTTCATGACCGCAACATGGCTTTTATTCTAACCAATCAGAAGATGTTTTAAACCCTATAATGACCAGGGTTGCCTGACTTAGTTGATAGCACTCTCATCTTTGTGTCAAAAAGTTGTGGGTTCAAGCCTCCTTTTGGGACTGTGAACTGGCAATCTACGCTCTACTCCAACACAGGGGGATGCTATTCAGGTGGATGTGAAAGATCCCATGGCACTGCTCAAAAAGAGAAGTGATTTTATCCTGATGTCCTCGCCAACAGTCCTCCAACTAAAATTGATCATTCACTTCATGGCTGTTTGTGGGCCATTGCTGTGTGCAAATGGCTGCAATGTATCCTGTGAAGCATTTTGAAACATTTGACATGAAAGTATTATTAGAATTATTATAACCTGCTATCACTTCTGGGTTAATATTGACCACCAACATGAACAAGGTTGACCTCTTCCCATATTCCATGGTTATTAAATAACTAAAACAAATCACTGAGCATCTTGACAGTTGAATCCTAGTTACAACACTCTTAGATAAATGGAAAGTGAGCCATTGCTGAGGTAAACAGAGTTGAGATTGTAAGGGAATGCATATAAAATGAAACAGCCTCAAGATTGACTGGAGATTAAAAGAGTATATTTCCTCCACAGAGTTGTAAATGCATGTAATGAACTCCAACCAACAGCAGTTAATTAACTCCTTCAAACAAAATCAAGTTAATAATAATAATAATCCTTGCATTTGATATAGCCCCTTATCACATCGTTGAGACGTCTCAAAGCGCTTCACATAATAAAATTGCACACAGCAGTGTCCCGCAAACAGTTGTAGATTGAGTGACCACATTTTTTGGGGGGCTTGGGAGAGGAATTATTAACCTTGGAAAGCAATCCGCCAATTGACTAACAACTGGGTTCCAACTCAATGCTAGGAGTAAGGAAACTTGCCTAAGGTTTCACCCCATCCGGGAATTGAAGGCAGGTCCTCTCAATTATGAGGCAAGCATGTTAACCACCATGTTCAGAAAAGCATTGAAGGATCTAAGAATACTCCACAGATTGAAGCTGCGCTACAATGGCAGGAAGGAAGAGAATGAAATGATGGGGCAAAAATTGCAAGCTGTGAGGTGCTGCTTAGCACATGATTGAAAAATATAGCTAGTCAATATCTTAATTTATCAACTGGTCCATGAGTTCGCCTCTCTGACTTTCACCACAGATAATAAATGATGTGCAAAGTGTGATCTGCAATAATCTGGAACAGAAATTCCAAAACTTTCCGGGCTCAATGACATGAGGACTCTGGACTGAGGACCCACACTCAATAAATCCATAGAAATTGAGTACCTCTGTTTAATTTCAAACAACATTTTAAAAGAGTTAAAAAAAATAACAACAACAAAATTACATTTATAGAGCGCCTTTCACATCGGGAGGTCGTCCCAAAGCGCTGAAATCCTTTAATTAATCCTTTACAATTTTAATGTAGATAATAATAATAATAATCCTTGCATTTGATATAGCGCTTTTCACGTCGGGAGGACGTCCCAAAGCGCTTCACAGAACACACTGTAAAGTGAATTGACTGTATATTTGTGGGCGAACGCGGCAGCCAATTGCGCACAGCAATGTCCCACACACAGTCGTAGATTGAAAATGACCAATTTAATTATTGTTTGGTTTTGGAGGGATTATTATTAGGCTCTGTGTGGAGTAAGGAAACTTGCCCAAGGTTTCGCCCTCTGCCTGGAATTGAACTCAGGTCTCTCACTTGCAAAGCGAGTGCTCTAACCACTGAGCTACAGGACTCCACACAACCTCTGGGGTTTGCATACCTCATGATAAGACTTACCTGCCTCACCCCTCTCACCACACCTGCCATCGGCGCCGTCAAACCTAATTCGTCAGATTTCAACAACCAATCAGGATAGACAGGTCCTGGAGCTGCTGGGGATGTGATTGGTCCACAGAAAGCAAGAACTGTGATTGGTCAACGTGAGTGGAGCCATGATTGGTCCACAGGGAACAAGAGCAGTGACCTCCCAGCGCAGGCTGGTGCTCCATCGCAGTGCGAGGGGAAGCTATTCAGGGGGCTTTTAAACATGCTGTGGCGCTATTCAAAAAGAGAAGGGAGTTTATTCGTCCACAGGGAGCAAGAGCTTGAGCCACCAGCAATAGTTCTTCCAGTTGCCTCCTCCTGTTCCCAGGACCCCCGAAACCTTCTCAGGTGTCCACAGACTCCAGTATGGGAGCCAATGCCCGAGTTCAAACTTGAAGGGAGAAATTCCACCTGGATCTTGGTTTTGAATCCTGGCTTATTATGTCTCAGGAAATTAGGCAGTGTCTGTGCCGGCTCTTGGAAAAGAGCTACCCAAATCAAATCCACTCTCCCACTCTCTCCCCATAGCCCTGCAAACTTGTCCTCACCAAATAATTATCTACTTCTCTCTTAAAAGCGGTTATCAAATCGGCTTCCACCACCCTTTCAGGCAATGCATTCCAGATCCAAACAATTCGCTGTGTGAAAAAATTTCTCCTCGCCTCCCTTCTGTTTCTTTAACAACTATTTTCAATCGGTGTCCTCGGGTTACCAACCCACCCGCCAGTGGAAATAGTTTCTCCTTTTTCATCCTATCGAATACCCTCAGAACTTTCAAAACTTCTATTAAGTCTCCTCTTAACCTTCTCTGCTCCAAGGAGACTACAGCAGCAACAAGATTACATTTATATAGCGCTTTCACGTCAGGAGGATGTCCCAAGGCACTGGACAGTGTACAGCATTTCAGAATAATCCTAGGTTCTCTAGCCTCTCCTCATAATTGAAGTCCCTCATTCCTGGTACCATCCTGGTAAATTTCCTTTGCACCCTCTCCGATACCTTGACATCCTTCCTAGAGTGTGGTGCCCAGAACTAAACACATACTCTAGCTGAGACCTAACCAGTGTTTTATAAATGTTCATCATAACTTTCTAACTTTTGTATTCTATGCCCCTATTTATAAAGCTTAGTATCCCGTATGCTTTTTTAACAGCTTCATCTACCTGTCCTGCCACCTTCAAAGATTTACTTATATGAACCTTAGGTCTCTGTTCCTTCACCCTCTTTAAGATTGTACCATCGGCTTATATTGCCTCTCTTCATTCTTCCTCTCAAAATGCATCACTTTGCATTTTTCCACATTAAACTTCATCTGCCACGTGACTGCCCATTTTACCAGTCTGTCTATGTCCTCTTGCAGTCTGCTACTATCCTCCTCACTGTTTACTCATTGCTGACATTATGGGGTGGGAGTGTTGCATTGTTGAATGAGCCATCCTTCAGGCGAGATTTAACAGTCCTGTAGAGATCTGTAGCGTATTGGTTAGAGCATTCGACTCGCAAGCGAGAGGACCAGGGTTTGATTCCTGGGCAGGGCGAAACCTTGGGCAAGTTTCCTTACTCCACACGCCTAATAATAATACTCCCTCCAAAAAAAAAATTGGTCATTTTCAATCCACAACTGTTTGTGGGACACTGCTGTGCACAATTGGCTGCTGCGTTTTGCCCACAAATATACAGTCAATTCACTTTACAGCATATTCTGTGAAGCGCTTTGAGACATCTAGAAGATGTGAAAAGCGCTATATCAAATTAAGGATTATTATTATTATTATTTTACTTTTCCCAGCTTTGAATCATCTGCCAACTTGGAAATTGTACACTCTATACCCAAGTCCAGGTCATTTATATAGATCAAAAACAGCAGTGGTCCCAATACCGACTCCTGGGGGCACCACTGCACACTTCCCTCCAGTCAGAAAAACAACCGTTCACCACCACTCTCTGCTTTCTGTCTCCCAATTCTGTATCCATGCTGCCACTGTCCTTTTAATACCATGGGTTTCTATTTTGCTTACAAGTTTCTTATGTGGCACCTTATCAAACGCCTTTTGAAAATCCATATAAACTACATCAAATAGTTTACTCCCTCTCCGTTACTTCAAAAAACTCTATCATATTTGCTGAACCTGATTTGCCTTTGCCAAATCCATGTTGGCTGTCCTTTATTAACCCACATTTTTCAAAGTGAAAATTTATTTTGTCCCGGATTATAGGCTCTAGAAGTTTCCCCACTATTGATGTGAGGCTGACTGGCCTGTAGTTCCTGGGTTTATCCTTCTGTTCCTTTTGTACAGGGATTCTCTTCGCACCACCTCTGGAGGCTGAGCGGAGAGTGAGGGAAAGAGAGTCAGAGCAGGAGCACATAAAACAGTGTGGAGAGACACAGGAAGCATGTAGGGACAGGTGGTATGACTCATAAACAAATACAAAAATATGCTATATGGATAAATGTGCTTTATAAATACAAAATTCATGAAAACTTCTCCAATTGTCCCACAAACAGCCATAAAGTGAATGACCAATTTGTATTGCTTGGGGGATTGTTGACCAAGACCCTGGGAGAAACTCACTCCTCTTTTTCCAATAGCGCCATGGGATCTTTAATGCTCACCTGAACAGGCAGACAGGTTATGTCTCATTTGAAAAACAGCACCTCCACCAATGCAGCACTCCCCCAGCACTGCATTGGAGTCTTGGCTAAGACAATATAGGGCTTGAACCCATAAACTTCTGATTCGGAGGTGAGAATGCTACCAACTGAGCCCTTAAGTTTAAAAGACAGTTTTCTGTAGTTCTTTTACTTCAAAATTAAGACTGATTTAAAAATTCTGCAAATTTTGGATGTTCTGCAGTGTTACATAATTTAAGTAAATCTAAACCCAGATGGAATTTCTTTGCTTTACATCATTACATCCGAGCAATTTCTAATTTAAATGATCAAGGGCACCCTATGCCCTGCCTTTTTTAGGTGGGAGCTTTGGCATTGAAAGATCTATCAAGGTCTAATCAACCTTAGAACAGGCTTGATGTTCTGAAATGCCTCCTCTGCTTCCTGTTTCTTATGTCCACAGGACTTAGGACCATGGGACACAGGCATTTCCATGTTTAGATGACATACACGGAACGTTCAATCAGGTTAGATACTCTTAAGCACAGTGATGGGTTTCCACGTGTCAGACACCTGGCTCATCAAAAAATAAATCTGTATGTCAATTGGTGTCACCACCTTCCCTCAGTTCAATCATAATGCTTTGGTCTGAAACGAGTGGATTGCGACAGTGGTTGCCAGTCAGCGGGATACTGGATTAACAAAGAGTTAAGTCAGTGTTAAATTGGTATCCCTCTATCTAATCAGACCAATGCTATGATACTACTTGGCACTGACACTTTGCATTTTTCAATGTGGTTTTAAGAAACATTGGTGTTTCATGTGCCAATTAGCATGTTCTCATTCTATGCTGTTTTATCTTCTCAATAAAAAATAAGTATGAAGTATCAATGCCTTGACAGGGGTAATTATCTGAACACATTAAATTGTGTCTAATGCGTGACTGCTTCAACCATCTCCCTAGGGAGCCTGTTCTACAGGTTCACTATTCGCTCACTGAAATAGTGTTTGAGTAGATTCATTCTGAATTTACCCCCCTTCAATCGCAGGCCATGTCCTCTGGTTTTACTATTCTGGACAAGTTGAAACAGTCCATCATGATCTATATGGTCTTGCCCCTTTAGAATCTTAAAGACAGCAATCATGTCGCCTCTCAATCTTCTCTTTTCCGGTATGAGCATGCCCAATTTACTTAGTCGCTCCTCATAGTCCAGTCCTTCCATTTCCTCAATAATTTTTGATGCTCTCCTCTGTATCTTCTCGATTTCTCCAATATCCTTTATGTACTGTAGCAACCAGAACTGTACGCAGTACTCTAAGAATGGTCTCACCAATGATTCATATCGTGGCAGGATTACCCCCTATTTTGGCTTGCTATTGATCTTTTGATACATCCCAATATCTGGTTTGCTTTACTCACTACCACAGAGCATTGTTGGGAGAGCTTCAATTTATTATCAATCAGGACCCTTGGTCCTTTTCATTTTCCATTCATATAATTTATTTCCGTTCAAATAATAGTCCCTTCTAGGATTTTTTGTCCCCATTTGAAGTACTTTACATTTCTCCACGTTGAATTTCATCTGCCATCTATCTGCCCAATTCCCAAGTATGTTCAAATCCTCCTGTAACCTATCTTGTTCAGCTTCACAATCTACCACCTTCATTAACTTGGTGTCATCTGCAAACTTAGCCACTGTGCTTGCAACTCCTAGTTCCAGATCATTTATAAAAATATTAAACAAAAGAGGTCTGAAAACAGACTCTTGTGGAACTCCACTGGTAACATTTTCCCAGTCTGATGACATTCCCTGTACCACCATCCTCTGGGTTCTTCCAGTCAACCAATTGTGTATCCATTGTAATATACCTCCACTGATTCCTGCTTTTGTTTACTTTCAGTACCAGCCTCTCAAGAGGAATTGTACCACAGGCCTTACTGAAATTGAACAAGTCTGATAAGTTAAACACAAGACATGGATAACATGGGGACCATTCATGTTTATCCAACATTCAAAATGTTGAAGAACAGAGTATTATTATTTTGTTTACTTTATGGTGGGAAAATTGTAATACGAATAGTGATATGGTATTTGAGATATCAGAGATATCACTAGTAAACTATTTTTTTCCATACAGTACCTGCCTAAGAAGAAAATGTCAGAAAGCAGATGCAAATTGGATTATAATAATAATCCTCACATGTGATAAAGCACCTTTCAAGTCAGGAGGACATCTCAAAGTGCTTCAGATAAAATATAGGTAGTGTTTGTGTGTTTAAAGGCAAACATTTGGTAGGTTAAGGCCTGTAGGACTTAGAATATTTAGTGTTATGAAGTTTAGAGTGTGAATATCATAAGAGATATCAGATGATTTTGAATGTTTTGCCTGGAAATAGTTTAGCATCAACACAACAATATCTTGCATTTATATAACTCGCTTCACTGGGTAACATCTCAGAGCCCTATTGTCAGATTTAATGAATAGATTTCCATTTAGGATAAAAGTTATAAGATCTGTTTGGGAGTTTGGGAAACCAGAGGTCTTATGAAACAAAAAGGTTGATCACATCCATCAGACTATATTGAGATTGAGTGTGGTTAGCAAAGGGGGATGGGGGAAGAAGATAAAGACCAAAAGATACATATTGAACAAGTCTGATAAGTTAAACACAAGACATTGGTAACATGGGGACCATTCATGTTTATCCAACGTTCAAAATGTTAAAGAACAGAGTAAACTTCTGTTAAATGTCAACTGATCAGACTAGAAACAATAATTGTACATGAGACAACTCTAGAGTGTATATTTTGCAGTTGTGGAAGAACAGCTGTCCCACATCTTGGCTGAGAGCTGTTCAGCTTGAGAATCTGGAACTATAAATGTCTTGTGCTTTGCTGCCCAACTTCTCCATCACTTTGTAAACAGGAGAAATGCGTTTACATTGTAAACCACGGGGACAATGCTGCTTTCCCTGCCAAGTGTAAAATTAATGTCGATGAATCCATGGAGTGAGGTAGTGTGGGGAGACTGGAAGTGTGAGAAGCTAGTAAACGATGCAGATGGTCTTGTGGACCATAATCCTTCAATAATAACAATAATCCTTACATTTTGTATAGTGCCTTTCATGTCAGGAGGATGTTTCAAAGTATTTCACAGATATACTGTAAAGTGGAGCGACCGTGTATTTTGTGGGCAATCGTGGCAGCCAGTTTGCGCCCAGCCGTCTCCCACAAACAATCATGAAGTGAACCATGCATATGATAGGGTACAAAACAGCCTGAAGTTGTGCACAAAACTGAGCTGAAAAAACTATCCTGTGGTCAATTCTAGAGGGCCTGGACACAAAGGGTCTTTGTCTACACAAGACTCCGAGGAAAGAATCAAAGAAGTTAGTTGGCGAGAAATCACAACACAACTGGAGATGAGCCATTTTTTCACTTATGCTATTGTTTCATACTAGTTCTAGTGATTTCGAGTTCACCGGAGCACGCTTCCCTCCTCCACCAACCAACCCAACATATGTTTTTTTTTGTAAAAAACAAAGTCTTTTGCTACTAGGATTGGTTTCCCCCGCATCATCTAATGGGTGGGTAATTGCAAATTGCTTCCAGGCTTCAGACAATGTTACACTTAAGACAGTCATTGGGAAGTTTTTGAGAATGGCTCATTTACCCAATAATTTTCTCTCCCTTGCAGTGGCCAAGCATCTGCCTCACTTGACAGCTCTCCCAATTGCACAGTCAAGATCGTAAACTCACCAAGTGACAGGTTATAGGCCCAAACCCATTCACTGACACTCCATGGTAAAGCTCAGTGGTTGAAAGTATCTCAAGTTTCATTGGCATTGACCAATCTGAATAAAATGGTCAAATATCCAACTGAGCCCAATTCCCTCATACTGAGACACAAATTAATACTGGATTATATCTATATTCTGTGCCACATTGAGAATAAACTGAGCAACCCACACAGTTCCTCAGCCATATTTGGTTTGGCAAAGCAATACACATCTTTGTGATCACTGCTTTTCAATCAGAGCACTTATTTTTGCATTTTAAATTCATGGTTTCTAGAATAAAAGGCTTCATTTTACTTTATCAAATAACATTTTTTAAAAGCAAACACAAAAATCTTAAGTTTTTGTGGGTAAGATAAATCTTTTCCTCCAATTCAGATTTTTTAAATGTATATACCTTGTATATATAATTCAGTTTTTCAGTTGTTTTGCCTTTAGTCCTTGGTTTACATCAATTTTATTTTAAAAAATCTCAAATTTAGGGCCCAATAAAATATAATCCTTGCAAATAATTATCATTATTGACATTCTTTGTTTTATATATTTTTGTCCATTTTGATTGTTTCTTCAAGTAATTTTGTTTACACTGAGTGCTAATGGAATGCATCTAACTACAAAAATAATTATTACACTGATCAGGTATCATGGCTCTATTTCAAATGCAAGAATTATCTTATTGCCGGGTTTGGTTTTAAATTATAATTTAATTAGTGATCTACCAGGATAATAGGTGTCACTCGCCTCTGAGTCAGAAGGTTGTTTACAAGTATCATGTTGGGACTTTCAACTCAAAGTCCAGGCTGACACGTTAGTGCAATGCTGGGGGTGTGCTTCATTGGCAAAATTGCCATCTTTCAGATCAGACATTAAACCAAGGTCCTATCTGCCTGTTCAGTTGGTGTTAAAATCCCATGACCCTATTCCAAAAGAAGCAAATGCTTTTGCTCTTCCGTCATGGTCATACTCGCTAAAGTCTTAGAACGCGTTGTTGCCAATCAACTTCACGCACACCTCTCCTCCCACTCCCTCTTCAAACCCCTCCAGTCCAGTTTCCGCCCTGCCCACAGTACAGAGACTGCACTTGTGATAGTCACAGAAGACATCCTTTTTATCTGCTCCCTCTGCCTCCTTGTCCTCCTGGACCTCTCCGTCGCGTTCGACACAGTCGACCACGCCATCCTCCTCCATCGCCTTTCCTCTGTCATCCACCTCAGTGGGACCGCACTCACCTGGTTCAAGCCCTACCTCACAAACCGCCAGCAGTACATCTGCACAAATGACTTTCCTCCCGCTCTCACCCGGTTACCTGCGTGGTACCCCAAGGATCCATCCTTGGCCCCCTCCTCTTTCTGATCTACATGCTCCCTCTTGGGGATGTCATCCGCAGACCTGGGGTACATTTCCATATGTATACGGACAACACCCAACTCTATTTTTCCACCTCTCTTTGCGACCCCCCAGTCCCCTGATGTTTTGTCAGCCTGCCTGTCAGACCTCATGGGCTGGATGAGCGCAAATTTCCTTCAACTGATCGTCAACAAGATGGAAGCCATACTCTTTGGCTCTCGTCAACGTCTCAAATCCCACAGCTCTCACCTCCTCCACCTACCCAACCTCCCCCTAAAACTCTCCTACCCCATACGCAACCTTGGCATCAGGTTCGACCCCCAATTGTCCTTCCTCCCCCACATCCGGTCCCTCACCAGCACCGCTTTCTTCCACCTCCGACACATCGCCCGTCTCCGCAAAAACCTCTCTCCGAAAGCCGCTGAAACCCTAGTCCATCCCTTTGTCACCTCTTGGCTGGGCTACTCCTCGCGGTCTCCCATCCACCACCATCCATAAAATCCAAATCATCCAAAACTCTGCCGCCCGCATTCTCACCCACACCAAACTACGTTCCCCGATCACCCCAGTCCTTGCCCAACTGCACTGGCTGCCTATCCCAGAGAGGATCAATTTCAAGATCCTCACCCTCGTATTCAAGTCCCTGCGCTCCTCTGCACCCCCCTACCTCTCTGACCTCCTCTCTCCTGAAAACAGTACCCGTTGTGTTCGATCCTCCAGGTCTGGCCTCCTCCTCGTCCCCTGAGTCCTCCGCTCCACCCTCGGTGACCGCGCCTTCAGCCACTATGCCCCGAGGCTCTGGAATTCCCTTCCTTACTCCCTTTGCCTCGCCCCCTCTCTTTCAGGTCCCTTCTGAAGATCTTTCTTTTCGACCGCACCTTTGGTCACCTTTCTCCCCCTCCCTCTGGCTCGGCCCCGGGATTTGTTACTGTGAAGTGCTCTGAGACGCCGTCCGGCGTGGAGGGCACTATATAAATCCAGGTTGTTGTTGTTGTTGTTGTTGTCATGGCCCAGTTGAGAGACTAATATTTAGGCCATTTTAAGGATAGGGTAAGACACTGTTGTGAATTAGGAACAAGTAAAGTGTGAAAACAGAGGGCAGTCAATTTTCTTTGGTCAGCTGGGTGTTTCACTCATGCAGAAACAGATTACCATACAAAAAACAGTATCCAAACCAGACTAAGAGTTTGACATATATATGCTACCTACATATATAAATTTCCCTGTATCTGGAATGGAATGCACACTCTCCCTGGAGAGATGCACTCTGCTTACCTGATACTGGAGAGTGTTAGGCACAGGTTGACAAGAGCTAAGGCTTGGGGACACCAGATTGTGTCTTGGGGGACTTTGGGAGTTCAACCATCTAAACCCCCATAGCTTGCATTTGAGATCACTCTCTGGCAAGCTTCCAGCTGCGTGTCCAATTAGGACCACCTTACAAGCACTGAAACCTATCATTCATCCCAACTAGTCCGTACCAGTGTTTATATTTATACTTCATACTCGCCTCCACCCATCCTATTCCCATATCCTTTTCTTCCCCTCTCCTTCATGTATACATCAAGATTCCTCTTAAATACAATGATACTTCCTGTTTGAGACACAGCTTCTGGCAGTGAGTGCCACATAATCAGAAAGGGTGGTTGATGCCAGAACACTCCAGTTATTTTTTGAAGCAGTTTAATGCTGCAGTAGTAAGAAGGTAGAATAGATATTCTAAACGGATGAGACTAAATAAATAGAGTTCTTTTTATCCTCACCTCTCTTGTGCGCTCATGATAATTTGTGGTTTGGCCTTTTGTTGTCTTGAGACTAATCAAATCCCAGACTCAATTCCTTCTGAGTATATGTTAATGTATTGTTTTCATGAAGGAAAGAGAAAATTTGCATGGATTTGCATCCATTTGTTTTCTTTGGGTTTTTTTATTTTGTTATTTGATTTATAAGTGTTTTTGTGTGTGTTATTATATCTAATATATGCACTGTTATTTGTCTCTCAAAGTCACATTCTTTCATTATCTCAGGAATTTCACATTATTAACATTATGGGAACGGTTTCAGCTTTGTTTTCAAATATAAATACATGTTTAATGTATTACAGTTAAAAATCGATCACTCACTTCATGGCTGTTTGTGGGGCATTGCTGTGTGCAGTGTTGCTGGTGTTATTGCTCTAGAACAGAATCGTAGAATGTTACAGCACAGAAGGAGGCCATTCGATCCATCGTGCCTGTGCCGGCTCTTGGAAGAAATATCCAAATAGTCCCAGCCCCCGCTCTTTCCCCATATCCTTGCAAATTTTTCCTCTTCAAATACCCATCCAATTCCCTTTTCAAATTTGTTATTGAATCTGTTTCTAACACTCTTTCAGGAAGTGTGATCCAGACAGTAACAACTCTCAGTGTAAAAAAAATTCTCCTTAGCTCTCCGCTGGTTCTATTGACAATTATCTTGAATTTATGTCCCTTGGTTACTGACCCACCTGACAGTGGAAACAGTTTCTCCCTATCTACCCTATCAAAACTCCTAATAATTTTGAACACCTCTATTAAATCTCCCCTTAACCTTCTCTGCTCTAAGGATAGCAATCCCAGCTTCTCTAGTCTCTCCACATAATTAAAGTCCATTCTGGTAAATCTCCTCTGCACCCTCTCCAAGGCCTTGATATCCTTTCTAAAATGTGGTGTCCAGAATTGGACACAATACTCCAGCTGAGGCCTAACTAGTAACGTATAAAGATTTAGCAGAACTTCTTTGCTTTTGGACTCTTTGTCTCTAGTTATAAAGCAAAGCATCCCATATGCTTTTTTAACAGCTCTATCAAAAACAACAACAACTTGCACTTATATAGCACCCTCCGTGCAGGGTAGCATTCGAGAGCGCTTTACAGTGGTGGAGCCTGATTCCAAGCCGATGGGGAGGAGGTGGTCATAAGCACGATCAAAGAGAAAGTTTTCAGGCAGGATTTAAAAAAGGGCTTAGAGGGGGCAAGGCAGAGGGTTTGAGGGAGAGTTTTCCAGAGTTTCGGGAAGCAGTGGCTGAAAGCGCAACCTTGAGGGGCGGAGAGTGTTTGGGACAAACAGGAGGCCGCTGCCAGTCGAGTGGAGGTGCCGGGTGGTGGATTGGGGAGTGAGGAGGTCGGAGAGATATGGAGGTGCTAGGGAGTGAATAGATTTGAACCCGAGTAGGCCAGAACTGGTGAGATGTGGGAACGGAGTTTGGTCTGGGTCAGTATGTGGGCAGCAGTGTTCTGAATGAGCTGGATCTTTTGAATGGTGGAGCTGGAGAGACTGGCGAACAGTGTGTTGGAGTAATCCAAGCAGGAGTTGCAAAATGCATGCAGAAAGGTTTCAGCTGTATTTGGGGTAAGGTACGGTCGGAGGTGGGCAATGTGTCAGAGGTGGAAGAAGTTAGGGTCCAGCTGGGGATCGAACCAGACGTCAAGATTGCACATGGGTTCAATGAGTCTGAGGGAGAGCCTAGGGAGGTTGAGGAGTTTAGATCCGGAGTGAAGATGTTGATGGGAGCCAAGGAATATGGTTTCCGTCTTGTCCACATTCAGCTGCAGGAAGTTTGCACTCATCCAGGCCCTGATGTCTGCCAGACAAGCTGATAGAACATCGCCGGACCTGGAGTTGGTACTGGAGGAGGCAAAGTAGATTTGTGTGTCATCCACATACATATGGAAGTTTACCCCATGTCTGTGGATGACATTACCAAGAGAGAGTATATAGATAAGGAAAAGAAGAGGATCAAGGATGAAGCCCTGGGGTACCCCGCAGGTGTCCGGATGGGGACGGGAGGAGAAACCATTTGCTGAGATGAAAATGGAGGAGGGAGAAGGCGGTGTGGATAGTCTGGGTGGGGTGGAAGGGGACATGGGGGTGGGAGGATGATGCAACCAAGCAGATGTTTTCAATTTTGAGGCAAAGAAATCTAGCATCTCTTTGCACTCAGTGTTTGATGTGAGGATAGATGGGGCTTGATGGGATGCACGGAGGAGGTGATGGATGGTGGAAAACAACATCTTTGGATTGTTGTTTGCCTCCAGGATCACTTTGGAGTAAAAGTCACTCTTCATTCCACTGGGAGGAAGTCTCGCAGGTTAATATCCTAGAACAGACCCTATTTCAGATGAATGGAATAGAGTGGCCAAGCCCTAAAACTCAAAGGAGCTAGAGTTCTGTGATCTTTCAATTACTTTCACAGTTTTGAAGAACTTTCTGCTAGGAGTGAAAAATCCATCTAATAACAACAATTTACATTTTCTAAAGCCTTTCACATGTGTAGGAGCTCTCAAAATGCTCTAAGCATCTGACTGGGCACCTGAGTTCAGGCGCAGGGGGAGCAGGGGAATGGGGAAAGAAAAGTTGACCAATATCACAATTGAAAAGACAGACTTTAAGGCAGGCTTTATAAGGTAGGGAGGGAGTTGGGATCAAGGTGAAGGAGCTCTGGGATAGAGTTCCAGAGAGCAGGGACAGAGCAAAGAATGGTCTGGAGCTGAAAACCATATCAAAAATGTAGTTTATTAACAAACAATATTGTTTCATTTTATTTGTTATAGCTCCGTTCATGTCGGGATGACAACCCAAAGTGCCTCATGGAATTTAGTTATGAAGTGGAGTGACTGTGTTTTGTAGGCGAATGTGGTACACAATTTGCGCATTGGAATATCCCACAAACAGCCATTGAACAAATGACCAATTTTATTGGTGGATTGTTGGCCAGGACCCCTAAGAATCGTGCCATGGGATGTTTAAAGTCTACCTAAACAGTTCAGAGTTCTGGTTGGAAACCTGCTTATGTGAGGAAAAAGTCCTGACATTCTAGACTCAAATGTAAGATGGAAAATACTGTATTCTGAATGGTCTGAGCCTTGCCAGGCCCATTGTGTTAATCCAACAAGGAAACATACATTCCTATTTCAAGGTTGAAACAAAATATCTACACCCTTCAAAATGGCTTAGTGCCAATAAAAAAAAACACAGCTGTCTTATGATAGGGTTGAAATTAATATGCAACTTCACAGATGCCAATCAAATGAAGCTAATCTGTCACACAAAATGTTTAAGGACATAGCATACTTTGGGAAAAAGCTACAAGTTACATTTCAAGCTACATAGTCATGAATTGGAAAATTGTATTATGTTTGATATGTTGCTAAGCTTTACCTTGCTGAGTTGTACTGGATTTTCTGTGAGCCAAAGAGTGATTATCAGATTATTCATCAAATTACTCTTATACAACAGTAGCAATGCTACATTAGAGAGTAATTCTTATTCTCATGAATTGGTTCTCAATAATCTATGTGCCGGTTCATCACTTTCCACTGGTGTTGATGTGAGGATGATAGCATCGAAAAAGATTCCGTGCAAAAATGAACAGAATGACAGACATCTTGCAGAGTTGTTTCAGGTGGCTAATATATCACCCTGCCATAGCGAGAGATCATATCACCTCACATGTTTATTGACACGTTACCAGACGGTGTATGCACAGCAAACAACTGCAGTGTAAATGTGGCCATCAATGTTAAAGGAATGATGCTTTGCCGAATTCCACTGACACAGATTAGTGTTCGAACTAGAAAAACTAAGTATGTGTCACTCAGAATGAACTGGGCAGACATTTTTAGGATTTGTGATTATTTTACATTGGTGTTCCTGTAGCATTCGGTTTGTTTGGTTAGAATTATGAGATGTGAAGAACATCTTGTGCCCAACAACAAGTAAGTTTTGACTCGTACTCGTGTGGTCTAAGCTCATGCTAATCAAACAATGGATGTACAGACTGTGTTTTTTTACACCCAAATGTTTTGTGCTGTAACTGGACACATTATATTCTGCCAAATGATTACAGTCACTAATTTTAGGTAATCGGTGGTTTTCAATATCAGTAGAAACTTGTCCGTTTGTAAATTCAATTTCCTTCAGTAATCTATATGGAAGATATTTAACTCAATCAACACCAGCATACTGCATTTTCTATACAGTAATTACGTATTTACAAATAGCATGAAATACTCAGGCCTGTATTAAAGAACTGCATCTAAAATGTTGTTGTTCTAAATATCACTAACTATTGTAAATGATATAGCTGAATACACATGGAACAACCTCTGAGAAAGTTACAGGAATTGGAAGGGGATGTTCTGAAGTATATCAGAAATTAACTGGATGATAGGAAGCAATGGGTACTTGTACATGGATTTCCATGGCATGGAAGGAAGTAATAAGAGCGGTACCTCAGGGATCAGTGCTAGGGCCAATGTTATGTACTTTCTATATAAATGATTAGACGTGGTGCAGAAACCAAACCATCTAAGTTTAGTTAGACTAAATTGTGGGTATTACAGACAAAGGGGATCAGATTGACTGAATACTAGGGATCTGGATAGATAGGCAATGAGTGGCAAAGATCATTTCATCTGGATAAATGCAAAGTGACTAGTTTCGGGAAAGAGAATAAACAATGGCAATATAAACTAAATTATATTAATCTGCTGGACAAGATGAGATGTACTTGGCGTAATATATTTTTAGATCAATGAAACCATCAGCACAGTGTATGACAGCATAAAAAACGATCAGCAGAATCTAGGATGTGTAGCTAAAGGGAAGGACCATAAACCTCAGGAAGTGATATTGAACTTGTTCAACTCCATCTGGATTAATGAGTACATTTCTGGTTATCCTATTACAGTATCCATCTAGACAATAGAATGTTTACAGCAAAAGACTAGGTTTGATCACAGGAATTAGGAGGAATATAAGAAATGGACTGTTTTTTGGTTGAGAGAGTTGCGTATTAATACTGCCACATGGACCGCGATGCTCTTGTGTATTCCTACATTTGCAAGTGACATAGTACTGTCAGCAATTCGCATCACAGCACTTTTTGGGAGGATTTTAGAAAGAGTCATCTCTGCTGCTGTCCTGTGTGAAGGATAGAGATTCATTTTGCGTTAGTCACTGCTGGAGATAACACTCTTAAACTGCCAAGAAACGTCAATGCGCAGAATATAAATGTGTTATAAATCATGCCAATTAAATTTATCAATTAAAGAAATGTCTATGTGATTTGTGAGTCCACTAGGTTATGCACATCATTTGAACTGATTTGCAGTGCTGCTGAATCAGCTATTTTAAACATTGGAGATAATAAGTACACTTGCATTGCTAATGCTTTCACCTCATTGACCCAATTGGCCCCTTCTCAGAGTGTGATTTACAACAGAACTACTGTAGTAACTTCTGCTGATCACAATTGCACTCAAGTAATACTTGGTTAAGGCCCTGCAGGAGCAATGAAGTTTATTTATTATCGTGGAGTTCTGTAGTGTAGTGGTTAGAGCACTCGCCTCGCAAGCGAGAGGACCCAGGTTCGATTCCCAGCAGGGTGAAACATTGGGCAAGTTTCTTTACTCCACACTCCTTTGTTTACCGAGCAGTAAGTAGGAACCCAGTTGTTAGTTGCTTGGCGGATCACTTTCCGGGATAATAATCCCTTCAAAAATAAATAAATAAATAATTTGGTCATTTTATCCATGACTATTTGTGGGACACTGCTGTGCGCAATTTGCTGCCGAGTTTCGCCCACAAAATATACAGTCAATTCACTTCACAGTATATTCCGTGAAGCACTTCGAGACATCGCAATGCTGTCATAAGCCACTATATCAAATACAAGGATTATTATTATTATTTTCTTAGTCTTCACATACTACCAACAAACAATTAGTTAAATTCTTTTCCCTCTTTAATTTTTTTTNGTAGAACTTGATTCATGGGAACAGATATTCAGAAAAACAAATTGAGGTTATCTCACTGGGACAGTATGCTTCAATTGAGAAAAACATTGACAGTCATATTCATGTTTTTTTTAAAAAAAAGAGGAATCCAGGATAATTAAAATAATGTGAAAGTCAATATGAGCCACTGAGGTCTTCCAACAGGAACAAGACAAGTGCTCAATTGTTTCTTATTGCATACCAATGAAACTAGACACCCAAGTATAACCCCACAACGAAATTCATCAGTATTCTTGATTTAGTGGTAAATAGATCACGTGATATGGTACCGAGTTTCAGTTCAGAGATCAGAAAGTCTCGGGTTTGATCTATCAGTTGATCTCAGCTAAGGCAGGGAAACTATAATTGACCTCAGTACTCCTGGGCTGCTCTTGAGACTTGTGCTGGCGGTGAGAAAAGATGCGAGTGAGCGGTGGAGCAGTGAGAGCAGACACGAGGGCAGAGGCCTCGGTCGGGCAAGCGGACAGTACGAGTGTGGGGTTCAAAGGTTCGGCTGTTCTAGGCATGAAAGTGCCATTTCAAAATCTCCCGCCTGAACCAACAACCAAAACCTGCTGCGTGACATCACTTCCGCGCGTCGTTTATCAAATCCACCAGGCTAAGGGCAAGTTGGCGGCTATAATGGGGAATCAACCACTTTGGTTTACTACCAAAAAAGCCCGACAGGAAAGTTCATAGATGAGCTCAAGAATGCGCTAAACTGTGCTCAAATTCGGGAATAAACAAGATCAGGCTAACTGTAAAAGCCATCTTACACTCACAGCGTAAGCTCCATCGTGTACAATGATGACCTGTGTGAAATACTGGAGGGCATCAGGCAGTTATGAAATTATACTCCAGACACAAAGAGGGAGATAATTAACAAATATTGAAAGAATGAAAACTGGAAAAAACACATTTTGCTGTTACTTCTCCCATTTAGATCTCTGCACCAAGCACCAATCTTGCCAGGGGTGTCTATCTGACAGACAAGATGCTCTAGGCATCTGCTAATCTATTCCATAACCAACTGCTAATAGATATGAGCGAGCAGTCTCCAATAATTAATCTATAGATTGTTCCTCCGTGCCTACTGTGGGAAGTGCCCTCTGTGGTTTGCCCTTTAGTTTGCTGAAGCTCGCAAAATGTTCATGAGAAACATGGTCACTCAGCCATGACGAGCATTCCTGGGACCCAGTGCATCAGTGCACCACAATGCTCTGTACCGGACCACCAGAATTAAACTGCAGGGCATGAATATTCCATTTTAACAAGGATTATTGCAAACGTGAATGGCAATTTAACACTCCCCATTATGTCGTGTGAGCTGTCTCTCACGTTTCTGAAAGTCTTCAAACAGGGATTAATCGCTAGGTTGCCTCGGTTCCAACTATTTTTCTTTTTGATCAGTGAGTGAAGGAGATGGTATGGATACTCAGATTCCAGACTCCCAGGCCCTTTGAGATATTTAAACATGATAATCTTTTTGTTTATAAAGTTGAAGGGGTCAAAATTGTGGTATTCTTAAAAGCATCAGTTCCTTAATTTTCATTAATAATTATCATTACTAATTAAGGGGTGGAATGAGTTTAGGAAAACTGTAATTTTGATCACATAAATGTTTTATTTCTATATACAATCTCACGAATAAAATTGGACACTCACTTCATGGAAGGTTGTGGGATTCAGTGTGTGAAAATTGGCTGCTGCATTCAGCTACAAATATATAACCACTACAATTTACAGTAAATCCCGTGCAACACTTTGAGACGTGGATGATGTGATAAAGCTCTGTACCAAATGCGAGGATTATGTTATTATAACAGATAGTATGTTTCATTTTCAGTTATAAAGTACCAGTTGGCAAATCTCCAGCAATGGGATGCGGTAAATCATTTGATGATGTTTTTATCAGACATGTGGGATGAAATAAGTGCATCACATGCAAAATATTAAAGTTAAGATACTGTGCTGTCAAATAGTAATTAAGCGATATCTGTTTAAGTGACAGCTTTTATTCACATAACAATCCATGCACTATGGTTGGATAATGGTCAACTGATGTATATCACAGAAACAACATTGGTCACTTGATTCAGTTCATGTTTTGTAATTGCTGTTTGATCGCATCATAAAAGAACAGTTTTATTGTTCACAGCTGTGATTGATCACTCACAAATATAGAATGTTTATCAAATAAAATGTTAAACGGGACAAACATGACTGAAAGCACCATACCCACCCTGGCATCCCATTCAATTTGTTAGATCGAAGCAATTTTATCTAAGAAAATTAACATTCAAATGAATCTCTTTTATGTTTTGTATATCTTTGAAAACATCCATACATCCATTGACCCTGGGGAAATGGCTTGCAGAAGATGAGGCTGTACACTTCCACTGCAAAGATTAAATAACATTCCAGGTTCGTGACTAAAGAAGAATAATTCTTTGGCCAAAGGATCTAAAAAGTTCCTCAGTGGAGTTTCTTTAAATTACAGCGCAATATAAATTGTTGTTGTTATTGTTGTTTTTCCACTCAAAGAGATCATTCAGTACACTGAATGTCTCCCACCCGATCCGCCCCACCATCAGTGGGTGAGATTTCACCTATTCTGCTTCTATCTTCTGGCATTCAATCCTGGAGTCCTTCCAACTCGCCCCTTTTGAAGCTCGCTTTAAGACTCGCCTCTTTCACTGCGCTTTCGGTTATCATTGCCTCCTCCCCCACACACCTATTCAACCTGCTTACCCCCCAACCCACCACATACTAACTCTGCTTGGCTGGCCCTGGCGTCCTGTTTGTCAGTCATCCACTCCACTCCACTATCAGCCACCGTGCTTTCAGCCACTATGCTCTGAAGCTCTGGAACTCTCTCCCTCAATCCCTCCACCTTGTCCCCTCCCTCCCCACTTTCAAATCCCACCTGAAGACCTTCCTTTTTGATCATGCTTACGCTCACCTCCCCAGGCAGGGGTAGTAGGGTGGCTGAAGGCGTGGTTGAAGAAGAAGCCAAGGGAGGGAGCAAGGCAAAGGGGCTGGAGTTCCAAAGGGTGGGAGCAGAGAGACTGAAGGTTGGCTCAATTCTGACATTCTGTTGCCAAACATATCAGTCCAGCTTCAAGGAGACTACATTCTCTTCTCTCTCCAAACCCCCACCTCCCCCCAAACATACACACATACTCACAGGAATAGTCACTAGTTGGTCATTTGACATCCAACAACCGCAGGTTTGAACTTTTAATAGGTGGATGGCTTTTTTAGTTGATTTACTTGGTGCATCAGAATGATGAATGCTGAATGCTATGTCCATTTATCTATTGGTTCTGAGAGTTATAACTGAGTTACTGGGAAAAATAGCTTTCTGTGATATCATAAGATCAACTGATCTTCCTGAAATTCGAAAGAAACACTAAGTAAGAAAAACAATCCCTGAAATAAAATTGCTCACTCGCTGTATGGCTGTTTGTGAAACACTGTTGTGCGTAAACATGGCAAAACACTGTGCCTCATTTGTCTACAAATACACAATCACCCCATTTTACAGTAAATCACGTGAAGCGCTTTTGAAAAGTCCTCTAGACATGAAAGGCACTATACCAAATGTAAGGATTGTTATTGTTTAATCCCATAGCTCTCTTCGAAAAGAGGAGATTGCTTCCAGTGTTCTGTCCTGGCCAAGAATCTCCCAAATAAAATTGGTCATTCACTTCATGGCTATGTGCAAATTCGCTGCCACATTCACCTCCACAATACACAATCATTCCATTTCACAGTAAATCCTCTGAAGTGCTTTGAGACATTCTCCCGACGTGAAAGGCACTATATCAGATGTAAAGATTTTAAGTTAAGTAGCATTAACTAACTTTGGATTCTAGCAATTGCTCTGTGTCAAAATCTCTGCTGTCTTCTTTCAGTTCATGTGTTAATTTTTATTTAAGCCTTCTAATTTTGCACCCAGTTTAATTTAAATAGCCTTTTGCCACATTATCCAAACAATTCATCATTTTGAAGACTTGGATCATGTGCACACTTAACATTTTCTCGAATGAGAAAAGGGTAACTTGCATCTTACTGTCCTCATAACTTAATCTTTTGATTTCTGGATAGTGTTCGCTACTGTGAAATGCATCAAAGACTTTTAGAAGTTTAGGTGCCCAAAACGCCATCAAATATTCCAAATGAATGGTAAGGAGTCAACCTTTCGACCATAGCACAAATTGATTTATTTCTCTAGGCGATTGCAGACTATAGGGGCTGCCAGCAATTCTGACAACAAACTGAGTTAAACACAAGTGGCTTCATTAACTAATTGCATTCGCCATACCTTGCGAGCTGATTCTGACCACTGAGTTTTGCTTGTGGTTTTCACTTCTACGGGAATAGGCCACATAAAACCAGCTACCTCCTGCCAGCAGCTGGTGCCCAGAGTGGAAATAGCCACAGAGACCAATTCTAGCCCCACAATACCTGCTAGACCTCTACTTGACACTTCCCCATCACATCACCTGACTGCTCAGCGATTGCCTATCTCAAACAGAATTCAAGGACAGCCACAATTGTTAGGCTTTCCCTCTGTTCTAAGAGCACAAGGTCAACAACAACAACAAGATTGGATTTGTATAGCGCCTTTCACTTCGGGAGGATGTTCCAAGGTGCTAGACAGTGTACAGTATTTTAGATCCGAGCTGGGGTCAGGGGGAGAGAAGGGAGGGGAGGGGAAGGGGGGTGGCTGATGGCATGGTCGAAGAGGAGGGTCTTGAGGCAGGACTTGAAGGAGGCTAAGGAAGGGGCGAGGGGGAGTGAATGGGGGATGGAATTCCAGAGGTTGGGGGCAGAGTGGCTGAAGGCTCTCCCGCCAATGGTGGGGCGGGTGGGACGGGGGACGTGAGCAGGCCGGAGCCGGCTGAGCGGAGGGAATGGGCGGGTTGGTAGGGGGTTAGGAGGTCGCAGATGTAGGGTGGGGCGAGGCCATGGAGGGCTTTGTAGGTGAGGACCAAGATCGTGAACTGGATCCTCTGAAGGATAGGGAGCCAATGGAATCGAGCGAGAGTGGGGGAGATGGGGTCACAGAGTATGGTGCGGGAGAGGACACGGGCTAAAGAGTTCTGGATTATCTGCAAAACCCTGGTCACAGATGGACAAAATGTCATTTGCCACTTTGACCAAAGCTGTTTCCGTGCTGTGGGCTGGGGAGTGGTGGAAAAGGAAGGAGCAATGCTGAGAAGCAATGACTCATTCCAGGATCTTGGACAGGAAGGTTGGAGATGAGGCAGTAATTGTAGAGCAGATGTGGGTCCAGGGAAGGATTTTTGAGGATGAGGATGATGACAGCTGTTTTTAAGAGGATGGGAATGGTGCCAGTGAACAAGAAGATGTTGATGATGTCTGAGTTGAGGGGCAAGGAGGTGGAGCTGGAAGGTAAGGAGTGGGGTAGGGATTGGGATGAGGGAGCAGGTGATGGATTTCACATGGGTCAGAATGGAGGTGAGAGTGTTGGAGGAGAGGATGCGCAAGGAATGAGAGGATTGGTGAAGAAGCCGGTTGGTGGTGGAGAAGAGGAGTCTGGCGAGGACAGGACCATGAAGGTTGAGGTGAGAAGAGAAATGTCTGACCTCCAAGATTATCTTGGATTAGAAGCACAATTTAGCAATGGCAAGGACTGAGCAGTAAGTTTTGATGTAGTCCAGCCAGATCTGCCAATGGACCATTAAGTAAGATTGAGCCAGGTGCATTCAGCAGCACACACCTATGCCTTGAGGGAGCGGAGGTGGCTGGTGTACAAACAGTGAAAATTGGGTGAACTTGAGCTCAGGTGTGCATATAAGTGGTTTGAGTTCAATGCCAGGTGAGGAGGTGCATAAAATGTTGATGAGACAGATAAAGTACAATACAAACCAATATTTTCAAGTCTACCAAGAGATTCAGGTTTGTGAAGGACAATTTCAGGACAGACACTGGCACTTATTTTAAAGTGTAAGTAATGACAGGAACAAGTTACCAGGAAGTGTGGTTGAGGCCAGGACACCAGACTTATTTAAGAATTAGTTTGATGTAGCAATGGGAAGAATGGAGGGAGGGTATTCTGGAGGGATGAGATCAAATGCCTCCAATGGCCTTTATCTGAACCTCTCTTCTGATCCTGTAAAGATTCCTTCAATTGCACTTCACAATCTGCTGATTAGCAATAGTATTAAAAGTTTCTGCTGATTCATCTCTGGTAATGTGAATGATTAAGCGAGGGTGCATCATTGGGCAATATGTAAATGTCTCAGGCTGATGAATTGATCTAGTCTCTGGGTGTGAAATATAGAGTTGCAACCATTCACTAATCTCCAAGCTGCTTTTAAAGATGGACCAATCAATCTTGGCACTTTTAAAGTCCAGAAAGCAGGCTGTCCCTCTCCTTATGTGTCATCTTGAAATTAAATTTGATAAAATATGAATATTTATTACAGGCAAGAATTAAATAGAGTACAACAATGTTTAAGGTTTCAAAAGAGGGAAAAATTACTAGTCGCTTATAGTTCAATATTTAATAACATTAATTTTTCTTTTTGATGTTTTTTGCTTTATCTCAGTGGTCAAACTTTATGGTTACATCCCACTCTGATTCACTCAATCTTTATAGTTGGCCAACAAAATAAATGTTCTTGATTGAATATTTCTTGATTGATGGCTTAAATCAAGAAATATTCCATCAACAAAAAACTGAAAACACATACTGATTGAATACAAAGTTTGTGAGAATATTTGGAGGGCTATTTCTTAACAGCCCCTGGCCCACCCATTGCGCTATCTGATGCTTAGAAATGACATGATTGCCTGTTAACAATTGTGTATTTGCAGCAACTAGAATTACACAAATTATTCTGTACTTTAGATTCCACAGATTCCAGCAGTAACAGCTGCCCAAGACTCCAGGATTCAGGATTTTAAGTCTGGTCCTCGCACCTCTGTGGTACAAGAGAGCAGTCTACAGCATTTGCTCACATCACTCGGAAAGCAGTATCAAATGATAGCAACAATGTAATATTTTTTTTAATCCACACCTTCATTTTATCAAGCTTGGTGGTAAGAGCACTCGCCTCGCAAGTGAGAGGACCTGAGTTAGATTCCTGGGCAGGGCAAAACATTAGGCAAGTTGTTTTTACTCCACACACCTCTGTTTACCTCGCAGTATGTAGGAACCCGATCATTAATCGATTGGCTTTTCCGGGGTTAATAATCCCTTCAAAAAAAAAAATAATAATTTGGTCACTCAATCCACAACTGTTTGTGAAACACTGCTGTGCGCAAATGGCTGCCGCGTTTTGCCTACAAAAGATGCCAATTCACTTTAGAGTATATTCTGTGAAGCGCTTTGAGACATCTCAAAGACATGATAGGGCGGTATATCAAACGCATGGATTATCATTACTATCCGCTAAACTGCACTTTGTTTCATGATTTTCTGAGCGGCTTTATGATTAAGATTTGTCTTCAAAAATTGCATAAGCCTATGTGATTAGAAGCCCAAATAAGGATTTCTTTTTTAGTTAGCCACATGTGGAAATCCATCATCACCATGTTTAAGAGTATTCAAACCAAACAGAGTTCCATGCTTTCCACGTTTACATGGAAATTCCTGAGATATTTATTGGAATGGAATGCATACACTCTCTCTGGAGGGTTGCATCCAGTTTACCTGATTCTAAGGAGGATTAGGCGCAGGTTGGCAAGAGCCAAAGCTTGGGGACCCAGAGTTTGTGATGCGGTACTGCTGGAGTCTAACCAACCAAAACCGCTTGCCTTGCCATTGAAAGCACTGTGCGACAAGCTTTCCCTCTGCCTGTCCAGCTGGGACCATCCTACCCATTACGGTTAACAGGAGCCACTGCCCTTCCAGGTCCTGTCGATGAGCCAGGCTGACTGGACTGTCATCAGCAGTGCCCTGGAATACTTTGGATTCGCCTTGCTTAGAAACTGGATAACTGAGACCGCCACAGGGAGTTGGATCGAACCTGACATTCCGTTCCCAGCTCCAAGGAAACCCTGATTACTTCCATTTGTGAGGAGAATAGTCATGGGTTGGTTATTTGACATCTGACAAGGGTGGGTTTCGGACCCGAGCTGACCCCCAGCTCGGGTCTGAAGCTCTGTCTGTCCAGCGCCTTTGACGTCCTCCTGACATGAAAGGCGCTATACAAATGTAATTTTGTTGTTGTTTGAGCCCTCAATAGGTGGATGGTAGGTCCAGGAACTCCCTGCGAGCTTCCTGGTGGGCAACTCAGCTCAGCATGGAATGCATAAGAGCATTGCCACTGCCTTCCTGCCCACATTTGGACACATGTCCCTTCCCATTCAGCGATAGTTCCATCACTTGAGGTGCGGAGCTTGAGCAGCAGCTGCTTACCTTTATGCAAACCAATCTTGGTGGATTCCAAGCATTGGATGTACAAACGCATGTTCACAAACTTGGATTTCAGTAGCTGTTGCTTGAAGCCTCAGAGTTTCCTCATCAGCGATCTGACAGACATTGATCTTCTGTGTGGTTGAAGGACAGGATGCGGCTGCAGAGAATGAGAGCTCTGGCCTACATTGCCCTGTCGTTGAGTACCCTGGAAGCAGAGGCGGCTTCACAGGTGGGCAGGTCTATTGGGATTAAGCAGCTAGTGCTGAATAAGCCTGTTACATAGCATTGAACTTGGACCTCAAGAACATCAAGCTGCTGGCATGTTGCAAGATATCCTGTAAATCAGGGAAAAAAAGGTAATTACCCTTTTCAAATATTAAAAATGTATATGGAGTAAATCTGTTCGCACAGGTGGGTGACTGGGACCCTGAAAAGGGGTGCAGTCAAACACAGGTCTTAAAGAGAATTTTTAAAGGCGGAGAGAGAAGAGGCAAAGCAGACCTCAGGATCCAGCTCCAGGGACCGGGAAAAGAATAGCTGACAGTTCATCCAGCAATGTTAGGGCAGATCAGGCGGGAGCACCAAGCATAGTCTAAACAAACATTTCAGTGTAGTGCTGAGATGTGCTGCATTGTCAGAAGTCCTGTCCTTCAGATGAAACGTTAAAATTGAGGTCCTGCCTATCTGTCCAGATGGACATTAAAGATACCACAGCACTACTCAAAATGAGAAGAGAGTTTATCCCAATGTCCTAGGCCTCAATCTTCCAAATAAAACTGGTGATTCATTGCACTGCTGTGCACAAATTGGCTGCTGCATACTCCCACAAAATACACTCAGTGCAGTATATCCTGTGAGATGCTTTGAGACGTTTCAATGACGTGATAAGGCGCTACATCAAATGCAAAGATGATTATAAATAGAGCGCTGTTCACTAAGCACTTTGATCAGCCCAGACCTACCAAACAATGTTGTTTCATTATAGAGTATTAACGATAGAAAGAATGTAAGTCAACCATTGCTCTATAGGATTTCAGCACCAAAATACAAATTAACATTTGCAAGAATAGTCACTTTTCCTCATAGTAAACACAATTAGAACAAGCCACCAAATCACAACATTAAAGTTAAAGTCCCATTAAAATCCCTCCTAAAATAAACAGATTACCAGGCCTTGGAGCTTCAATTTGGGGTGGACTGCAGTGTCGCTGCAACAAGCGTCACAGCTGTAATTATTTTAACTTGCACAGGAAGTACCTCATATCATCAACATTTCCCGGGCTTCCTTCCAGCAAAGTAGGGTCCAAGAATGATTCCAGTTATTTTGTGGTGGAAGGTTAAGAACAAAAGAAAGCATGAGAAGAGAAACAAATATCCAAGATCATGTGCTATCAACCCTATTCTGTATCCACCTCACCTGCTCTATTTCGTAGGGGAAGCTTTTGTATAGATATTCCGATCTGAGGAGTTTGATCTGCCCTCATCAAGAGGAAACGGAGATCCTGGAATACAAAGCTCACTTTAGTACATGGTCACTTGGTTCAGGCCGGGCTAGCTTGGCTGGAGAGGCGAACTGGTCACCTAACTTATTCAGGTGGTGATGAAGAAATGGTTCAGGTCCACATTGTCCTTTGACAATTTGGGCCCGAGAAGAATTTTGGGGGGATTGGGACTTGTCTCCGGGGATAACTCTCATTCCCTAACTGGAATGTTTTGGTCTAATTTGGTTAATGAGGGTGAGCAGATCTAACTTTGCTCATCAATAAAAAAATCCAGAATTTGCTAAGGTAATCAGTCTCCAGAATATTCAGGCATCCACATCTCCACTACTAGATCTGGTCTGTTACACTCTGCATTGACTGCCCACCCTCTACACTGACTGTAGCTCTGTACTCTCACGGACCAGGCTTCATGACCCCATCACTCCCACCTTCACCCGACTCCACTGGCTCCCCATCCCCCAGGATCGAGTTCAAGATCCTCGTCCTCACCTTTAAGGCCATCCATGGCCTTGCCCCCTCCTACCTCTCTGACCTGCTGACTCCCTACCAACCTGCCCGCTCCCTCCGCTCATCAGACTCCGGCCTACTCCATGTCTCCCGCTCGACCCGCCCTACCATTGATTGCCGGGCTTTCAGCCTCTCTGCCCCCACTCCATCCCATGGTCCCTTCGTCTCGCTTCCTCCCTTGCCTCCTTCAAGGCCGGTCCCTGACACCTGACTGTTCAGCGCTTTGGGACGTCCTCCTGATGTGAAAGGCGCTCCATAAATGTAATTTTGTTGTTGTTGTTGTTGCCCACAGTACACACTGACTGCCCACCCTCCACACTGCCACCTTCCACACTGACTGCTCACCCTCCCAACTGCCCACCCCACACACTGTCTTGCCCTGTACGATGTCTGCTGACCCTCTCCAAATGTGTATTGCGTGGAGTCCTGTAGCTCAGTGGTTAGAGCACTCACTTTGCAATTGAGAGACCTGAGTTCAATTCCAGGCAGGGCAAAACCTTGGGCAAGTTTCCTTACTCCACATGCCTCCACAAGTTTCCTTACTCCACATGCCTAATAATAATCCCTCCAAGAAAACAAAACAATAATAAATTGGTCATTTTCAATCCATGACTGTTTGTGGGACATTGCTGTGCGCAATTGGCTGCCGCGTTCGCTCACAAATATACAGTCAATACAGTATATTCTGTGAAGCGCTTTGGGACGTCTAAGAAGACGTGAAAAGCGCTATATCAAATGCAAGGATTATTATTATATTATTATTGGTAGCCTCCAGCTGATGACAACAGCAAACAACAACAACAAATTACTTTTGTAAAGCGCCTTTCATGTCAGGAGGAGGTCCCATGACTCTTGCATAACATTAAAAACAGGTGGGCTTGCAGCACATTCTACCTGACAATATGCTTGGTTCACAACACATACTTGTACAATTAATCAGCATCATTACAAGTTACAATACCCTCCTGAGGCCAATCATATTGAATTTAATAAAATCTTTGCATTTGATATCATGCCTTTCACATTGGGAGGACAACTCTAACACTTTACAGGATGTTACTGCAAAGCGATTGTATATTTGTGGATGAACATAATGGGCAATTTGCACACAGCAGCATCTCACAACAGCCATAAAGTGAATGACAAATGTTGTTCAACTGATAGCATAGACTGTGAGTTTAAAGTCCTAACTTGGGGATTGAACCCAGAACATTCTAATAATAATCGTTGCATTTGATATAGTGCCTTACCACATCTTCGAGGCGTCACAAAGCGCTTCACAAAATATGCTGTAAAGTGAATTGACTGTATATATGTGGGCGAAATGCAGCAGCCCATTGCGCACAGCACACACACAGAGTCCCACACACAACTGTGGATTGAGCGACCAAATTATTATGATTTTTTTCAAGGACTTCTTATCCTGGAAAGCAATCCGCCAATCAACTAACTACCAGATTCCTACTTTCTGTTAAGCAAACAGTAACTCAGAGACACAAGTTCTACCAACTGAGTGAGGCTGATATCACTGAACCAGGTTGACAGCACTGAGCCAGACTGACATCACTGAGGCAGGCTGACACCATCATCATGGACAGCATTGGAGCTCAGCTAAGATAAACATTACCGACCCTTTATTGCTTCTCCCACTGACCTTGCATCTCTCCTCACTTGTCCACCCACAACCAGAATTAAAGGCCATCTGATGCTGGTGTAAACTTAGCTTTAAGGTATTCAGTATTAATTGACCTCTCCATGATGACCTTAGCTCACATCAGCCACAAAACCATGGTCCTGATCCATAAACAAAACTTCAATTGAGAGATGTTCTGATCCCTCTCTAAGTAATAATCCATCTCCAATAATTGTTTTCCTTAATTCCTTTCAACTTTGGATGCCTTCCCAATGGCCACTTATTTAATCCTTCATAATCACAGAATCTGGGAAGAGAATTTAAAGACAGAGTACAAATCAGACACACTCCTTAAATCCACCACTAGACTGAGGTCAGCCTGAGGGATCATATTCATCCACCATGTTAGATCACCATCATAGAATAATACATTAAGATAGGAACTGCTCTGCACAAGTTTCGAGAGATAATTCAGCAGCTTGAGGAAGGCATCTCTAAGTGAACATTAGAAAGGAAATAGTTCTGGTGTCAGTGATAATACTGTAGATTCAATCTATGTGTTTATTACACAATGATTTTGTTTTCATTAAAAATAACAAGGATTCTCCCATAAAATGTACAGTTAATTCACTTTACACTATATCTGTGAAGTGCTTTGAGCTGTATCAATCACATTATAAATTGGTATATCAAATGCAAGGATTATTATTATTCTAATTATTATTGAGGATTATTCGGAGATTCACATTTGAAGTTGTGTTCTGTAGGGTTGAGATTTTTAGCGGCTGAAAGAACATTAGTGGGAATTACACAAACCATTAGAATGAGATCAAATCCACATTGTAACATTAGGTACAATCCAAATATGGAACAGAGACTTGAGTGTTTTACAGAGAGGGAGTTTTATTAAAGAAATAACTTGAATTCTTCTAGCACCTTATATTGAAATATCACCAAACACTTCACAGCAATTATTGTCACTTGAGGGGACTAATTTTACAGGCAAATGTGGCAGTCTCTTGTGCTATAAATGTCCCACAATATATACAAGGTGAATGGCTGATAAATCTGGAGGGCTGGTGGCCAGGACACTGGGAGAAATCCTTTCTTTTCAGAGAGCGTCATGGTATTATTGATATCACTTAAACAGCCAGCTTTACATTTCATCTGAAAGATGGAATCACATCAGATACTCTCCTTAAATCCCCCACACCATGTCTACTGGTTTGGTAAAGCAAACATTTCCTGAAAAATAATAAAATTGGAATCTCAGAGAGATGGTTGATCAAACGAAAGAACACGCGGGAGCTAATGCAGATCAGAGGATCAAAATTAGAAGAGGAAGAGGGAAGGAGCTCCCCTAGAAAAGCCAATCAAAATATAGAAACAACTGCAAAATTAAAGCAACCAAAATAATATTGTTTGTTCCAAGGACAATATTGTGGTATTTTGTATCCCGGAACATAACTCCATCTTTTATATTGGGAGCAGAGTTCCCTTGAGCTGGACTGACATGCATTGCATGTTTCCATTTCCAAACTAAGTTTCCACTTGAATTCATTAATTAAGAATTATTTTAAGAAATATTGCTGAATTCACCTGAGGGGTGCTATATAAATGCAAGTGTTGTGGTACTTAGACAATTGATAGTGATAATGATCATTGCATTTGATATAGCCCTTTATCTGGTCATTGAGGTATCTCAAAGTGCTTTAAAGGAATGATTGTAGAGTGTATTGACTAGATATTTGGTAGCTGAATGCAGCAGGACCGATTGCACACAAGCAACCATGAAGCGAATAATTCATTTTATCTGGATGATTGTTGGCCAGGACACCTAAGGAAAATCTTTAATATACCAGGAAATAGACAAGGCAGAGAGTGAGCAAAGAGGAAACTGAGAAATACAAAACAAATTTTAACGATGTTTTAATATAAAGTTTTAATGCAATATTTTTTCTAATATTCTCCCCATTGGCATGCAACGCTCTGCTCCTTGCTCAACCTCTTCTGCTGTTTTTCTTTTCCTCTCTACATTCCTCCTCACCCTCCTTGTTTATTTCATAGGCACTTGTTGCTCTTGAATACCACACCCAAGTCACCACTGTACATGTGTAAGCCTGGCAGGACACTTGAATATAGAAAGCATCAAAACTGAGCCTGACCTAACTGCCACACATGTGCACTCCCAATAGTGATCTGCAAACTCATCATGGACCAGCATTTAAACCAGCAAACTCACAGTCCTTAAATTGCAGCTCTATCTATCTATCTATCTATCTATCTATCTATCTATCTATCTATCTATCTATCTATCTATCTATCTATCTATCTATCTATCTATCTATCTATCTATCTATCTATCTATCTATCTATCTATCTATTATAAGATCAGAGCTGTCCTTAGGGAAAACGTTTTCATAAGATAATGATTGTTGCCTTTTAAAAATATTTGCATTGATTGTATTCAAACTAATCTGCTTTCACTTTTCCCCATCCTCTTTTGATTGAAAGCTAGATTGAATGCAGCGATGTGGTAGATTATGGCTCCAGGGGCAGTGTCAGTCTGGGCCGTTCACTCAAATAGTTATTCTTCACGTGTAAATCCAGACAGCAGGCTATTTGGTAATGCAGGCACTACAGATGAACCTGTGCTAACCCAACATACATGTAGGCATAAAACGCAAAATACTGCCAGTTCTGACGAAGGGTCGTGGACCTGAAACATGGACTCACTTTCCTTTCTCTATAGATGCTGCCTGACCTGCTGAGTGTTCCCAACGACTTCTATACATGTAGGCCTACTCTTCTAGCAGGTGTCACTATATAGTGAACAGAAGAACAATCCCCAGCTGATGTTCATCCTCTGTTTCCCAAACTCAAAGAGCCCTGAGGCTTTTGTCATGCTCCTTCACGACTGCAAGTGAGATCAACTGGCTCAGCAGAGTCAAGGGATTGAAGCACACCACATGGTGCATTTGCACACTGAGCCACTGGGGGAGCCCTCAAACCAATGTTTAACGGAAACTTACCATCAGTTGAAAGGGAAAACCATTGTGCTCTCAACAGGCGAGATCAGCATGTCATTCAATTGTAATACAAAGCTTGCCAAGTACGACAAACGAATTGTGGATTCATCATGCTTGCTGAGTGTACAATGGTTTTCCAGCAGCCTGACAATCGTAGTGTTGCTCTCAATTCTATTGCAGAATGAGCACTATTGTTCTTGGAAAAATGGCAAAATACAACCAGCTGTCCATTCCCAAATTCTTGTACAGTAAACCCACTTTATAACATTATCTTTAGCAGCTAATGTAAAAAGCATGTCATAAAATAAATGTTTTTTATGGAGTGTTCCTAATAGGGAGGAAGCTATAAAGAATATGATAGAATCATAGAAAGTTTACAATGCAGAAAGAGGCCATTTGGACCTTTGTTTTGTGCTAGTGTTAGCTCCCCCACTGTGAATTTACCTACTTTAATCCCATTCCCATACTCTTTCACTACACTTTCTAATATTATTTCTCCTCAATCATTTATCCAATTCCCTTGCGAATGCCTTTATGAGTTCAACTTCTCCTCATGAACGACAGCACACAGTGAATTGAAGATATGGACCGCACAGCTCAGAAACCATAGAGCCATAATCAATCAGGATGTTTGAAAGTGAGAGAGATAGCGAGAGAGAGAGAGAGAGAGAGAGAAAGAAAGAAAGAAAGAAAGAAAGATTTTTGAGTAGCAAGGGTATTGAGGAGCATGGAGAAAAGAAGATACAAAGATTTGCCATTATCTGCTAAACAGGGTGAATAAGTTAGATGGGTTGAATGGTCTCCACCTATTCCTATACTTCTATGTTCCTATGAATCATGGTGGAGCCCCACATCTGAAGCAAGCATATTCAGAAGCAATTTGATTCTTGCTGGTTCAGTATAAGTACAACGGGCATGAATCAAATTAGACTGCAATTTTCACCATGGTCTTTAAAACAACAACAACAACAACAACAAGATTCCATTTATAAAGTGCCTTTCACGTCAGAGGACGTCCCAAAAGCTGTCAGATGGTCCTGAAGATTTCACAGGATTTTTTAGTAACATTAAAAAATGATCGGACGGATTTTGAGTTGTCCACTAACAAGATTCAGGACTGTTAGATTTCGAGATTGATTTAGGTTTAGAGATTCTTTCGCATTAAAATAACAATAATAATCATGACCCTTATATTTGGTATAGCTCCTTTCACATTGGGATGACTTCCCAAAGTGCTTCAATGCATATACTGTAAAATGCAGTGACTGTGTTTTGTGGGTGGACGTGGCAGCCATTTTACGCAAAGACATGTTCAACAAACAGCCATGAAGTGAATGAACAATTTTATTTGGGGAATTATTGGCCAGGGCACTGCGAGAAACTGGCTTCCCACAAAGAATCTTATAGCAGGTATTATTTTCTATTTGATGGCAAAGCCTGTGGCACAATACAGTTAGTGCACCACACGTTGTACCATCTGCCTGCCCTTTCAATAAGAAAAATGAAATTATTAGACATCACATTGTAAAGTCACAGAAGATTAACTAAAGATGTAGTGGAAGTTTGGGGAGTAGCTGAAATCTGTTCAAGTTTTACTTCTTAGCTTTGCCAATAAATTACGCAAGGGTAAAATTTGCCAGGTTCAATAACTTGTTCCTTATGATAACTAACAGAGGAACATTCTATCTAACTTCTTCCCTACTATAGTCAACGTTAAGCTACAAGACAATTCAGGTAGCTCACTGCTGTTCCCTGAGGCCATCCCTCCAGCATCATCTATAAATTACCTTGTGGGGCTCTGTCATTTCTGCCATCATTCAGGTGGATAAATTAGATACAAATAGAAAACTGATTGGATTTAGTTGTTTTTCTGATATGAAATAATGATTTTAGGCCCAAATTATTAATAATGCAAATATAGTTTTTGAAATTGCATTCCATCAGAATTTTGCTGAGATGGTGGGGCAGGGGGAGGAAAATTGTGACGTTCAATAATGTTTTGTGGTGATGACAAGGAACAGGTTATTGAACATTGTAAACTTTTCCCCTAAAGTTTCTTTTCTACAGTTCTGCAGTACTTGGCATATCACTTGTTTATGCATGACTGATATTGCAATCGTTTTGCACTGGTTCATTTTACTGTGGAATCTAAGCCTGGTAGAGAACAAATAAAAACACATGTGAATCCAATAGGAAGCAGATGGAGGAATCCAGCTTTATAGATCTGTTCCTAACTACTCACAACAATTTCAACTCAGTGACCAGGGTGATTAATACCTATTATTGGATTAGTTTCCATTGAAAAAAAACATACAGAACCTCAATTCTATCAATCAGTGAAGCTTATTTTTATACAATACAAATATATAAACAGACAAACTCAAATCAGATTCCATGTGATATAAATGTCGAAGGTGAATAAATGAGGCTGGGTGTATTGACTTGGACTGAAAGCAGAACAAGATGGCTTTGCTTTAAATTGACAAGCCTCAAGGAGGTAAAGATATTAGATGATCCCCCTTCCCCGCGCGCACACACACACACGTATACACACACACACACACACACACACACACACAGTAGTGGATATGTAGATCATAATCATAGCAAAAAACAGTTGATGCTAAGTCAATCCATTCATTTTTTAAAAAACTCTGGACATTTATTTGCTTGAGAGCAGTATTAGTGTGCAAAGGACATTGTATAAATGCAAGTTGTTGTTATAGAGAATACAGGTAGAGATGGCAGAGTGAAATACAATACAAATTTACATTTGTATAGCACCTTTCATGTCGAGAGGACATCCTAAAGTGCTGGTCAGATTAGGGTTTGCACCAAGCTGGGGTGGGGGCTATGGAGGTTGGGACAATGGAGAGCAAGGGGGTGAGGGGGCCATAGATAGCTAAATCCACAGACAAAGAGGAAGGTCTTTAGATGGAACTTACAGGAGGCGAAGGAAGGAAAGACGTGAAGGACTCTGAGCTGAAGTTCCAGAGAGTGGGGGCAGTTATCCTGAAAGCTAAACTGCCAATGAGTCATTGGGTTGACTAGGGTTTGAGCAGGTCACAGGGGTCATAGAATGGGGAACCAGATCGTAGAATGATTTAAAGGTTAGGATAAAGATCTTACTCTTAATCCGCTGGGGCATTTCAAGCTAGTAGAGTGAGACGAGGAATGGGGATGATAGGTTCATAGAGCCTAGTGCAGGAAATGAACAAATACTCACAAGATCAGTTGAATGTAGAAAATACGTGATCCTAACCTTTCTCCATGAGCCACAGTGATTTCTCTGCTACTGGGATAGGATGAGGCGATGTCGGTAGAGTTGAGGAGACCAGATTTGGAAAAGTGAGATTGGATGAATCAACTGGAGATACATTTGGGGTCCAAGAGTATTTATGGAAACTTTTGCTCAGGACACAGAGTGGTCGAGCCCATGATAAAATTAGTTTTGCATAGTCTGTAAAAGGAGCAGGTTTGATGAGCTGAATAATCTTTCGTATTTTATCCTTTGTTACGTTTTGGAATGGATTTTGTTTCAAAGTCATTGCCTTTCCATGTAGCACTGTCTTCTGCACATGGAGGTTTCCAACAGCAGTCCCTTCTCTTTTCTTCATACGCACACACAACACAAATACAGGACACATTAAAGATATTCATTGCTTTCATGTAGCGCCATGTATTCCCCCTGGGTAGGGGATAGGAACTAGCCCAGGTTTAGACAGTAAGTTTGGCTATGAACTAACCAAAGCCCACTCAACTAAACACAGCAGCCAATTTGTACTCAGAAATGTTCCACAACAGTCAGGATTGTTGCTAGGACATTGGAAGAAATTCCCTTCCCTTTTTGAATAGTGCCATGGGATCTTTAACATCCACTTGAACAAGGAGATGGGGCATTAGTTTATTGTCTCATTCAAAGGTGGTACATCTGACAATGTACACTCCCAGTACTACATTGGAATTTCAACATGGACTGAGTTCCAAGTCCTGACGTGGGGCTTGAATCGCAACCTTCTGACACAGAGTGTTATTAACTGATCCAGATTGATACCAAAACAATTTACATTTATATAGCACCCTTCACATAGGATAGCATCTCAGAGCGCTGCACAATGGTGGGACTGGCCACGACCGAGGGAAAAGGGGGAGGGGAGATAAGTCTTAAAGTGGTATTTGAAGATAGATAAAGAGAGATTGAGGCAGAGGGGTTGAGGCAGGGAGTTCCACAGGTTAGGAGGATAGTGACTGATGGTATGGCCATCAATGGTTGGAACCACAGTTCATTCCTGTGGAAAAAAAATTACTAGTTGTCAATAAATGCTATTTTTTTGTTCAGGATTATAAAGATTTGAACATGTCTGGACTCTTTCCATCTACAGCTTGCAGATCTGAGAAGAGTCTAGACAATTTACAAATCTTTGTCCTATCATAATTCATAAATCAATTCAGCTCAGCAGGAAAAAAACACTTAACCAAAAGGTATAATTTACAACAAAAGCAAATAGATTTCTAACATTAACAATACCTGTAGTTTCTGGTTGAGATTTGGCAGTAGACTGATTATGTTTAATGTACAATAGATTTAGATAATTGAGGAACATTTTACTCTGAATCAGGAATTACTATTTAATCTTCATGCTTGGATCAGGAACTAGTTATGAAAGGAATGAATCAGATTGGAATTGATTGAAATTCAGTGTTTCAATCAAACATGTATTTGACTGGAATTGTCGACAGTATAATCTAAAGCATAGCCAAACTCAGGTTTTGTTTGTCTGTTTTGGGTTTTCATGCCTCAAGTAAAGAAAGCTGTATTTTTTGGTTGGATTGAATGGACTGATCAAATTTGGGTTGGCTTGATTTGCTGGACAGATTCCGAGTCATTCTTAATTATAGGATAAAAAATCAAGGTTTCTTTAAATTTGTTCACCTACTAAACACATACATCACATTCTGCAGTAAATACTGTGAAGCGCTTTGAGACATCCTTCCGATGTAAAAGGTGCTATAGCAAATGCATGAATTACTATTATTAGTCTTTATATTTCTAGGTGCCTTTAAGTGGCCTGAGGAATGCTGCAATACGATTCAGAAGGTTATGGATTCAAGCCTCATGTCAGGACTTTGAGCTCATAATTTAGGCTGACACTGTAGTGTTGGGGGACTGTTGCATAGCTGGATATACTGTCCTTTTGATAAGAAGTTAAACCAAGGTCTTGTCTGCCTGTTCGGCTAGATGTTAAAAATCCCATGTCTTTATTTGAAAAGAAAAGGGAGATTCTCTCGGTTATCCTAGCCATCAATCCAAGTGCAGATTTAAACATAATCATGCTGTTTGTGGGAGATTACTGTGTGAAAATTGGCTGCCGTGTCCACCTACAAATATACAGTCATTCTACTTTACAGAAAACAATCTGAAATGCTTTGCGAAATTGACATGAGAGCTTTATCAAATGCAAAGATTATTATTATTTAACTGCAAATCTCAATTCCATTTCACTACATTCCTGGGTCCTGAAATATCTCATGGTTCTAGGCTCAAGACCATAGTCTAAAAATTCAAGATTGTGCAGAATTGTGGAAAACAATCTTAAATTTGGTATTAATATGGAAGCTATTTTCTCAAAAATAACTGCGGAAAATTGGCTTCCCAATTAGAATTGAATTTAAGACAGTTTTCCAAATTCTGCACAATTGTCTTACGGCGGAGACTATGAGAAATTGCAGGTCTCTGATCTTCCATATGTATAATGCTTTTTTTCTCAGTTCAGTAACACGTCTTTCTCATCAGTATTTGATATGGCACCAAGCACACTCTCAGCCCAGTCCTAGGGAACATAAGCGCACAAGAAAACCCACCCTCTATCACCTCAAGGCACACGGCATCACGACTCCACGGCCACACTGCATGGAATATCTAGTTATTTTGGTGTACTACTTTTTCAGATAAGTAATCTTGTCAAGATGTGCTCGCTGCCTTTTGCCAAGAATAATATACTCAGTAGAGGCAGGAGTAAAGAGACCGTAACTCGTGTGACTACCTTCCAGCTCCTTTGTTATGCAAGTGGAATCATCGGAGTTTAGAAAGTCCCTGTTCTATACTTGTAACAAATGCATCAATTCATCTTTTTTTTATTGCTTTTAGTTTTCTCTTTGCACAGTGCATAGAGTAATACTATGTTAAATTAAACATGTCTCTGTGTATAGGGGCAGGTCCTGGTACAGTAGTTTAATAAAACCAGATGTGCTTGTCTGGTAGAAACAGTCCTACAAAATATTCTATGCGGAGCAGTAAGTTTCACGAGCTACTTTCTACACAAAGGAATAGCCGTCTGGCTGCTGAAAAAGTTTGAGAGCATTTGCTGTTTTGGTTATTGTTTTCTAACCTTCCTTCCCTCCCCGCCATGCAGAATTAGGGTTAACATGATGCTTACTGTTAGTTCTACTACCTCAAAAAAAATTATGGAAATATTTCAACATGGCTAAAAAGAGAGACATTCTACCACCAAATGTCAATGCTCAACGAGCGCTCTGGGTTGTACTGTATATGTCCTGGGATTTGTTGGGAATGTTTTAAAATAAAGCATGTGTGTTGATCTAAAATGATATGTTTATAACACACATCACACCATTTATAAAGAAGTTACCAGTGAAACCACCATCTGGCTTCAATAACCTTACTGAAGAACTACATATGTTGCTAAGCTTTTTTGTGCGATCGAGTGTGTATTTACGTATGTATGTGCGCACTGAACTTTACTTTCTAGCTTTAGTTGAGCATTTGAGTATAATCCTGGAAGGGAAGGAGAGAGGCAACTTCATAAGAAAATATAGATAATAAAGGTGATTTTTTCTGGGTCTGAAGATTTGAGATACTACGTTGCCATGTACATTAGTGACTTAAAAAAGCTGGTTTAAGCCATGTCAGAATAGCCATGTAGTATAAAACCTGCCTCATTGTATGTTACACTGCCTGGAGTCCTAAGTAGCTGCCAAATTTCTATCAAGCACATGATTAATGATACGAATTGCATTCCTCAGCCCAAATGGGAACTATTTAGATGAAATACGAGCACCTAGTTCATTTTTGCCTGCTGTTAATGTAAAAGGGGCCTTAAATTAAATCTAATATCAGAATACATTTTGACAATGTACTTTCGGGGTGGGGGGGAGGGGAAAGAATGGCGCACACACTGTTATTTCATTAAATAATTCATAACAAAATCAATGAAGACAGAGATACTTGAAGCTTGTGCTTAATGTTGCTACCCTCTTGTGAATTGCATTGTGATTAGGTAAGATCAGATATCTGGACTATTAATGAGCCTTGCTCTTGCATGGGTTAATCCTGACTGCAGTTAAATTTAAAAATCAGGGTAAACCATGAGGCCCACTGGTAAGATGCAGCTTATGAAAAACCATCCAAGAATTATGAGTGCTCAATAATTAAAGAGAAAGTGATGGTTTCAATAATACTGAAAAATATCTCCCAAGAGTTAAAGCAGAGACAAAGCACTGAAAGGAGAAGCCCAGACTTCAGCACTTTCTCTGCTTAAGACATAGAGAGCTCCTCTGTGATTTAGGTCCTAGCTCCAGTTTAGTTCTAGAATTGAATCTATGCAGAAAATTCTGGTTTCTATATATATTTTGGCAAGCATTACCTGCTGCTTGAAAATTGTCTTGTCACTGACAGTGGCAAACATCAGAAAGTGAGTTGCTTCTTGAAGTGCTTTTTGCTGGAATTTCGAAGTAAAGGTCATTTTGAAACAAAACAACTAATGGTGGCGAAATCACGCACTGTAACGTAAATGTGTTGCACACAGTGAATTGGCGGTCAAAAATGTTAAGATGTATAGGATTTGGGAAAATTCACTCCTTATTATTTTTCTGCAGTTACATTTGGCTACTGCAGAAAATAAACTGTTTCTGGTCAGCCGAATACTTGACACGTGCGGAAACCCATCACAGTGATTAAACGTATCCAAACCAGACAGAGAGTTCCATGTGTACCACCTCCACGTGGAAATTCCTGTGTCCAGAATGGAATACGTACTCTCTCCCCAGAAAATTGGCATCCAATTAAAACTGAATTGAAGGATTTTCCAATGGTCTGGACTCAGACCTTCTCTGTTAACTGTTACCATACTGATGTCTCAATTTCAATAATGCAAAGATGCCAGTGCAAGCCAATTAAACTTGTTGTGAGTATTTTAATAGGCAGATGCTGCCTAAACGACCATTTCTCCATTCCTCCCAGGAGCCTTGTTAGGATCACTTTTAAATACCATTTGGTTTTGTGGCATGCGATGCAGAAGAGCCCTGTTTGCAGGGTGATGTGCTTAAGATTTGTACCCTCATATTGACCAGCAGAATAAGAGCAAGGAACAGTGCTTGTGCCATCGTGCAGCGGCAGAGGGTGAGGAGGGGGTATAACTGCACAGACGGCTCACAGCTGTTGGGTTTCCCTATAGGGAGGGAATTTATAGACTGCGAATGACTTTACTCAACATGAGTGAGGAGTGGGGCATGCACTGTTAAAGACCGCCCAGGGATACTGTGATTCAATAAGCTAATTGCAAATGATTTGGCTGTTGGACTCTTGGTCCCCCTCAGCTCTCTGGTTGCTATGTGGGTTACTGAAGCATCAACCTCTTATGTATGCACTAGGATCATTTCAAGTGCAAGCTAGAAACTTTTTCAGAGGTGGGTACTACAACATAGATTAGGCCACTGCTTAATAATAAATAATGCTGACAGAGAATCTATAATGTTGAAAGGTAAAATATAGAGACTGTGCATTCGTTGGTGAACCCAGCAGCCAATTTGCACACAGCAAGATCCCACAAACAATCTTAAAGTGATTGATTTTTCCGGGGTATCATTGCCCAGGACACCAGGAGAAACTTTGTTCCCTTTTCAGATAGTACAGTGGGATCTTTAATGTCCATCTGAACAGGGAGATCTTTAACTTCTATCTGAACAGGAGCTACAGTTTATTGCACTTTAAGGCACAATATCAACTGCCAGGATTATCACTATTATTTTATTAATCTCTTCATGAGATGAAAAATGTGGCTATATGATGTTAAATGATCACAATGAGAATGATCACATCACACACCCCAATATCTCAATCCCATTTATTTAATCTATTCATCTGCAACTTGATGGACAGAAACAATTCAACCACAGGCCAACCCAAAGCATAAAACATTCTGTCTTGGGCTCTTGTGATCACAAGAGCGCCTTAGGTAAAACTACAAATCTGTTGTGATATATAAACATTCCCTTGGCATTCATAAGGTCTGTGACCGTCGTAAAATGCATACCAATCCAAAATAATAAATTGGTCACTTCAATCCACGACTGTTTGTGGGACACTGCTGTGCGCAATTGGCTGCCGCATTTCGCCCACAAATATACAGTCAATTTATTTTAAAGTATATTCTGTGAAGCTCTTTGAGACGTCTAGAAGATGTGATAAGGTGCCATGTCAAATGCAAGGATTATTATTATTATTAATTACCTGGGTTCCATCCATGACTGACATGTTCTTGTGTTCATCAACAGTGCTGGACTGTTTCCAATTCTCTCCCTCTTTTATCTGTATGTCAAGCTTGGTTCATTGGTGACACTCTTGCCTTTGAGTCAGAAGGTTGTGAGTTCAAATCCCACACATTGGGATTTCATTTCACATAGCCTAAACTGACACTCAAATGCAGTGCTAGGGGTGTATTGCATTGTTGGAGGTGCCATCCTTTGGATGAGACGTTAAACCTCAGAGAACCCACAACTATCTGCCTGTTCGGGTGACGTTAAAGATCCCATAGCTTTATTCGAAAGAAGGGAGTTTCTCTCCTCTGATATCCTGGCCAACAATCCCCATAATAAAATTGGTCATTCACTTTATGGCTGTTTACGGGACATTGCTGTGCGCAATTGTGCTGGCACATTTGTCTATGAATACACAGTCACTCCACTTCACAGTAAAACCTATGAAGCACTTTGAGACATCCTTCTGATGAAGGCGTTATACCAAATGCAATGATAATTGTTATTATTATCTGGCTAGATGGCTCATGGCAGATTTGCATTCCAATCTTTTACCTGGATTGCTCCCAGCTCTGTGGCACCCATATCTATCTATAATCTGTTATCTATAATATCTATTATCTATAATCTGTACATCAGCAGAACCAGATGCATTTGAAATACCAAATCAAGGTTGGTGGTGCATTGACTGTACTGGAGTTCTTCAGCACTTTTTTGTTGTTGTTGTATAAATGTAAATTGTGTTGTATTGTTGGAATTACGAAGAGAAGATGGAAATTTAGTTGCACTTTTATTGGGATTACACAATGATGATGTCAACAATTTGCGTTTATATAGTACCCTTCATGCAAGGTAGCATCCAGAAAGTTACCCAAGGAAGTTAAGAGAAGCAATACAATTGTTCGCATTATAATACAGTAACTGTTTCAAGGGTATTTCTCCCAGCATCTGAACATTAAATAACTTTGAAATTTGCTCCTTAAAAGGTTTCATTACTAACCATAAGGACCCAAGAAGTGATTGAATATGTGCAGCTTTTATTTACAATAACAATAATAAGAGTCAGGTGTATTTACGAGAATCTGGGCTTCATGGAATAAGGACTTGCTAGGTAGGGATTCCAAGAATATGACGTTCCTAGTTAAATTTCCCTTTGTAGAATTTGCGCTTATTCTCTGAGGGAGTGGCCATAATGTGTATGTTTCTCAGGAATACTTTTCAGCAGTTTACTCAGAATATGTTGTAAGCACTTTATCTTATGGATGCCCACTGTTCATAATGAACTATACGGTTATTAGGAACAGAAACAAAATGCAGGCAAGATTTTTGGGCTTGCTCTTTGCTTCTTTTTATGAACATATTTTAAACCAGGCTCTGGAATTATTGAATACTTGGTTCAGACTCTTCTGATGCTCACTCAATCTGAATGGATTTACTTTTTATTTTGGTCAAAAAAGCTCAGGGCCAGCAATTTATATAAACCAGCATAAGCTGCACCATATTGAACACTATTTAAGGCCAAAAACAATAAGTGCATTTATTTATCACTTTTCATTCATCATACAAATTGTTCATTTGTTTTGTATCAAGCTCTCTTCCAATCTTAGATATTCTTATGCCCAGTCCAACAGATTTTCCAGTACGTAAATGTAAATGTTTAGGAAGTGCAGGTAAGATCACAAGATCACTAAATTGGTCTGGATGAAGAAAGCCCATCCGATCTCATCCTTCCAGAACACCCATCCTCTGTTTCCAACCCCCACCCCACATCCCTAACCCCTGCCTCAGCATAAATGTTTTTAAATGAGTCCAGTGTCCTGGCCTCAACCACCTTTCCTGGAATCCTGTTCCCTCTGTGTAAATTAACCTCTGCGTAAAGAAAAACTTTCTGGTATTTGCCCTGAAATTGTCCTTTACAACTCTAAACTTGTGTCCTCTTATTCTACTGTCTGTTGCCATGCAGAACTTTCAATGTTAAGCTATGTGGTTTTCGTTGGTTGAACTCCAGCAGTACCCCAATGCACAATCTAGGATCTCCAAGCCTTGGCTCTTGCCAAACTGCACCTAAGCGCTCTCCAGAACGAAGTAAGCATAGTGTATCTCTCCAAGCAGAGAGTGAACATTTTTGCCAGACACAGGAAAATTTAGGTGGCAAACATCTGTGGCACTTTTGTTAACACATGGTTTGAAATTTGAACTAATAAGTTGTTAGTAAATGCGGGTACCCATATAACGTTATCCAGATGAAACATATTGGCAACCATGTCAGTTCATGATTTCCGCATGTCTGCAACTTTGCCCACCCAAAAAGGGAAATTTCATGTTGTTTGCAATAAATTTCCTTTTGGAGGCTTCACATGGTTTTCAGTGGAAGTTGCACAGTTTATAGCTTAGGTCCAACCGTTGTTTCAGAATAACTGCAGTAAGGCCTAAATGTTGATTTTATTATGTGGTGGAAAAAAAATTAAACACACATTTTGCCAAAGCAAAAAAAACTCAGAGATTCATACAGCGCAATTTTATGAAGGTGGGGGCGGGGGCAATATATCGAGAACATCAGTATTATACTCAATTACCACCAGGGGGAAAATTACTATTGACAACGCAGGTCTTCTCAGCCCATTTACAGGATTCTGCACATTCCAATCAGGCTTGACACAGCGGTTGATAATTACAAATAATTACCACAAGTGAAATAAAATGCATAATTTCGCCAATTATTAGTGGATGGATCAAAGTCCCTGAATATTCCAATATTTCACAACCATTACACCACCAATACGATTAGCCACAGTTAAGCCAAGACTTATTACTGGCAAAAGGCTTCATTGGGATGTAAAACCTTATTGCTGCATTGCGTTACCAAGGCATCTAAAAAGTGCTGCAGCAGAAATGCAATGTTGCATTGTCACTGGTAAAACATGTCTCAAAGTGCTTCACACAATTTACAACAACCACTTGCATTTATATAGTGCCCCTCACGAATGGTAGCGTCCCAGAATGCTTTATTGTAAAGTGTAGTGACTGTGTGTTTTGTAGGCTAACTGCACTGTAGCCAGGGAAACATATGCATCCACACTATTCTTGTGGAGTCCTTTCACGATGCGAAGACGTCTCAAGTAGTTTGACATTGCTGGCTTGGCATGCGAGCTGTGGGTGGGAGGCAAAATGGGGTGGTTGTGGGGTAGGGGGTGAAGAAAGATGACCAAAAGCCCAGGGAAAGAGATAGGTCTTGAAATCAGCCTCAATGAGGGGAAGGGGGAGTCAATCGGAGGGATTCTGGGATAGAGTTACTTTGGGGTAATATACACCACCGATATGATTACCCACAGTTAAGCCAAGATTTATTACTGACAAAAGGTAATATTTGCAGTAGATAGTATGTTCCTTAAATAATCAATAAATAATGCTTTTATTTTGTAGATGTTAGGCTCTTCATCAAACTCTGAGTGTATTTTTTTTAATTCAATTGTGCTTTTAGAATATTATCTACCAAAGGGGCCCGAAATCTGGGTTTTATTTGTCCAAACAGTTCACTTTAGCAATCAGGAGGGAGGGCGGGGCCTGAAGCCGCCAGGCCAATTGCTAAATGTTAATGTTTTGGGGTTGAGGAGAGCTTAGGTTTCAGATCTGCCTGGCAGATCAACATCGGGGGAAACATTGAACAAATAAGAAATTAGAGCTTGATGTAGGGCCTTAGTTTATAAAACCAAAGTGCTCGCCTCAGAGTCAAATAAAATGGTAGTGCCAGGATCCTGAGAGGAGCAAACCAGTACCTTACAGCAGGTGTTAGCACCTGCTGGTGGTCATCAAATGTTCCTTAACTTACTTAAGGAACGCTCTGTCCCCCCAATATAAGCTGCATCAATATTGGCTGGAAAGGCAACAGGCTGCAGGATTTCTATATGTTTATTAAATATGTATATTAAATAGGATGAAGAACTTGCACAAAGGAAGCAAAAAAGAAATAATAATAATAATAATCCTTGCATTTGATATAGCGATTTTCATGTCAGGAGGACATCCCAAAGCGCTTCACAGAACACACTGTAAAGTGAATTGACTGTATATTTGTGGGCGAACGCGGCAGCCAATTGCGCACAGCAATGTCCCACAAACAGTCGTAGAATGAAAATGACCAATTTATTATTGTTTTTGGTTTTGGAGGGATTATTACTAGGCGTGTGGAGTAAGGAAACTTGCCCAAGGTTTCGCCCTGACCTGCCTGGAATTGAACTCAGGTCTCTCGCTTGCAAAGCGAGTGCTCTAACCACTGAGCTACAGGACTCCGATATAATGGACATAGTAATAAAAAAACGATAGTTTTAAGCTGTGAATTCCGAATGGAAGTTGACTGCTGCGGGTTACGTGCAGAAAGGAACAAAAGACCGTTAACGGAAGGGGTTCCCTCACGGAAAACCACTGATGTAAATGAGAACAGCCTTCACCATGCCAAAGTCCATCATCTCAGTGTGTCAGTCTGGTTCAGTTGGTAGCGCTCTCTCCTCTTAGTCAGAAGGTTATAGGTTCAAGCCCCAAGTTGAGACTTAGAACTCATATAGTCTAAGCCAGTGGTGGCCAACCTTTTTGGTCAGCCAACAAACATACATTTTCTTGAATGAATATTTCTTGATTCATACCATCAATCAAGAAATATTCAATCAAGAAAAAAATGGAAACAAAACATTGATTCAAAACAGATTCACCTAGACTGTTACTCACGTTTGCCAGGCCACTTCTTGACAGTCCACAGGCCAATCTAGACTGCCAGTCCAATAAAGTGCTGGGGGAACACTACATTGTTGGAGGTGCCATCCTTCAGATGGGATGTTAAACCAAGTGAGATGTCTTCCTGTTCAGGTGGACATGAAACATCTCATGCCACTGTTTGAAAAGTGAAGGGAGTTTCTCCCCATGCCCTGGCCAACAAACTCCCAAATAAAATTGGTAATTTACTTCACAGCTGATTGTGGAACATTGCAGCAACATTGGCTGCCACCTTTGTCTGTAAAACTGCAGTCAATACATTTTACAGTATATCCTGGGAAGTGCTTTGAGACATGTGAAAGATCTTACATCAGACATAAGGACTATTATCATTATCTCCTGTGTTACAGAAATGTGGCTAACCTTACAAAACCTCTGTTCGAGATCATAACCAGTAGAGCAATGTCAATGTTAAGCTTATGTCTATATTTGTGCTGGGAACGCAAGAGTTTGAGCTGCTCCCTCATTGTTCTGTTTCAGTTCAACCCACACTGTAGTTTTACCTCTAGAACTGTCTACATCTAACTGCCAATCCTCAACCACTATGTCCTGAAGTATGGAATTCCCTGCTTCATTACCTCTGCCTTGTCCCCTCTTTGCCCATCTTCAGATCGCACCTAAGTTTTTCAATTTTTCTTCTTCGACTGTGCCTATGGTCACCTCCCCCTTCTCCCTGGCTCGGGGTCAAACTACGCCATCAGCACTCCGAGACACTACCCCATGTCGTAGAATTATACAGCACAGAAGGAGGCCATTTGGCCCATCGTGTCTGTGTCGGCTCTTTCAAAAGAGTTATCCAATTCAATCCCACTCCTCCCGCTCTCTCCCCATAGCCCTTCAAACTTGTCCTCCCCAAATAATTATCTATACAATTACGTGAAGGTTACTTTTTAATTGCGAGTTGGTCACACATTAAACAGCGAATGTTACAGCACAGAAACAGGCCCAATTAGTTTGGGCTATGTTTATATGACACACAAACTGCATCCCATCTAATTCCTTCACCTATTCCCTTCTATTCCCTTCTCTGTCAAGTATACATCACATTTCCTCTTAAAAACATTGATGGTTTTTGCTTTAACCACAGCTACTGACAGTGAGTTCCACATTCTGACCACCCTCTGCGTGAAGATGTTCCTCTTAAGCTCTCTGTTAGATAGGACCACCACAGTAGTGTGAGAGTACAGTAGCTGTTTTATATTTAAGACACCAGATTTTCTTCCCAGACTGTGCTATCGTATTTCGGTTTATGGTAGGGAAAACTATCTGAAATTCGGTCTACAATTGGTTTCAGTGCCTTTGGGCTGCAGAGGAGAACATTTTCTGGGTTTTCTGCTTGCTGACTTATAACCCTGTGGAAAGTGTGTGTGTGGATACAGGTGAGAATAGCATTGGTCTTGGCTGCGATCTCACTGTGATTGATTGCCCTGCTGACATTCATTGTGTGCGCTCACACATGCACAAGGAGGCTATTGGCACCTGTGGAACTGTACTCCACCAGGTCTGAGCATCTTTAGGAGAGCAGTAATGAGACCAAATTGACAAGAGATATAAATCACTAACTGCAAAGTACATATATTATTGGAATCTAATGTTCAGTATTTTTTCAACAGAAAATTGTAACTTCTCAAATTTTGAAAACATTGAATGTGCTGAAGAATATTTTATTGAATATCTGAAACACTATTGAATGCATTTGATAATTAAATATTTCTAATTAACATCTTACCTTCATATAGTGCACTTTGTGTAGAGTAACGTTTTGGAGTGGTTTACAGGAGTTGGACACTATAATAATAATCCTAGGATTTAACATTGCACCTTATCACATTATTGAGATGTCTCAACAGGATATAGTCACAAGATTATAGTGTAACGTAGATTGACTGTACATTTTGTGGGCAAAAAGCAAGGAAGGAAAGAGAAGGGGAGGTGGCCATTCCATGTTCAAAGAGGTAAGATATGAGGCAGGACTTAAAGACAGAAAGAGTGGGGGCGAGATGGAATGGCAGAGGGAGGCGATCCGGAGGTTAGGGGTATAGAAACAAATGGTAGAGCAGAGAGGGCCAGGGGCACTAATAAGACCAAGTTAGCTGAACAGAGAGGATGAGAAGAGTAGGGTAGGAGAAGATCAGAGAGATAAGTGGTGCCAGGAAATGGATGGATTTGTAGGTGAGGATGCAGACCTTGAGATCGATCTGCTGGGAGGCAGGAAAATCATGGAGCCTAATGAGGACTAGGCTGATGCCATGTGGAATTCAATGTGGATAAGATAAGGATGCAGCTTGTGTCGGATCTCGGGAAAAATGAATTGCAGCTTGTGATGAATCCAGAGAGACCTGCGAGGAGTGCATTGGAAAAGTCTAAGTGGGATGTGACAAAAGTGTGAATGAGTACTAAGAAATCTGTTAAGGAATACTGTAAATTAGGTTTCACAATGTAATTTCTAAAATACGCTATTTGATACTTGAAGTGCCTCCCAGTGTGAAAGGTGCTATATAAATGCAATACAAATGTCACCTACCTCTTCCTCCAGCACATTGTTCTCCACTTATGCACCAAGGAGTGCTGTTGGGAGGATGTCAGCTCACTCTCTCAGGAGGTTGCTGTTTGCTGGCTTTTCATACTCGGAACCTATACGTGGACATGTAGCAAAGCACAACAGAAGAGAGTGAAGCATGGAAGATGTTGAATGCAGGATTCAGGCTGTGAGTGTCCTGCAGGTGAAACCTTCTCCCACACACTATTCTGCTGTTTGTCTCGAAGGCTTTACATTCGTTTCAAATTGGAACTCCCAGCAATAAATGTTAAGGTGGTTTTTGAGTAGAGCCTCAATCGTATCCAGCTATTCATTCTTCGGCAAAGGGCCTGGCTCAGTTGATATCACTCACCTCTAGGTCAAATAATTGTGGGTTTAAGCCCCAGTGTGCTGCATTGTCGGAGGTGCTATTCTTTGGATGAGACATTAAACCAAAGCACGTCTGCCTGTTCAGGTGGACTTTAAAGATCCCAGGTGTCATTTACTTGTTCTGGAGGTTACGATCGGTGTTAAAGAACGCCTGCGCTATTTTAAAAAAAGGGAGGGAGCTCTACCTGTGCCCTGATCACTGTTCATCCATCATCCAAATTCACCAAAAGAAGAGATTGAATTTGGTCATCCATTTCAATGCAGTTGGTGCAACATTGCTGATGCAGGCTAGGTACCATGTTTGCCTGCATAATGATACTTCAAAGTAACTCATTGTGTGAAATATTTTGAAATAATTCAACATGACAAGGCATTATATCAAATGTAAATATTATTACAAGGCATCCTTCAATATAAATTATTTGTAAATAGCTTGACAGGAAGAGAAAATAGTGCAAGATATAAAGAGATTCACAGCGAAATCTCTTCCCTCGGCCTAAAATACACGTTAATGGATTCCATGAAATTGAATATAATTTACAAAAACAGCAAAGTTCAATATTTTCTTTCAAGCTTTTCTTTTAGAGGCCAAAAAAGGCTGAATCTGTTCCCAGGATTCTACATGACTTTTTGATGGAATTAAAAATATAAAATCCAAATCTTCTGGAACAAGGCAATTGAAGTAGATAAACTAGTTAGCCCATCAAGCTTGTTCTGCTATTCTACTGGAACATACAATAATGATAATAATTGCATTATAACAACTTGCAGTAATATAGCATCCTTCACGCAGAATTGTGTCTCAAAACAATGTTGAATTGTGGGATTGGACATTAAAAGAGGGAGAAGCGAGAGATGGAGATGACCATATGAACTGTTGAGTAAGTAAGTCTTGAAGTGGGATTTAACAACTTTCCGGAAGTACTGTAAAATGTACTGTAGTTTATAGGTGAATACCAATTTACGCGCAATGTCCCACAAGCTGCAATGAAGTGAATGACAATTTTATTTGGGGGATTGTTGGCCAGGATCTCCGGAAAATGCCCATTTCTTTTTGAATATGGCCATGTGATTTTTAACTCCCAACTCGACAGTCAGAAGGGATCTTGGTTATATGTTTAACAGATTACCAAACGCAAAAATACTTTGAATTGAATGTAAAATGGAAATTGCTTGAATGGATGGAAGATTGTGAGAATATATATTTCCTTGTTCCAGCTCGAGTTGATGCAAAATATTATTGGGGGTATTTAAAAGCCGTTATTTTAGTGGGATTTCTCTGCCTTTTCTACATATTAGCTTTTAATTCCAAAGTACCAATCCTTTTCCCTTTTAAACACCACCAGTAAAATGTTGCATCAACTCCAGGGAAGTACATAATCTCATAACCATCCAACTGTTCAAACACTCTCCATTTTCAGTGAATTCAAAGGATTTATGCACTTGGTAATCCGGTGCACATTTTTCATCAAGCCTTTTCTATAGAAATGCAACATGTTCACACATGGCCTTTGGAAAGTTATGAATGGGCCCTTGTTTTCATTTCTCTCTGAAGCAACAGTAACAACATTGCATGAGTGAATGAAATCCCTTGGTGTCGAGTGAGGAGTTGGTGATTTCCTGCTGATGGAAAAGGTGTTGACTCTTCCTCTGGATTTTCCCTTTGGAGTTTGTGACACTGCCATTCTTTGCAAAAAACGGCTTTGGATTTCTGAGTCATATTTTTGGCACAGAATAAAAGCTGCAGACAGGTTTAATCAGAGTGCAGCCTGGAATTGTTAATTTCGCCCCAAATGGTTACGGATTAGGCAAAAAGTAATTCTATAATCTGTAGGGATCTGAATGAATCTGCGACATTTTAGCAGAAGGAAATGGCTAAGACTCCCAACAAATTGCTTTCTTTCTCAATCTGACTATCTACCTAGCCACCACATCCTTCAATTCCTTTGCTCTACAGAAACACATCTAGTTGCACTATAAACCCATTTAGACTATACACTTCACTGGTAACTGTCTGCTCTTTGTCAAAAATTATTTGTCAGATGTCCCTCTTTAACCTTGACTTTCTAACTGATCTTTCCTTAGGCCTGAAATTTCATATAGTATTTGTCTTTAAGACCAATTTTGTCAATAAATGTGGAAAATTCTTAAATTCAGTTAGTGGGATAGTGGGATTAGTAAAATTGGCTGCCACATTCACCCACAAATACATACGGCTATAAGATTTGCAATATATCCCGTGAAGTGCTTTGAGATGTCCTCCCAAGTGAAAGGTCAAATATACGGATTATTATTACAAAAAATTCCAGCTGAACCTTCCCCTCTGAATTGGTCAATATCAGGAGTTCTTGCAGATTAATGCAATAATAATAATAATCCTTGCATTTGATATAGCGCTTTTCACGTCGGGAGGACGTCCCAAAGTGCTTCACAGAATATACTGTAAGTGAATTGACTGTATATTTGTGGGCGAACGCGGCAGCCAATTGCGCACAGCAATGTCCCACAAACAGTCGTGGATTGAAAATGACCCATTTATTATTGTTTTGTTTTTTTTGGAGGGATTATTATTAGGCGTGTGGAGTAAGGAAACTTGCCCAAGGTTTCGCCCGGCCTGGAATTGAACTTAGGTCTCTCACTTGCAAAGTGAGTGCTCTAACCACTGAGCTACAGGACTCCAATGTAGTTCCAATTACCAGAACATGCCTACTAGTGTGTAATTCAAAATAATTGTTAATGAATCATATGAAGAAACATTGCAGTTTAGAGACCCCCAAACTGAGAACAACAGAGCAATATGTGATACCTTGCTTCAGTGACGGAATGTAAGACAAGATAGATTTGTAAACCCTAATATCTATACAAATTTTATTGCAACGCCCACCCCTCCCTCCATCTGAGTTAGTATGTATACCAATGATTACTTCAACAAAACAATTGATTTAAACTGAAATAGTTTGCAAAGGATGTAAAGTTCACATTTTAAGACGGACAGAATAATAATCTTCGCTGTTTGGCTAATTTATGTAAACTAATGGCCAAGCTCTATTTTTAGATGGATGTAAATGGCTCTCTTGTTGGACATCTGTAATGATTCTTGGGCCAATCTAATTAAAAGGTTGGCTAAGACAGATTTCTTCATTTCAGCCAAAAACTAAGTAGTGGTGTACATTTGGTTATGTCCCTGACGGCAGCTTTAAACCCATCACTTCATTCACACAACCGCGGAACCAACAGAGGTCAAGTTTAAGAACAAAAGTAGAACCAAGATCTGGAATTCCTTTGTTGTTAACATTTTATTGGACTCTTTCTGCCACATTTAATGGCAGAGTTTTATCTGTTGTGCTGGATATCAGCCCATGTTTATGTTGCTCATTGCTTACTCTTGTACTTTCTGGCTTAGTCGGGACAGAATTAAAACTTTAGTTATATAGAGCCACACAGCGTGTTTAACAAACCTTTATGATGAGATGCAGCAAAAAANTCAAAGGAGCCGATGAAATCCTTCCAGTGCTGAGTGTGGGACCACCACATTTAGAAAAATAGTGTAGTCTTTGCAGAGGCATTATCCATGTTGAGTATCTCAATATAATAAGCGTGACACAAGGTTATAGAGTGGCAGCTCATCACCAGAGTTTAGGGAGGCTATGCCACCACCACTTGGTTTTTATTGCCTGTCAGAATGGAATGTCACTGCATCTGGTGAGGTATCTAATACAATTGGACACCTAGGAGTGGCAAGTGTGATGTTCCTAGGTTACAAGGGACGCAATTTTCTCATGTTGTGCAACTAAATTATATCATTAGTAACCTCACTTGCTCACAAGCAACTGGATTTTTTTCTCTCAGGAAGCTTGAAGGTAACTGTTGATATTTTCGTACATTGCACAATACACTACGATTTACATAGCTCCTTGCACATCAGGAGGACATCTCAAAGTGCTTAACACTGCTGGCTGGACACCCGAGCTGGGAATGTGAGATGAATGAGATGTGGAGGGGAAAGATGACCCAAAGAGTGGTCGAAGAAGTATATCTTCAAACAGATCCTGAAGGTGAGGGAGTGAGTCAGAGGGATGGAGTTCCAGAGAGTGGGGCAGATATGGCAAGGGATATGAAGCAGGCCATGTTTGCTGAGCAAAGAGAATGTCTGGGTCGATAGGGCTAGAGTCAGAGAAAGAGAATAGGCATGGAGATAGAGGAAGTGAGAGCGATTCAGAGTCAGAGAGAAAGGCAACACAGGAGGCTAGCCTAAACAACAACAACAACAAAATTACATTTAGAGAGCGTCTTTCACGTCGGGAGGACGTCCCAAGGTGCTGAACGTCCTAAGGTGCTGAAAAGGGGGTGGGATTCCTGGATAATAGCCAATGTTTGTTTCTTTTTTACTTGTTTCTATTGACTATTGCAACCACTTCTGAGCTAACTTTGTAAGTGTTTAGGATATAAACAGAATTTTTTTTTTAGTCCATCATATTGAAAGCAGGAGCTGTTACTGAAGGTACATTAGGAAAAATTGATGTTGGAAATGTGACATGCTAAACGGCTGCACTGATGGGAGAAATGTTAGCAATAATATAGAAAACAAGATGATAAATGTGAAAATAATAGATTTATGCATATTACAAATAAATATGTCATCGTGGACACAGAGTTAATGTACAAGGCAGATCACCGTGTCTCCACACTTATGTTCGGTGGCAAAACCAAACTAGAATGAGAACAACATGTTAGTGACTTCAGAAAGCTGGCGTTCTATGAAGGGGCAATGTTTTCCATGTGTAGGCGCTGCAGGTACTGAATCAGAAGAAAATACATTCAAAACTGTCATTAACAACCTCTTAGGGGACTGGGCAAAATGGGCTTTATGTAAGGATGGCATCTGAGTAAGAGTTCGTTGGTAATCTCCCCAGACTGTCCTTAACACTCTCTGAATCCTTGCCCAACTTAGGCATCAGGTTCATTCCCCAGTTATCCTGCTTCCCCCACATCCGGGCCCTGGCCAGGACCGCTTTCCTCCACCTCCGCCACATTATCTGTATCCGACAATACCTCACTCCACAAGCTGCCAAAACCCTTATCTACGCCTTTGTCACCTCTTGACTGGACTACTCTAACCCCCTCCTCGCCGATCTCCCCTCCTCCACTATTCACAGAATTCAACTCATCCAAAACTTCGCCGCCTGCATTTTCACCCGCACCAAACACCGCCATCTCAATTACCCCAGTCCTTGCCAAACTCCACTGACTCCCTGTCACAGAACGGATCAACATCAAGATCCTCACTCGAGTGTTTAAATCCCTCCATTCCTTGGCATCCCTTGGAGGTTATCTCTTTAACCTCCTCGCTTCCCACTCGCTTTGTCTCTGGTCTACTAGCTCCGGCCTCCTCCTTGTACCTCAAATCCTCTGCTCCACTATTGGCAGCCATGCCTTCACACTACAGCCTGAAGCTTTGGAACTCCCTCCCTCAATTCCTTCGCCTTGCCCCCTCTTTCCCCATTTCAGGTTGTGCCTGAAGACCTTGCTCTTCGACTGCACCAATGTTCACCTTCCCCCTCCCCCGGCTCGGCATCGGGTACCACCATTGTTAAGTGTCCTAGGACGTGGCCTGGCATGGAGGGCTCTATATAAATATAAATTTTTGCTGTTGGTGCGCGAACCGGAATCTCCCAGGATGGTTGTTAACTGGGGGTGGTTGCTGAATGGAGGTGATCACTTGAACAGGTTTGACTGTATTAGTGGATGGTCCTTTTTTTATTCAGCTGTTGCTCATCTGGTGTATTATCAGTGTTTGTCTACAAATAAACAGTTACTACACTTTACAGAAAATCCTGTGAAATTAAGTGCTTTGAGACATTTTGATGAAGTGATAAGGCACTGTATCAAATACAAGGATCATTCTTATTCTTACCTATGAATGAATATGGTATATGAATGTATCGATTTGCAGTGACTGTGTTCAAGTGCAGATAGTGAGGCATTGATGGTGTGAATTGGGCACTTAGAACCTTGAAGAATTCTAGACTAAAACAAATCGACAGAAGACCAATCTTTGTAGCATAGCTCATTTTTATTTTTAAACTGTTTTTTTCTTTATTTGCATAGGAAACATATCCACTTCCAGTAATTGACTGCAGTATGAGCAGCTGCTAGCAGTATAGGCTGGATATAACAGTTACAATCACATAAGTCAAGCTGAATTTACACCAGTTTGAAACTTGCAAACACATAGTCCCTGCAGTCGCAGGTTAATGGGCTGCTCTCAGGTACGTAGGCTCATCACTGTCTGGGTATCTGCATTCAGACCCGAAGCACAGTACGACCATGCCAGTATAGAGGCTGTTCAAGTTGCTTTTTGGCAACTGTAGGACTAGAGCTGTAGGCAAGGGACTAAGAGGCCACAAGTTACAAAATGGAAGAACCCTGGTGTGTGGCTAGAAAGCACTTACTGACTACTTGTTACCTACTACTGTACTAAACGTAGCATCATGTATCTATGGAAACACACAGTCCTACAAAAGTTGTTCTCAAGAGAAATATCTCAAACGTTCTTACAATTACAGGGGGACTCCTTTCCCAGCTTGTCAGAACTCCCATCTGGAAAGAGCTCTTTTGCAGATAGACCGGGGGAGCCACACTCACAATGAAAAGAATCTGTACAGTGCGCAGTGTCAAGACTTAAATGGTATTTCAGGCCGTTACACACATGAATGCAGAATATATATGTTATGCGTAAGAGCCTCTCTGAATACGGAGCAGGTAAACAAGCTCTTGGAAGCTGACAGCTGGGTAGGATTTACCCTTACATTCTGCGCGTTGGATCACTTTTGCAGAAAACAAGTTGTCTGAATGAATAGATTTACAACTGAACTCAACAGAGACTGCAAGATTAAACAGGCACTGCTTGTTTGACATTTTTGGTAAACGTATGCTGGTTTTTGTTTTGAATCCTTATTTTGCATTAACGTCACTCAATGTAACATCCATGGTATCCATATATAGAACATACATTACTGTAGTGAACAGGGCTAGAACAAGGTTCCTTTAGTTGCTATTATACTTGGAACACCAGTCCCTGCAGCACAGTTTTGATAATAAAAATGCATCATGCTATTTCTTTAGAAACACAACAGTTCCGTGATGAAAAGCAGAAATGGTTTCCATGTCAGTGGACCTGCCTTCCCGGCTTTCAGCAAAAAGAAACCAGCAGCCGTTTTTAATCTGCAGGAAATGCTAAGCTTCACTGCAGCACTTAACACAGTTCTACAAAAAAGGCCAGACTTTTCATTTCAATCGGGCAACCGATGCTAGAAATGTTTTGTGATTTCTGCCGATTAGTCCTTGCTATTTAAGTGCACAGCTATTAGAGAGCTAAAGGAATGGCACGACTTGCTCTGCAGTGGAATCTTTTAGAGGAAATTAAATGATCTTCTAACACTGGGATGCAGCAATCAAGCATAACTAATTGCAGCGTTGAATATAGCAAGGACAACTCCTGACACATGTAGTCTGACTGACTCAAGCAAACTTGCGAAAATAAAGCCTAAACTGAAAGCCCAACATAACTTGATTTAAGAAGGCCTCTTGTTGTGCCATGTCTGGCAATTGAAATTTGAAAATTCTTTCACTCGGTTATTTTTAATAGCCAAAAATACCAATTTACTGCTGGTTTTAAGCTATTTGGAGACTGTGACAACTCAGAAAACATTTAGAGACTGTCTGCATGTCCTTTACAAGCAGATAACACATTATTCATAATGTGCATCCACAGCAAATGTTGTGTCTATATCTCAATGCAATTTTACAGTGGGTTAATCATTGCTGTGTTACATTAATGAGTTTGAATTTTAATAAAAACTGTTTTTTTTGTCAGATCAAAAAGGAATTAAAAATTATTTGAAATGAACTTAATTGATTTTGTATCTTGTTTGTGATTTACCTTCAATTCAGGATTGCTTGATTTAGCAGGCTGCTTTTTGTGAGGGCTCTTAACTAAGTTCTGAGGAGGCAATACCAACTACCATTGACATTGAGACCATTTTTACAACTTTAGCATACAGTAAACTCTTAAAACACAGATATTTCCAGAGACTCATACCTAGAGAAAGTTTTTTTTTGTATTACATACATCCTGTAAGGAAAAACTGCAACGAAAATGTGAAAATTGACCATTTCCAAACGTGTCCCCTTTAACTACTAACAATGTGGCAAAAAGCACTGTGGGATGGAAACAGTCCAAGAAGTTGCTGCAATGGCATTGACACCTTCCCTGGGAGGGGTCGGATTTGAATGCCAATACGCAGGGTAAAAACAAAGCAACATCAGGTTTTTAGGTTTTCACTTGATTTTTATTGAAACCAATGATGTTGCCTATCTTGTGCATATTCCAGTCAAGCCTACTTTGGCCAATTGCATGCCCTTGAAAATAAACAGAAAAAAAAGTCTGCAATCCAATATGTACCTGGAGGAGGTGGGGCAAAACAGGACGTGGATTTCACGATCAGTGTTATTTCAGTTTACTCCGACTGGATTTTTCCACGTTCTGCATTTGGAAAGAAATGTGGGTCCAAGTTCTCCGTGAAGAAAACAAAACAGAAAAGGGTTCAGGAAACATGCAGCTGGTTACTATCAACAGCAGACTTTAACAGGAATATGTAAACCATGTCTGGTATCTGTCTTGGGACCTAATTGCCAGCAACATCGCATTGTCCTTTCAAAAACAGAATACTGTACACTGTATATGGGATATCTTTCTGTAACCTTTGAAACCTTGTATGGTGCAAGTGCAATTCAGTGTTGTGCAATGAAAACCCATACCAATGCCCTAGCCCAGTGACCTCAGATAGATTCCCCTTAGCACTGTACTGTATTTCAAAACCATACAAGACTGAGTCAGGATCCTACCTGGGTTCATTAATAGGGATGGTCTGTCAGAGGCTGGGTTCATTGCCAAACCCTTATACACTCTCTCTCTCTCTAATCATAAATACCAACATTTAAAACTCACACAGACTTTTACTGGAGGCCATACACACTAATAAAAAAAAAGACAGTATTCCTTCCGACAATATGAAATGTTTCTGAAAACCAACCTTTTCAATACTAAATACAACAAAATAACCTTCATAAAATATAACTTTTCTCCATTTAAAACTGGATTAAAAATTAGGAACCTACACTTTTTAAGCATAGGAATACACAATCTCATCATATGGACAGTTTTTTTTAATATATAAATTAGGTTACTGGAGAGTTTTAACTCAAGTCCAGCTTCCGACAGGAATTGTTCTTTTCTTCTTAAAAATGGCATCATATACCGGTGTCTTTCAAAAGCCAGTATAGTCATATCCTCCCCAATTAACTCATTTAAAAAATGTTAGCGTTACAAAAAAGGGTAGATTATTTTAAAATGTTCTTAACAAAACTATACAGTGTACAAATTACAGTCTGCAAGGCAGGTGGTTCATTTTAAGGACCTCCTTTTTGTTTCCCCTCACATTACACAACCACTTATTGACTGAGCTGCCGTGCCTGCATCATACTCCCACAGCTATTGCTATAGTTATTAGTTTTTGCCAGTTTTTTTTTCAAAATGTAAGTCTCCTTCTCAGTTATTTTTTTTCCCGATCTATTGCGTCTTCAACCTGCACGTCACACGGGGAAATGCACTTCAGTGGCAATGCCATTGGCCAAGACTGCAAAGCACTTAAGCAAAAGGCAGAAACAGTGCACATAGAACGGGGTGGCTTCGTTTGGTCAGAATTGGCATCCTGGTGTAGGAGGAGAGCAGAGACTTGACTTGAGTTACAAACCCCCTCCCATCCCTTCACGTTCACTTCTGTAGAAATCTCAATATCATCACAACAGAAGGACACAGACATATCTTCCTTTATCATCCCACCAAAAAAATCCTACCCCAAATGACTCAGATATAGGATGAAAGGAGTTTCAGCTGATTCTCCAAGGTATAAATAAAATCTGATTATCACTGGACAGTGGTCAAATATTTTGTAGTGTGCCATGAAGGTAAATATTGGTTATATGTTTGGATCGTTTGTAAAAGAAATGAACAATATTAAAATTTTCTATTTAAAAGCATGCATTTTTTAAAAAAAAACAAAAGTTTACATTGAGATTCCAATTCTCAGCCTTTGGATTTAGAATTGGAAATCTTATGGAAGCAGCATTAGGACAAGCAGATCTCAGCCCCTGACACTACATTTGGCTTCAGTGTCTTTGAGCCCTTGTGAGTGGGGCATGTGGAGGGGAAAAGGGGAAGGAGACTGAACGAGCCGAGAGGTGACTATCCAGTGATCTCTCTGCAGGAATGTGTGCATCTGTGCACAGTGAGTGAGATCGGGATCAGGCTCAGCTGCATTGCCCTCCATGGCTAAACTTATACGTGAACAATGGTCACTTGGGTGCCTTGAGACATCCTCCCGACATGAAGGGCACTATGTAAATCCAATTTGTTGTTGCTGCTGTTGTTGTAACAGCACGTAGTTGGCACCCATAGACCCGCTGCCCCAGCTTTGAGTGGGCATTTTGGGGAACAAATTGGCAAAACTTAAAAAAAAAACATTGTTACATTGAGTCATTTGAAAGCCGCTCAGAATGAGTATTTTTAAGAGCTGACTTAAACCCAGACTGTTGTGTGGAGATCTCTGCTGTGCTTGATGACTAAGGGTTTTGTGACTGAGCCGGTAGCTAGTAAGAGGGAGAGATCAGTCGCTGATCAAGATGATAAAAAATTAATAAGTGTTCTGAAAGATGGAAAGATTATTTTTTTTAATTAACCAGATCCCGAGAGAGAAACGCTAGTGAGATAGTTTTGTCCAAACATCATTGCCGACCACTTTCTGGCCAGATACCATGAGGTACCCCAGTAGGGCTGAAGAGGGAAGCATTCCTGGTGAGCTTTCACTGATAGAACGTGAAAGCAGGATTTTAGACTCCTTGTTCTGCTTCGGTTTTATAAGGTCAACAAAAGGATGTTAAAAAAATGCCAAATTGTTCACAAGGGAAAAATCCCAACTCCTCAATAAACATTGAAGCTCAAGTCAAGCCTGCCTCCAGTGAAAATGACAATGTATTTTATATACGTATATAACTCATACATATATATTTTTAATAAAATGAGTTAATCTTGCACCCCAGGTGGAAAGTCAATAGAAAGACCTAGTTTAAAGTTTGTCACAGTAGACAGAGCAGTTACTTTGCAGCCTGTGTCTGGCAAATGGCGTTATGCTTCACAGCGGTGCTGTAGTGTTCTTTTTTTAAAAAATCCCCCCTCCCCAAAACATTCTCCCCTAATCTTTCTATACAGGAAAAAAAAGGACCTATCATACTGCATAGAAAGCAGCACCAACTTTGGTCAATTAAAAATGGAAAAGAAAAAAAGCTTACGTCAGCTATTCTGCATACTAACTTGTGATAATCAATGTAGCTAAAAGCTTTACCTATGTAGACAAAAACGTGGTATTGCATAATTCTTACAAATTCAAAACCCCCCAAACAAGTAATTGAAAGATGAAAAAAAAACATGAAGATTAATAGAAAAACTTGCCAAAAATACTGAAAAATATTACTGGCTGATTAAAAAATTTTTAAGCACCAACTATACACAGCCATGATACGCTTTTATAAATGAGCTAACAAAGTCAAAAGTATTTGAATATTGACAATTAGTGATGTCACACTGTCCTCTGGAGTACAAAATAATTTTTCTTTCATACAAATGGTAAATTTCATAGGATGAGCTATAATATACGCAGCAAACGTGTGCAGTGATGTCACTGTTTTTCTTATTTTAAAGGCAAGGCACGTAATGTGGACTATATAACTTCGTGCAAATCAAGAAAAGGTCTATTAGAGTTACAGAGAAACAGAAGAGGCAAAACTGACTTGCCATGCACACTGGAGTCCTGCCACTAGCACTGTCAGGCGGATAGCAAGGCGAATTGTGAAGGAGAAGCACCATGCATTACTCGGCACCCTGTGAGTAGGAAAAGCATTGACACACGAGAGTGCGAAAAGGTCTAGCGCCTCCATCCCTGTTGCCATTGATTTTTAAACTGCGATGCTGCCCACCAGCAGCCTCCACGTGATATGGTTTTGTCTACGTCCTTGGAAAAACGGTTTGCGTCATGCATTTTTTTTAATATTTCATATTTTTGACACACCTGATGCACACATATATATTTTATTAAACTCCATTGAGGTAATGGAGTATAAGGAACCAAGTGCAGCATTTTCCAATTCTGTTCAATTGCCTTCTTAAGTAAGCATGTCACAGCAGGATGTGTCCATGTGCATTTTTTTCCCTTAATAAATGCACATCAGAGGGGAGGGGTAAAATGTTCAGAATTAGTTAAAGATTATATTATGTCCCCTCAATTTAGAGTCCTAGGGCAAAAGGACTTACATAAATCCCCTCACTCAGAAATTTTAAATTGCACTTGCCTCTTAAGTGATTTATTTCATTTAAAAAAAAATTTACTGACATTTCTTTTTAAGGGCAACATAAAAATATCAACCGAGCTTCATTCTCGTATTCAGATGACGGCATTCGAATCCGGAAATTCAAGGGGAGTTTTACCCCCTTGAATCTATAACCCTGGTGCTTTTCAAAATGCTCTTGTGTCAAATTTGTTCTCTTCGGATTTGCGCACTAAGCATTAAAAGGGAAAAGGGTTCAGTAACAAGAAACAGTTGGTGGAGTCAATTGTCAAATCTAAATCCAGCAGAACTGTATCTTATGTTTTTTTTCTCTCTGCAGTAGCATAGTGTGCATAGACTAAATGTGTGCTTCGCGGGCCTTTCATCCCCTCAGACAACAGTTTTGTAGAAAACACAAAATTACATATACATTCCTCACCCAGCCTTTATCTTGCAATTCAAACCTTGTCAAACCAGGAGGACAGGGCTGTATGTAGTTTTACTACTCTTGAACTGAGTGAAAACAATTTTTTTTAAAAAAAAAGTTACCTGAACCCCACTAACTGTCTAAACATGCAAACTCTTAAACATCTAAAAGCTAATAAGTGTATTAAGTTTGTCAGATCTGGAAATTAAACAACTGTCCCCCTAGTGGATCCCATTGTTCAATAAAGGCCGGTTGCTGGGACATGATCTGTCACCTCACCATCCAGGTACTAAAATCACCCTTCAGTGTCACTGATGAAATACCATTTACGCAGATTTTAAGCTTGCAAGAAATTAGTGATTGTGAGCGCCCGCAATCACTTGTCTTGTTTCTGAAGACTTTTCCTTTCGATTTGGAATCACGCTTTGATCTTCTTTGTCCTCAGTTTGTCGTTTCCGCTTGCAGGAAGGGTTCACCGATGAAGTTTAAACTGTAATTCTGGACATTCGTTGGCAGGATGGTCGTCCCATTTGACACTTGGAATGGGACCAGGCTAGCCCAGGTACCAGGACTGTGGAGAAAGAAAAACACAAATAAATCAATGTGGTCAGCTTTCTTCTGGATAACAGATTAAATCCATTAGGTTTTACTCCAGTGATGTGCGTTCAGTTTATGTAGCCAACTCACGATAAAATAGTATTACAAATTCTGAGTGGAATTTCATCCCATTTGCTATGAATTGAATGGGTAGCTTGAGATTCAATGGGCCAAAAGGTCTCCTTCAGCGCTGTAAATTTCTACGAATCTATGAATAGGCAGGGGGATGGAATTCTGCCCAGTATCTTTCCCTAGACACAGCTATTTACTTGAACTTGAGCTAAGGCAATGAAGTAAATAAGTTTGATTATTTTAAGTTATAATGCTAATCACAGCATTTAATATAGCGCCTCATCACACTGGAATACCTTGAAGTGCTTCATTGTACTGCAATTACTGTTAAATGCAGTGATTGTGCAATACACAGGCAAATGCAGCAGCCAATTTGTTGCTCAGCAATGTCCCACAAGCAACCAAGAACTCACTGATCAGTTTTATCTGGAGGGTTGTTAACCGGTAAACTCCCTCCTCATTTTGAACAGTGTCATGGGTTTAACATCTCATCAAAGGATAGCAAATGCATCATGTCCCAAGCATTAACTAAAGTGCAGACTGGACTATGAACTCAAAGTCCCCAATACGGAACATGAATCCAAACCTTATGGCTCAGAGGTGAGTGTGCTAAAGACTGAACCAGGCTTGACACAAATTAGAATTTAACACTTAACATTAGCTGACGTTCGCCTGAATAAATGGAAATGAGATTAATAGTGTTGTGCATCTGTAATCCACATCTTTTTTGACAAACCTATGCTCTTGAAATTTAATTCTAAACAAAGGAGGTTACAAGGCAATATTTACAAACCAGATTTGATGGTTTGGTTAAATGTGATTTCCGGTTTGAGAAATTCACGGTTGGACAAGCTGGCAAAGTCAGCCAAAAGGTCTGTGAGAAATGGCCAGTCTTTTGCTCACCACTCTTTTCTCAAAGTTTGATGACTTTGAAATTGCAAGCAGCAAATTTTGTAGGTTAATACTCCAAACTACGGAGGAGAAATTCCACCTGGGTCTAGATTTACTCAATTTATGTCACATTTTAGAGGGTGCAGAATTTGGCAAATTGTTGAATTCAGCCTCTGAGGCCAGTTTTCTGTAGTTCATGGAAGTGACTTATTGAAAAACAACTTGAAAATTAACGCTGTTTAAGAAATTGCCAAATTCTGGGTGCTCTGAAATGCAAAGAAAAGCTAAGAAAAACAATAAATCTAGATACATAAAAGTGTCCTTCCTCTAATTTACAATTAATGTAACAAATTTAGCCTACAAATATCATATCTTAGACCCCGAAGTCTGGTAGATGATAGCCCATGCTGCTCAGCACGCTCTCCTCTGAAACTCCTCGTGTTTTGATGCTGCCAAGTTTAGTGTTCTAATTTACTTTGGTATGTGTACAAAGGAAATCTTGATTTTCAATGTTTATTATGCATCACAATATTGGACACGTGCACTTGTAGAGAAAATTTAACTGGTAGATCTCACTGGATAGCAACCTCAATGTTAAATTGGACTTGTTCAGTCTATTGCAGAAAACATTAACAGTTTTGTTTAAGTTGTGTTGAGATAATCGCACATGATTTCTCACATATGTGCATGTACATGCATACATTATTGCTGCTACTCCTCTTTGCAGAATGCTCTGCAATTATTAATAGGTTGGGCACAATCGCTCCAGACAACAATACCCATTTCTCACTGTCAATTTCCAGTTTCTATTCATTTCAATGGGATAAACCACAGCTGGTGTTTATAAAAACTCAAAGCAGGTGTGGGCAAAAGAGCTTAAACATTAGCTCCTCAGGATAAGATCACAACAGGGGTTTAGATGAAGAAGGCCCTGTGGCCTATTTCATCTTTTCCTTCCAGTGAACCCACCCGATTGCTTTCCGATTATACCAATCAGCTGTTACTAAAATGAACTCAGTGATCCGGCCTCTCTTACTGTCCTGGTAACCCTTTCCAGCTGTTCATTACATTCTGCACTGAGAACTATGTCTTGGTGTTTGTTCTTAATTGCTATTCATAACCTGAAGTTATGTGTCTTTGTGTCCTACAAGATGGGCACACATATCTGAAAGTATTTTTTTCTATCCCGTTTAGCATGCTGTATATCTTTCTGAATTAGATTAAACAGTATTTTATACGTTTCCATCAAGTCCCTTTCGAAATGTCATTTTCAAGGCTGGGGATCTTATTTCTCATCCCATAGGGGATCAGCCTCATTGGTCTCCTCTGCACTGTCTCTGGGTCATGGATTAATAAGAGATGGATGGGCAAGAAATGTGCACATCTTAAAAAACAACTTCTGGGAATTTGAACTAAACTACTTTGGCATCCCTTTTGCTTTGCTTGTTATGTTTATTGTTCCTCTCATACTCATATGAGCAATGAATCAACTCATGCACTTTGGTCTCTTTCAACTATCCTGTACTGAGTCTGCAAATTCAGGCCATTTATGGGATCCATTCCTTCACTTTAGCCATCTTTACTGATCTACATCCTTGCCTTACTCTTCATACCTAAAGGAGTTTATTCGAAGGTCTTTTGGAAGTTGAGATGCACTACATCACATAGTTTCCCAATATCAAGTTGGGGTTCAACATCCTCAAAATGGTTCCTTCTAACTAGATCGATCGATCAATCAATCCTTAGTGGTTCCTTTTAGCTAAATTGCTCAATTGTCTACCATGTCAATGCAGCTCATTGGATAGCTCAGTTGAACTGGCTCCAAGAAGACACAGGTGGCAAAGTCAGGCCTGTGGTAATCGTCACTAAGTGAAGGGTGGTCAACATATAACCAGGTAGGGATCAAAACTGGAACACTAATTGAGATTACTTCAAAATAGATTTGGGGGAGACAAATAAATATTCTGGAAAACTTAATGGTATTCAAGAGGCAGTTGTTCAAAGTTAAGAAAAAGAATGAAAATCTGTTCAAGGTGATGTGTTGATAAAAAATAATAATCCTTGCATTTGATATAGAGCCTTATCACGTCATTGAGACGTTTCAAAACGCTTCACAAGGTTTTACTGTGAATGGTAGTGACTATAATTTTTTAGGTGAATGAGGCAACTAATTTACGGATAGCAATGCCCCACAAACAACCATGAAGTGAGAAACAGTGTTTTTGTACTAATGCAAAGATTTTTAGCAATAAATTATAATATCAATAATAATCTTTGCATTTGATATAGCATGTATCAAAATGTCTCAAAGTGCTTCATGAGATTTATTGTAGAGTGTAGGACTGTGTATTTTGTAGGTGAATAAAAGTCTACATAGTCTGGGAAAATATTTACATTGCTGACATCACAGAAACATAAACAGAATTTGACAAATACTTAAACTGATTGGGCATAAAATGTTTTGTGGAGACAGATCTTGTAAAATGGAAGAGGAATGGCACTTTGGTAAAGGACATTGCGAAACCGGTTGAGAGAGTGCAGATTGAAAGAAGTAATCAAAGTAAGAATTAGTTAATGATAAGGGCAACAAACTACTAACTGGCATCAGATATCGACCACTTGTTCAAAGCAGAAGGGTAACTGCTGAGACAAGTCACAGGCCACAGGGAATCATGGCAGCGATGGGGGAATTTCACCATTCCAAAGGTAACAGAGCGGTATTATTCTGCTATGCAACTGCTTGTAGTGAGTGACGGGTGGATGTTGAAGATCCTTATTCAAAATGAGAATGGACTTAATCTGGCCAACAAAATCGCCGAAATAAAATTGTTCATTCACTCCATGGCTGTTTGTGGGTCAATGCTGTAACTAGCTGCTGCATTTCTTTCACAAAACACAGTCACTCCACTTTACATTAAATCCTGTGATAAGGAGCTATATCAATTGCAAGGATTATTATTATTATACAAAGGAGTCATTTGCAGGGGTGTTGAGAAAAGTAGGGTAAATGGAACTGAATGGATCACTCCTAAGATCAAACACAGACAGAATGGGCTGAATGGCATTCTTTGCTGTAAATTTGTATGGTTCTGAAACAGAGAAAACTGTAATATTAGATTTGTGTTTAGCAGTCTATCTACTCTCATGCCCAACTGAAGCCCCATCTTTGTAAATACCAACCCAACTATCATTTAAATTAAATGCACAGATTATATTTGAGATGCAAGATTTTGTGGGAATGTTTAAGAATATATATATTCTCAATAACAACTTTCAAAAGGGAATTAGATAGGTACTTGAAAAGGAAAAATTTGAAAAGGCATGGGGAAAGAGTGGGGGCGTGGGACTGATTGGGTAGCTCTTCCAAAGAGCTGGAACTGGCACGATGGGCCAAATGGCCACCTTCTGTGCTGTAATATTCTATGATTTTTAGAAGTAATAACAGTGATGCTAAATAGGGAACTGTATTTATTTAACATAAAGGTTCTAGAGTATTCCCTCTTTCAATTAGAGAATTTTTTTTCAAACAATTCTTTCTGAACAAAATGTACTTTGTGAGATTCTTGAAATGAAATGTCTTGGCAGAGAATGAAATCCTCTATGGTAGTGTTCATGACACTTTCGATCTGTATAACGATGACTTTTGGCCAGTCACTACTCAACAATCAAACTTAAGAAAGTGGAAACGTTTTTTAAAAAAAATACAAAAAAAAACTATTGGGGTAAAATTCCACCTGGTCTTAAGTTACTCTATTAATGTAGCATTTTGGCACATGTAGAAATTGTCAAATTTTTGAATTCAGTCTTAACTTTGAAGTTGTTTTTCTGCAGTTCTTAACAGGATTCAAAGTTAAGGTTGTATTAAGAATTTGCCAAATTCTGGATGTTCTTGCATTTGGCATAGCGCTTTTCACATCTTCTAGATGTCTCAAAGCACTTCACACAATATACTGTAAAGTGAATTGACTACATTTGTGGGCGAAACAAATATTGTTATGTTAATGGCATAAATCTAGACCTGGGTGGAATTTCTACACTCATATTGGTTTGTCGTGGACTGCTTTGATTTGACCAAGAAAATTTGACTAAGAAAAGTTGAACAGAATGTTGCATGAGGGTCAGAGAGGGAAGGAGAGAAAAGAAAAGTAAGGGAGAAAGGAAACAAAGGATAGTGAAACATCATTCCCCAAACAATGGTGCAATGATATGATTCTTAAAAAGAAAATAATCTGATCAATACATCATTGTCTATCGCAATGAAATGCAGTTCGATTTCTGAATCATTGCTTGAAACTCCTAATATTTTATTAATATAATATTATTAATATAAGAATATATTGGGAACCAAGAGATTATTTCTAGGTGGTACTTACTACTACAACACAAAGGAATATTTTTGTTGGTGAGAATTATTATTTTCTCTTATTCTGTAAAAGCAGACATTAAAATGTCTCAACCTCAATTTCTGCACAAAAAGAACGTATCCTTACTGACCTAATCCGCAAAAGGGAGCAAAAGAGGTCTGGAGAGTCAGATTACACAAAACTAACGACACCAAAGGAGACGGTGCTCATTTTAAATAAAATGATGTCAACTTCAGGGACAGCTTTTCAAGATCAAACTACGAGAAGCACATTACCCACATTAAGGGCACACCACATAATCTCTATGGGTTAACAGTAAATGGCCACTACTAAACAGAAATATTGTGAATGTGGTTTGAATAATTGAAGTTTTAATCTACTGGGAATGGCTGACTGCATGCTGGCTGTTCTCACCTCCCTATGGGGAAAATTAGTTTGTGGTTCAACCACTTGGCTATTGTTCATATAGAAAGCTAAAACTTTTGTGTTTTGAAATGGCTAAAAATTGTCTGTTTTTGAATGCCTTACTGAAAATAACATAAACCTAACATCAACTAAACCTACATGTCCATTACGCTTGTAGGGGAGTGTTGGTGAGGTGATGAAATAACAACAACTTGCATTTATATAACACCCTTCACATAGAAGGGTGCTTCAGTGTGCTTCAGTGAAACAGTGTTGCTGGGGGCAGGGGGAGGCGGTAGTTGGAGGTACCATAGACTTCGTCAAAGAGGAGTTAAAGATAGATAGAGAGGAGAGGGCACTGAGGAGGTTCCAAAGAATGGGAGCACAGCTACTGAAAGCTTGGCCACTGATGGTGGAGTGGAAGGGGCAAGCAAAGGAGTGGGCCAGAGAATATAATGATAGTTATCCTTGCAACAACAACAACAACAACAAGATTCCATTTATAAAGCGCCTTTCACGTCAGGAGGACGTCCCAAGGCGCTGCACAGTTGGGTCAGGACCCGAGCAGGGGGGAAATGGTCAGGGTGAGGGGAGGGAAGGGAGGGAGCGAGGAGGGGGAAGAGAGTCGAGAGGGGAGCTGAAGGCACGGTCAAAGAGAAAGGTTTTGAGACCGGCCTTGAAGGAGGAGAGGGAGGAGGCGGCGAAGGCACTGGGGGATGGAGTTCCAGAGCCTGGGGCTGAGAGGCTGAAGGCCCGACCACCGATGGTAGGGCGATTGGGGCGGGGGACGTGGAGCAGACCGGAGCCAGAGGAACGGAGGGTACGGGCAGGTAGGTAGGGGGATAGTAGGTCAGAGAGGTAGGAGGGAGCAAGGCCGTGAATGGCCTTGTAGGTGAGGATGAGGATCTTGAAATCAATCCTCTGGGGGATGGGGAGCCAGTGGAGGCGAGCGAGGGTGGGAGTGATGTGGTCGCGAAGCCTGGTGCGGGACAGTACACGAGCTGCAGAGTTCTGAATGACCTGCAGCTTGTGGAGGGAGGTGGCGGGAAGGCCGGCGAGGAGAGAGTTCCCATAGTCCAGCCTTGAGGTGACAAAGGCGTGGACCAGGGTTTCAGCAGCGTGAGGGGTGAGGTAATGCCGTAGTCTGGCGATGTTCCGGAGGTGATGGAAGGCGGTGCCAGTTGTGGTGCGGATGTGAGGGAGAAAGGACAGCTCAGGGTCGAACAAAACGCCGAGGTTCCTGACTGGCTTTGAGAGGTGGAGAGTGCAGCCTTGGATGCTGATGGTGTCGGCGCCTGAGGTGCGGAGGCGCTGACGTGAGCCAATCAGGAGGGCCTCGGTTTTTCGCACGTTGAGCTGAAGAAAGTTGTCTCTCGTCCAGGACTCGATGTCGGACAGGCAGCTGTCAGGACATCGGTGGTCGTGGAGTTGAGAGTAGAGGAGGAAAGGTAGAGTTGGGTGTCATCCGCATACATGTGGAAGTTAACTCCATGTCTGCGGATGATGTCACCAAGGGGGAGCATATAGAGGGTGAAGAGGAGGGGACCGAGGACAGAGCCCTGAGGGACACCACATGAGACAGTGCGGGGGGTGGAGGAGAAGCCATTTGTGGAGACAAAGTGAAGACGGTGAGAAAGGTACGACCTAAACCACTCAAGGACAGTGCCTTGAAGGTTGAGGTGGGAGGACAAGCGGTGGAGTAGGATAGCGTGGTCGACCGTATCGAATGCTGCCGATAGGTCGAGGAGGACGAGGAGGCAGAGGGAGCCCTGGTCACAGATGGTCAGGATATCATTGGTGACCTTGACCAGGGCAGTTTCTGTGCTATGGGCAGCACGGAAACCTGACTGAAGGGGTTCGAAAAGTGAATGGGTGGAAAGGAAAGAGCGCAGTTGGGAGGCGACAACTCTTTCCAGGACCTTGGAGAGAAAGGGGAGGTTGGAGATGGGCCGGTAGCTTGATAGCTGCGACGCATCAAGGGAGGGTTTTTTCAGGTTGGGCGTGATGGTGGCAGTTTTTAAGGGAATGGGGACAGAGCCAGAGGAGAGGGACAGGTTGACGATGTCGGTGATATGTGGGGCAAGAAAGTGGAGCTGGGAGATAAGGAGTGGAGTGGGGATGGGGTCAAGGGAGCAGGTGGTTGGTTTCAGGGATAGGATGAGTTTGGTGACAGAGGGTGGGGAAACGGGTACAAAAGTGAGTAGGGGAGGATGGGTAGCAGTCGGAGTGTGGGAGTGAGGGGGTGGGGGGTTGGTGGATGTTGGAGGGGAAGTGACCGCGGAGCGAATTCCCTTGATCTTGGATTCAAGGAAATCCAGCATCTCCTCGCAGTGAAGGTTGGAGGAGATGACCTGCGCGGGGTGGCGGGGGGGACGGAGGAGTCGGGTTGTGGTGGAAAACAGTAGCCTGGGGTTGTTCTTCGCCTCCAAGATTATCTTGAGTCCTGTAGCTCAGTGGTTAGAGCACTCGCTTTGCAAGTGAGAGACCTGAGTTCAATTCCAGGCAGGTCAGGGCGAAACCTTGGGCAAGTTTCCTTACTCCACACGCCTAATAATAATCCCTCCAAAAAAAAAAAAAAAACAATAATAAATTGGTCATTTTCAATCTACGACTGTTTGTGGGACATTGCTGTGCGCAATTGGCTGCCGCGTTCGCCCACAAATATACAGTCAATTCACTTTACAGTCTATTCTGTGAAGCGCTTTGGGACGTCCTCCCGACGTGAAAAGCGCTATATCAAATGCAAGGATTATTATTATTATTATTATTATTGTCTTGGAGTAGAAGGACGACTTGGCCGAGGCTAGAGTGGAGCGGTAAATTTTGAGGAGGTCCAGCCAGATTTGTCGGTGGACCGTTAGGCCAGATTTGACACAGGTGCGTTCAGCAGCCCGCACCTGGCTTTTCAGTGAGCGGAGGTGGGTGGTGTACCAGGGGGAGGAGAGGGAGTAGGAGACAGTGCGGGAAGTGATGGGGGCAAGAGTATCGATATTGCAATATCCCTGTATTTTATGTAAGACTTTATCACGCGGTTGAGATGACTTAAAGCACTTCACAAGATTTTTCTATGAAGTGTCTTGACTGTGGATTTGTGGCAAAAATCTGGCAGCCAATTGGCGGACAACAATGTCCTACAAACAGCCATGAATGAATAAACAATTTTATCTGGGGGGATTTGTTGGCTAGAACACTGGGAGAAATTCCCTTCTTTGAGAAAAACATGGAGACAGGGAGTTTCTGGGGCATGAAGGGATTTATAGGTGAGGGTAAGGACTTTAAAATTCATCCATAGGGAGGCAGTAGAGCCTGGTGAGAACTGTAGTGAAAACCATGTGGAATCTGAGTTTGGTGTGGAGATAAGCACCAAATCAATGAGCACTAAAATTGTTTTGCACATGAATTTCTTCAGAATAGTCTCCCTACTCCTGACTCAATGTCTTCTCTATTTAAGCATTCCTATGTATCACCAGTCAGTATGTGACAATCAGCTCTGCCAATATAGACAATATGGGTAAAATCTCTCACACTGTGAGATTCTGTTTAAAAAAAATTGTGGGGAGAAATTTATAAACACTTAGGTGTGAGGACGTTACCAATTGTTCTCCCTTTACGTGCGTGCAACATGACAGGCAGGATTGATAATGATCCTCTTGCCCCACAAATCATCGTAACATGTATAGCGGCTTTCACGTTGGGAAGATGTCCCAAGGCGCCGGACAATCAGTGTTTCGGACCTGAGCTGGGGGTCAGGATCTGGGAGGGTGGAGGGCAGGGTGGAGGGAAGGAGGGTGATCAAAGGCACAATTAAAGAAGAGGGTCTTGAGATGGGTCTTGAAGGAGGCAAGGGAGGGGGCATGATGGAGGAACTGCAGGTTGGAGTTCCAGAGGGTGGGAGCGGAGTGGCTGAAGGCCTGCCCGTCAATGGTAGGGCAGGCAAAGTGGGGGACATGAAGCAGGCCAGAGCCCACTGAGCAGAAGCAGAGGGCAGGTTGGTAGGGGGTTAGGAGGTTGCAGAGATAGGAAGGAGCAAGGCCATGGAGGGCTTTGAAAGTGAGGACTAGGATCTTGAACTGTATTCTCTGTGTGATGGGAAGCCAGTGGAGTTGGGCAAGGATGAGAGTGATAGGGTATGGGAGAGAACACGGGCTGCAGAGTTTTGGATGATCTGCAGTCTATGGAGGGAGGAGTAGGGGAGGCCAACAAGCAGTTTGCGTAGTCAAATCTGGATGTTATGAATGGGTGTATGAGGGTCTTGGTGGCCTGTGGTGTGAGACAGTGGCATATTCAAGCAATGTTGCAGAGGTGGGGAAAGGCGGAGCGGGTCATGGGTTTGATGGTCATTAATTTCAGCAGACAGTGCCCTTTCTGCGTCCCAATTATCTTGAGGTGCTTCAAAGTGTCCTCCCCTTCAAGGTCAAGCACAATAGCAATGTGTCTCAGCAGATTACGAGAGAGAGATATAGATGAAGAAAACCCTTTGAAACCATTTGATCTCATCCTCCCAGAATAGCCATCTTCACTGTTATATAATTGTTTAGTCCCAATTTTAGCTTGTGTCCTGCCCGACATTAAATCAGAACAATAATAATCCTTGCATTTGATACGGCGCCCCATATTATCAGGATGTCTCAAAATGCTTCATGGGATTCACTGTAAAGTGTAGCAACTGTGTGTTTAGTGGGCGAACGTGTCTTCCCATTACGTGGTTAAAGCCTTCTCCAGAGAAGCTCCTTTATCTCAGCTCCAGCACCAACAGCAGGAATCTAAGGGTGCTGCTCTGTGGGCTGGATGGCTAAGTGGTGGTGTGGCTGCCGTGGACAAGCCAGCAGTGCTTTCATTTGAACCCGGTCTGAACCAGTTTGCAAGGAAAATGCAGAGTTGCAGCTTTGAAGCACCCGAGGCTGTTTGGGGGCTCCACTGTGGGAGGGCGACAGATACCTCCCACAAATTGTTTTTTCTACGTAAGTGGTTTCCTAAAATTGCTGGTGCGCACAGTTAAAATGAATTACCATTATCACTCATCGCACAAGCTTACAAAGCACAAAAAAGCAACAAGTACCTCATAAAGTTGTACCCTGCCCCAATTAAAGAATAAAACGAAAGTTACATTTTCAGGTGAGCAATTTAAGGCGGTCCTTACAATCGTGTTGCAAGTACAGCATAGACATGTCCAGTTCAAAGCACTGTCCTATTGATTCAGAAATCAAATGTTGAGGACTAATGCATTCTATTCAAGTCAGAGCCAAAGTCCAACATGTGACCATGCAACTCTGATGATTAACTCCAAAGATGTCTCACATAATGGAGGCTAAACTCATTTATTCCTATAAGTGTCAAAACTCCAAGTGCCACTTTTTCACTCTCTACCTTGATCATCCACCTTCTTGATTATCCACCGCAATATTCATGGGACATTATTAAACAATACTCCTGATCCTGAGACATTGTACAGTTTGATAACAATCTCACTCTGGAAATGTAGACTACAGTCCTAAGTTGTTATTTATTTAAACATATTTTTTTGGTATCTACACTTGTAGAAATCCATCACCATGTTAAGAATGTCCAAACAAACTGATTTCTACATGTCTGCTATTTACCATGTGTTCCATGTGTTTGGAATTTCATGCACTCTCTCTCCCTGGAGTACCCAGTTTACACAATTCCAGATAGTATTGGGCACAGGTTGGTGAGAACCAAGGTTTGGTGAGAGCACTATCTGGCAAACTTCCCATTGGTTGTCCAGCTAGAACCACCCACCCATTAGAGCTTTAGTCTGCAACACCAATGAGTGGGCAAGATCCCTGCTCTATGACTTATTTGCCCCTCCAAATCCTGCTGACATGCCAGGCAGGTCTAGTCTGTTGTCAACAATTCCTTGGATTACTGCAGACCCGCTTGGCTCAGGAACCAGACCACAATAACAACTTGCATTTATATAGTGCCCTTCACACAGGGTAGCATCTTGGACTATCAAAACTGCCCCAGAGGATTCATTCATTTCTGACACTCCGCTGCCAAGCACATCTTGCAGCCGGTTCAGTTGGTAATTATTTCCAAAAAGTAATTTACAGAGAGTTTATCAGCATCTTGGGTGTTGTATGGACTGTTAAAGGCCCTGCAGGGTTCAACATGAATGACAGTGGAAACCAGAGGCACAAAATACAGAATAGTATTAGTCTTAAGATTCTTGTCTCTCATTTTAAATATAAAATTGTGCAAATTTTTTTAAAACATTGCCTAACTGCAGTCATAATGAGGAAGCTGGTTTGTCACAGTCCGTTTTGGGTGCTGTTAAAAATCAGCTTCTAATTTAGAACCGTTTTCCCAAATTCCACATCCTGTTACATTTCAAGTCAACAGTCTCAAGTTGTTGTCGACTTAATCTTGTTAGATCTTGGTTTCTCTTCCTGATGAACTCTAGCTTTGCCTACATTGTGAATTGTGGTTTAGCATCGTGAATTTAGAATTTCATTTATCCTCCGTGAACTTTTTACTTGTTCTAATCTTTGAGTGCCATTAACATTTTTTTAAAAATTGTGACAGTATCTCAATTTTATAAGCTAGTTTTACAGATGATGGAAAGAGTTCTCTTTTGTGTGCCTCCAGTTATCCACTGCGTAAGGGAAGAGCATGGACTCTGAAATCTTAAAATACACCTACGCCTGCAAAACGCACGGCCACTACACTTTACGGATGAATCCTGAGCTGGTGCTGTGTAAATGCAATTTGCTATTGGTCCAAGATAAAATGTTTGGTGGGAGTTGCTGTCATTGACTGTTCCTCCCCCACCCCCATCTCATCTTGGCCAGAGCCATATATTTTTCAAGAACAAGAAGGCCTGGAGTAGCCATTCAGCAACAACAACAACAGAATTACATTTACATAGCACCTTTCATGTCGGGAGAACATCCCAAGACGCTGGACAGACAGAGTTTCGGACCTGAGCTGAGGGTCGAGGTGTTTTATTTATAGTATTCAATACAGGTAGTAGCTGGCTGCATACATTTTGTGTGTTATGGTAATTAGGAACTTTATACTCAGGATGAGTATAAGTCCAGACACTCCATTTGAATGTCTTTCATAATTGGTTTAAATAGCACATTCAATTCACAGGTTGACTCCTGATCAGACTCATTCATTGTGGAAATATTCCCTAACCAAGACTCTAATCAAAAAAAGAGATCTGCGCTCCTGGACACAAGTTGTGTGTGAAGCACATCACGTTCTCCTGATTGCTGGAACGACAGGGGTATTCATAGGCTGGAACTTGCCTGCATGAAGCAGGCAAAGGAACCACTTTCATTTAAGGGAACCAAAGTGCCTTTCCTGCTACAGACCAAAACAGCCTGTCACCAACAGAGATGAAGATGTATTTTTAGCTCCTTGGCTTCACCAGTTTGCTCTCCTAATAATGTTCCTTCTCTTCATGTGATGCAGCAGTGACTAAAACTACAAAATGTTTCTTTTTTTTCCATGTACTGTAGTAGTGCCCGTTACTGTGCCAGACTAATATTTTGGACTCTGGATTATCCAAGAGTTTCCATTACTCATCGTGGAATCCATTTAATTACATTGGATATTAGATGTTCCACAATGTAAGTGAATGCAAGATACTTACTGGAATCCTGCAGGCTAGCTTGATCAAAACCAAACACTAAGTTACAGGTAAAGAAGTCATTATGCAGGGTAGGTAAACATTCTCCAGACTTCAAGTAAAGTGGCAAAGCTAATTCAGCCTCAAATGAATTATAACATTTGGTTGTAGCTATTGACTGTGGATGGAGTATTAGATTATTCAGTTCTTCATAGAATTAGCTGAACCTTTATGTACTGGTGAAGCCCTAACTCATTTGTATCTTATAATAATCCTTGCATCTGATATAGTGCCTTGAACATAGTGGAGAAGTGCAATTCTGAATTTCTAAATATATAATAATCCTTAAATTTGATTTAGCACTTTTCACATCTTCTAGATGTCTCAAAGTGCTTAACAGAATAGACTGTATAGTGAATTGACTGTATATTTGTGGGCGAAATGTGGCAGCCAATTGTGCACAGCAGTGTCCCACAAACAGTCGTGGATTGAAATTACCAATTTATTATTTTTTTGAGGGATTATTATCAGGCGTATGGAGAAAGGAAACTTGCCCAAGGTTTCACTCTGCCGGGAATGGAACCCAGGTCTCTCACTTGCAAAGCAAGTGCTCTAACCACTGAGCTACAGGACTCCACAAATATAAAAGTGAGATAGATCCCAATCTGAACCCTTCTAACGATTCTATTTGATTATAACACTCCCACCAACAGCAGTTATATAGTGCCTTTCACAGATATCTCAAGGTGCTGCAGTCCTTACATGGACTGAAAATGATCATGTTATAATTAATATGAAAGAATATTCTACTGATATCCTGAATTCACATTCCTGGTTCTTACATTTCACACGTTATTTTCCTGCCCATGTTTACTTGTAGCAGTTTTGCTCCTGGATCTTTGCTAGAGGTGTTCTGTGGTTCATTGTCAGTGGGACAGTAGAGATTGGCTGGGGGATTGGGGGGAGAAGGGTGTCTCTGTGCATTTCCCCCCCTATCTTTGTAAGAAAGTGCCTATTCCATATCTCACTGGGCAAGACTCAGAACTTGCCCTTGTTCCGACTCTCTGAGATCCATCAAATGTATTCATCATCTACTGCACCACTGAGCTGCCAATACATCCGGAACGTTTAGAAATATCTGCACAGCACAATTTAAAGGTTTGAATACTAAGAACTGAATAAGAAGTTAATAGAAGGGAAGTATTTCAAAATATTCCCTTGATCTCTTCCATTAATTGCATACGGTCGGGTAGCCTTATTCTTCAGTGATGTGAATGTCAATAGAGAAACATTTCAAATATTGATACAGTCGACGTCAATTGAAAAACACGACAAATGCCTCCCTTCTGGAAAATCACTGTGCAGTTTTTTTTCCATTCCAAACTGTTGCAGACTTTGAACTCAAGTTATCTATTGTCTACAGTCATAACCATGCTATACCACAATTTTTATAAAGTTCTCCGAGGTTTTCCAGATATTCAAAGCATTTTACTTGTTCTACTGTCAAAATAATCTTCCAGTGCCAATAAGATTTAAAAAAAAGGATCTCAGTTTTACGAAGACCTCTCTTTTGTGTACCACCAGTTTCCACCAGCATAAGGGAAAAGTATAGAGTTTGAAAGCTTAAAATACACCTATGCCTGCAAATATGACACTTCAGAGAGTAAAACCCTGTGAAGTGTTTTGAGATGTCCTCCTGACTTGAAAGGCACTATATCAATTGCAAGGATTATATTGTAATTATCTTAGAAAATCAGCATGCCCTGGAAGGTCTCTAGAGATTCTTTTGTGGGTCTAGCACTGACGAGTGAAGAAAGATTAAAAAAACCAAATGGTTCCAGGGACTGGGAAGCAGATACACTGCATTCAGAACTCTGTTTAGCAGCAAGTGGTTTGGGCTAATCATTCACGAGCTGAGAACACAAACCAACAAGTACAATTATTTCTGGACACATCGGCCACCTTAATCTTAACTCAGTGGACAAAATCACAAGACAGTGACAGAGTGAAGATCAACTGTCACCTCTAATTGATTTTATGTAAATTCAATGGTGATTTTGATGTCTCGTTGCCAATATTTTAAAGTAAAAGCAAAGGAAACGTTTATAAAAGGAGGCACAAACCAAGCCGGAATTTCCACTTTTAAAAGGCTCTTACTGTTTGCCAAGTATTGCTGCTAATTGGTAATTGAGGCTGTGTTGGTGGATTGGGACGGATGGTATAATTACAATTTAGATGTGAATTGAATAATCCACACAAACTATAAGGCAGCCCTGTATAATATTACTTTTTCTCCCTGCGAAGACTATAATCAAGTAGATAAAGAGAAACAACACACATTTCCACATGAAATCTGCCTTTGCCTTTTAAAGCATCCGAACAGTAAATTACTCCCATAAGCTCTCAAGAATATCATCTTACAAACATTATGTGGAATAAGAATTCTTTTTCAAAATACATATATATAATTAAATATATTGCTCGCAATTGGGTGTTCCCTCAATTAGGTTAAGGATTAAACGGTAATTGTTCTCTGCTCTCCACTAGATTAGCAAAGTAGGAAGTTTATTTTCCCCTCAAAAAGCACCTTTTTAATTCTGGTAACCTGTGAAATATTAGCAGCCAACAATGCTTCAATCAGGAAAGTGCTGCACAAATGTAATTTTGTTGTTGTTAATGAGTTTGAGGAGAGGCAGGGCAATGCTGCCTTGGCTATTACAAGCCTTTTCAGAACTTATTCAGGACCGTGTTAGGAACAGAACCACAACTGATCAAAAGTGTGTGTCACATGAAAATGGCAGAGCAACTCTTAACATAGAGGACTATACGTGGTTCCTTCAATGAGCAGTGCAGCAATGGGAGTCATCCAATCAGCACTATGGATGTCCTCTGGGACGCTACCCTGCTTGAAGGGCTCTATATAAATGCAAGTTGTTGTTGTATCCTCTCTGTCTGTATACAGTCTGAACTAAATCCAAAATTTACAAGTGAACCAATCCTGACACAGGACACTTGCCTACAAAAACGCGCCATCACTACAGTTTACAGTAAGTTCTGTGAAGCTCCTTTGAAATATCCTCCTGACGTGAAAGATTCTGTATCAAGTGCATTAATTAAAAAAACAGGTTAGGGAGCTTCCTCTTACAGATGTCTGAGACTATATGTCATATGCTTTCTTGTGGTTTGCATCTATATTGGGCACCAATCCAAATATACATGACACAAGTGCCAAAAGCTACCAGCTAATTTATGGCTTTCGGCTCTTTGAATGTTGAGATTCATAGTTTTGAAAGTGGAAAAGATGAAGGGTGTGGTGAAATGATGATGATCCAAGCAGACTTCAGCTAATGCATTTTGGGCAATGATACAGTTCAGCCTCATCATAATGCAGTAGTGTGGGGCCCATGAAATTCCCATCTACCTATTATGGGAGGCAACTGCTGATCAGCACTTCCATATCGTAACACTGATCACCATCATTGTACTTGCACTCAGAAAGCAAGCTCACTTCTCACACGAAAATAATTGCTGAATTCTGGGTGATCAGGTCACAGACAATGTGCACTTATTTTGCACTTTACATACACGAGGAAAGCCACTGGCTTAACCAAACCTACCCACGGAAGTAAATTAGTTTGTGCAGCAACCTGCGCAAGCACAGCACAAGGAAGCTGGCCACCAGACTTACAAGTGAGTCTGTGTCATAATGGAGTACCACTGTAATATAATACTGGATGTATAAAGCCTTCAAAAAAGGAACTGGATATGTAGCTATTTGTGAACATTATCAGTGAATATATGTGCAGATAACGCTTTCACTTTACAAGTTTGCTTACAGAGTCAAGCCTGCCTCTAAAGCCACCTTGTAATGAAAAGCAGCATCAAATGTCTGTATTCCCTTTTTTGGCATCGTATCTCCTCTTGAAATGAAAATCTACTACTTCAATCTTAGGACTACTGCAGCGATATACACGGAACAAACCTGTTGAAAAGTGAAACTGCTTTGTGTGCGCAATACTATTGATGTAAGATGATTGCTGGCTTCCTAACTTTTCTTCATTTTACAAGTCACCATTAGAGTGCTGGGCAAAAAAAGGGGTCTCATTTGCAGTGTTGCATCTCACAGAAGAAATTTGTCTGACTTGCTGCATTTTGAGCTACACCTCCTGCTGGCCTAGTGTGGGGTTACATTGAGAACCACCGAAACACTGATTGTCCAGCGCCTTGAGACGTCCTCCCGACGTGAAAGTCCACTCTGCTCTATCCTCGGCAGCTGTGCCTTCAGCCACTATGCCCCGAGGCTCTGGAACTGCCTTCCTCACTCCCTTCGCCTCGCTCCCTCCCTTCCTATATTCAAGTCTTTGCTGAAGACTTTTCTTTTCGTCCAGGCCTTTGGTCACCTCCCTCCCCCTCACCCTCCCCCTGGCTCAGTCCCGGGATCCGTTACTGTGTGAGGAGGGCACTATATAAATACAAGTTGTTGTTGTTGAAAGGTGCTACATGAATGTAATTTTGTTGTTGTTTGCGCAGCCTGTTACACACACAGGTTCACTTTCCTGGCTGAAGGAGGGAGGGTGGGGGATAGCTGAGCAGCTCGGAGAGCAAGAAATTGCGAGATAAAAAATCTGTACTCAAGGGGCGAAACACCACTAACACAGTTAAATGATTAATATTCACTATAGTACAATGGAGAAATGAAACGTACATAAAATACACATTAAACACAAAACTTTTATAGAATTGTTTTCATTAAGAACAGTTTCTGTTTCTATCCTTTGAGGATTTATTAGTTTTGGGGGGGATTTCTATTAAAGTGAGAATAAATAATCACATTAAGTAAGATAGATATGGGAATATTCTCCTTTATTGATTCAATCTTAGCTTCTGAGGTTATTCAGTATTTTTGTGTAATATTTTTGTGTTGCTCACCAAGATCTATCTCACGGATTTCTAAATCTTACTGATCTCTAGCTACAAAATACGGAGTCACTTACACAGTAAATCCTGTGAAGCGCTTTGAGCCGTCCTCCCAATGTGCAAGGCGCTGTATCAAACTCAGGGATTATTGTCTTTAATGATGTGAATTTTATTCTACTTTCAATCTCTTATGGGGCATCTAGTGATGAATGGGTGCAGCATTGCGGTCTCTTTCCTTTATTGTGGGATAAACACTTATTTTTCATTCATTATGCCACCCTCAACCAACACTCATCTCAGCTGATATAGGGAGGGGAGCTGTGGGCACAGACATGCACTATTCTGCTTAATATTTCTCTGCTCCCTATTGCAGAGTCCTCATGCACAAACCCAATCAGGTCATATTGAAGTTCCCATCGGTCACACATTTGGCTGTTATATTTAGTGCATTCATTGCACTCAATTAATAATAATAATAATCCTTGCATTTGATATAGTGTTTTTCATGTCTTGTAGATGTCTCAAAGCGCTTCACAGAATATACTGTAAAAGTGAATTGATTCTATATTTTTGGCAAATATACAATTTGCGGCAGCCAATTGCGCATAGCAATGTCCCACAAATAGTCGTGGATTGAAGTGACCAAATTATTCTTTTTTTTTCTTGAGGAAACTTGCCCAAGGTTTCGCCCTGCCGGGAATCGAACCCAGGTCTCTCGCTTGCAAAGAGATGAAGCCACAAAGCAAACGATTACCATTAAAATAAATCCATAACACTTGCCTTCTGATTTAGGACATCAAATTAATTTTGATCACAAGGAAGAAAAGAGACCCCACCCCACAGACCCAAATCCTACCCTCTACCCTGTTCCTGTCCCACCTCCTGACCAGTGTTGAACTTTGCATTAAGTGGCCGCTTTCATAAATCTCTATTTTGATTCACAAATCGAACGATGAAATTAAGTGGCAGATCAAGGAATAATCCGCACTAATTATTTGCAATATCTCACTTGACTAAAAGGCTTGACTTTATTGAGCTCAACACATTAATTAAAATTTAATTTGTGAGCAGATCAAAAATGACAAAACTACAAAGTAAGACTAAAGTGTTTATTTCCTGCCTTTTGCTTCTCATAATGCCCTGCAGACTTGCGAGAGTCAATTTGGAAACATGATTTACATTGACTGTTTCTGCTCCACAATAAACCTCCATTAATATCCTGCAGCATCAGCAAATGTGAGCAAACTGGCAGCAGGCTGGCACTACTGCCAGACAACCCCATGTATCAAGCTTTCTTACTCTCTCCCCCCCATCCACCACCACCTACTAAATAAAGCCAACTAAACACAAGCAGATTGCGGAGGAAGTTCAGAAAAGTCTTCCTCATGTCTTAGGGCCAGTGAACCAACCACTATAATCCCTGCTACCTTCCTGCAGCATTCTCAATGGATAAGAGTGAAACCCAAACAGCAGACCCAGGAAACTGAAGCTAAAACAGAAATGATGGAAATCTATTAGGTCAAATCCACTTTCCTCTTTCAGACAGTGATTGAATGCCTTCGAAATTTTGATTAATCACAGTAGCCCAATTTCTCCTGATCAAAAATTTACAAAAGAGGTATTTAGATCACCCCTTCAGTTCATTTGGTCTCTTCCTTCCTACCATTTTCCCACCAGAGTCGAGCTGTTTCTTAAATGACTTGAGCAGTTCTCCACTCAGGATTGGGAAAGGTGCACATCAACCATTACATGATCTGAACATTCTCCCAGACACTGGAAGCTATGCTGACAGCTTGGATCATGTGCTACAGGTGGGAAAATGACACTGCGTTAAGATGAAGGCTCTTCATTTTTTTCCCCTAAAATTTTCAGCCACCTCAAGGTGAATACACTGAGAGCTGGACTCCATCGACTATTATCTTACAGTTCCAAGATTCCTTTCCAAGAAAATCGAAGCCATTTAAAGTGTACAATTGCAACTTTGAAAAGGCCCTTGTTTTCAGTTAAGGCTATGCTTTGATAGCATCTTTCAGCAAATATGCATTTAATCAGGAGTTGGAGACAGACACGCTCAGAGTTGTGCAGCAGTGGGCCAAGTGCCCAGTCAACTAAGTTTGATGGCGGACTGAGAGACGCATCAAATGACATCAGAAGCACCAACGAGAAAGCAAGTTGAAGGGAGCACTGTGATTATTAACCGATGAGGGAAGTACTGAAGTGATACATCTATCCACTGAGTTGTGGTTAGGTTTCAGGGAGAAAATTGTTGGGACTGTTGGTTGCTTACAACTTTCCTGTGGCTCTCTCTTGCTCACAAAATCTGAGATAAGGGAAAATAGCTGTGAAAATTGGTTCATTTTACATCAAATTCCACTGTCACTTGAGAAGCGAGTGAAAGAAATATTGGATAAACTGGAGGAATTTTAGCTTGCATTTCTTCAAATGAGTAGTTGAGAGATGCAGATTGTTAAGGTTCAAAATTCACTTCTTGAATTCTATATCGTAAATTGGCTGTTCCCACTTGCTGGGGAGTCCACACAATTATAAGATAGGGGAGACACAAGTATTAAGAAAGGGGATTTAAAAGAGAATTGAAAAGGAACTTGGCCACCCAGAGGGTGGTGAGAATCTGCTCGAAGCAATGTTTGAATTAGACAGAATGGATGCATTTAAAAGGAAGCTAGACTTTCACATCAGGAAGGAAATAGGATATGGGAGTGAGTAAGAAGTGGGTGGAGACTCATGTGGAGTATAAACACCAGCATTGACTGGTTTGGGCCGAGTGGTCTGTTTCTGCATTACACAGTCTATGTATATCTACGTACGTTTTTGGCCAGTGAAGAGTTAGCTGATCTCAACTAAAATGATATTTGGGGCTACAGTTGGTTCTACTACTGAAAAGTTATGGTGGGGAATATCAGCCAAGGTTTTCGCTTCTGATCCCTACATGTAGTGGTCTTGGGCCGAGAGGAAGATCAGGCTCAGCTTTGATGCCATCTGAGGTTGAAGAGTCACTCGGTGTCATGAATAATGCATATATTATTAGTATGTAGCAATATATTATAAAGCATTATTATTAACATACACAATCAATGGACATGCTGTTGGGCAAAAGACAGAAATGTCCACAGCTCATCCAGCTGTATTGTATCTCCCCTTGAAACAAGGCAGTCAGTCCTCTCTGGAAATTGGTGTCAAGACTCATTGACTTGCAGAAGACCATTTAATTTGTGGGACATTAGCATGGTGCTGGAGTGTAGCTAAAAAGAAAACAGAACAGATAGCAAAGGGCCTGTGCCCATGTGACCACTATTCACGTGTTAACCTTGACAGGGAGTCATGGCAAGCTAGTTAACTGCAAGTGGCATCAAAAAGCAGGAGTGACGGGGACCTCAGCAAGCTCGAGTTTGCTGAGTGGAAGAGTGGAATAGGAAAGGATCACAGAGATAGGGCATGAAGGGATTTATAGGTGAGGACCTTGAAGTCCCTCCTGCATACCTTCCCATACTTAAAATAATCAGCACTTCTTCATGTGTGAGCCTAGAAAGTGAGAGTTGTCTAGGCAAACACATGAAGGGGCATTAAAACTACTATGTCATCACCGAACACATCTGCACTTTCCAGCTGAGGTCACTGAGCAGCAGTCAGGAGCAGGACCCAAGCTGATTTACCCCTTGAACCTCCAAATGTAACGTCTGGACTGATGCCGTGCCTAGATCAGCTAAATCAGCACAAACTAAGATTTAAAACCACATTGGATGTTGCTTTAATCCACCCTTAAGAAGAGCATTCATTTTAATTTTGTTTAAACATACAGCATAGGTGTTGAACACAATTCATAACTACATTGTATCAACACTTTACAACAACAACAACACCAAAATTACATTTATAGAGCGCCTTTCACATCGGGTGGACGTCCCAAAGCGCTGACCAGTCAGATGTCTGGGCCCGAGCACGGGGGAGGGGTGGTGTAGGGGTGAGGGAAGGCAGAGAGGTGGGAGGGAGACCAAAGGCACGGTCGAAGAGAATGGTCTTGAGACTGACCTTGAAGGAGGTAAGGGAAGAAGCGAAGCAAAGGGCCCGTGGGATGGAGTTCCAGAGTGTGGGGGCAGAGAGGCTGAAAGCCCGGCCACCGATGGTAGGGCGTGTCGGGTGGGAGACATGGAGCAGACCGGAGCCCGATGAATGGAGGGAGCGGGCAGGTTGGTAGGGAGCCTTGGTTATGCTGTTTGCTATGTTTTTTCCAACACATCATGACCTGCACCCTAAGAGGATAACAGGACTTGGTGTTTTCTTACTAAAGGAATGGTATGAAAGGCTGCCTTACTGCACTATTGAAGAGACGACCCATTTTACATCTACATGTTAGATTAACCTATCCTGCGTGGCCGACTCTCTGGAACGCTACGGACTCTGTTTGTGTTCCTCTTCTGTGAAGTAATGGTCAGCCACACATCTAGGATTCCGCAGCTACTAATCCATTTACGTCTCCAAATGCCAATAAGTTTCATAATGCTGACAGTAACTGGTTTCCAAGTCACCATATTTTCTAATTAAATCTTGCAGTCGGATTACAGTCATAATTACAGTTATAAATTTAATCTACATCTACAAGGCCATCCTCAGAAACTACCAGCTATAAGGAAGTATTTAAAAAAAACTCTACCCAAGAACCAACAACATCACTAAAATGAATGGGGCTAAAGAATGTAAGAAACTATTTTCATTCATTAAAGAATGCCAGAACACAGCTTTAATGTCAGTGGTGGAGACTGATGTGTTTTCCTATCTGAAGTGCCATTTGTGTAACATGAAAGCAATGATATGCTCATTTTTTTGTGCAGAATACAAGTGCTTGAACATTTTAAAATAAATCCTTTCTGTCCAATGTCATCCACAATCCGAAAATACAAACATTCCCATTTCAACTCAGCCAATCACACATTTAAGGTAATTCTTTATGGCCCCATCTATTTCTGAACTTCTCCAGTGTCTGGCTGGAGTGTTGCTATGTTCATTGCAGAGGTTTTTAATCAAGGGGAAATCTAGATAGCATTGCTCTGTCTTTTTTTTAAACACAGCATTTTTATATTTGGTACCATTCATCCTCCTAATTGTTTCTCTTATCACAGCCACTCATTTCCCTCCATCTTTCCATCCGACAAGATAAGTGGGTGAAGGGGCCACACAGTTCTTCGAGACTCTCATCACTCATATCAGTCGGCATCCTGTTACTTGGTGAGCCAGCTACTTTCAAGCCAGACGGATGAATTTGTCCCCTGTTGCGACACCCTTAATTTAACTGACAACTGGCATTGGCTATCTCTGAAACTGAACTGCCAAATCATTGTGCAATGAAACCAGCATCTTACCTATCCTATTCTACTAGGACTCCTTTTTTTCCATCTGGAATCCAACCCAAAGTGTACAAATGAAAGACTGTCCCACTTAAAAGTTTGCAACCAGGTAAAACGGTTCCACCTTAAAACTATTTCACACTGCACTGGGCAGAGTTGGAGCTGTATTTTGTGTTGTGCTGCCTGCTCCTCCTCTCCTCTCCCCCCATACAGGCGCTGCCAAAGTCATCTGACAGGAAACTAAAGATTAAGTTTGTCCTACCTAAGGGAACAAAGAGCCCACAGAGCAGTGAAACGGCTTACTGCAGAGTGCAAACTTTCTAATCCATCTCGAATCTTGGGATTTGCTAGAAAGTGTCAATGCAAAGTTGTTTCTTTGCTTTAGTATTTTGTCAATGGATCATCTTTCTGCACTGTAGCTGCTACATCTACCATTCCCATAAAGGTTAACTCGAAGCACCAAACATAATCGTGTGGAAAATAGACTTTATTGATTGCTATGGTCTATTGTTCCCCCTTTTAAGTCCCTGAAGTTCAAGTTCAATCTGGAATTACATCATGTCTGGTTTCCCATGGTTACCAGACAGCTTGCGACGTGACCATGATTAGAGAGAAACAAATAATCTTCTTCATGCCTCAACTCCCCATCGATTCATATAACCCTTTTCTCACAAGCACACCTCAAGTACTCAGTGTGGTTAATTTATGGCTTAAATTAGATTATCAAATGGCTTTTTAATAGATTGTTGACCCATTTCCTGTGATACATGGCAGGCAGGGTGCATTTCTGTGTGAGCTTCTAAGAGTTTCCAAGAAACTATAATTAAGATCACCAAAAGTTTAGAGCCTTGAATTTTGGAAAAACACATTGACTATGCACTTTTATTCTTTAAACCCCAATGAAGTTACTCAGACATAACTTGTGTTTCAACAAAAGCTCACTTTCTATAAAACACAGTCTTGTCATGTGCAAAGTTTTACCTCTCCACCCTGTATCCAATGATTTTTTAAATAATTATTGCCCATCGTTATATAATATCAAGGCAGGGCCTTCCGGAAAGCTATTCCAACTGAGAAAATTCATAAGAAATAAGACATTTTATGTAGTTTTTTTGAAAAGAAACTTCATTTCGGGAACGCTGGAGCAATCTTTCCAGCTCTTCACATACTGAGTTAAACATCCTCCCCAGGAGTGTAGCATTAAACAGCTGCTTCACTGTAAGATGAATGTAAGTTACTTCAGTAAGATAAACTTATGGCAGGAAGTGCTGACCCAGTACATTTTCCAGGATAGTCCAACAGAAACATTTTTTTTAGAAGGGAGAGAAGTACTGGAGTATAGATGCTTGAAGTGAAGGGATTAACCAGTTGGGTACTGAACTTCCTTTGCATTTGTCTGGACCTGCCTTCCATCACCCATTATTTGGAAGGTCCTTTCACACTTGGACAGTGATAAATTTAGAAACTGTACAAAAATGGATATAAATACTGTATGAGGCTTCCTGCACGTACATGTAAAGTGACAAGACATTGGATGGGAACCAGAGCTGGCCCTCCTCTATGGGATACAGAACTGATACATCTGAAACACACATCTGGACAAAACGCCAAGCCCCACATACTGACCACAAACACTCATTGCTCGAACCAGAAGCATTAACTGCCAATGAGTGAGTTAGTAATGTGAAATCATAAAACAAAGAAACTATACACAGACATAAAAGCTCACACGTCTTTGTACAATACGCTGTAATAGACTTGGCTGAGGCACTGTGACTTGTTCAAAAGCCCCTGTAAAGTGTTATCCTTGTATAACATAGCTTGAAACATGACACATATGCAAAGCCTGAGTTTGTGCAATAGGCATAATTTCCCCTGTAATTCAATCCAGTTTTTGGGGGGACAAAACTTGCTAGAGACACTGAAATATAATCTGGCATTTGCAAACTGTGAACCAGCTGAATGCGCAATTTATAAATTGATAAAGATAACAATTGTTCAAGTATCTTTGATTTTAACATATTGAAGGGAAAGACAGGAAAGCTCCTGACTGGTTATTAATGGGTACAGTATGGAGTTTACCATTTCACTAACGGCATACATGGCCTATAAAGTTGCTTGATATATTCACATAATTTTCATTAAAAAGACACCAGGAGGTACCTCAGCTATCCAGGGTCTGTCACTTACTTTGCACAAACTTAATGAAAAGTAATCATTCTTCTGTTAAAAAAAATCAGAACCGTAACTGTTAAGGCTGCAGTATCCCATTTTGCTGGTCAACATTTGTCCAGTTTTCAACACTGTTAAAAGATGACTTTCTCCATGGAATTTTAATTTGGGTTCCACACGGTGGTGTTGGACACATTTATCATCCACTTTGTTTTGTAAGTGCATTTAGAAATACCCTCAGCTTGTTCCTCTCCTCTGAAAGCACATTCATGCACATCGAAAGAAAACAACTTCTTTTAAAAAAAGAAATTTGCCCTGTTTAAAAGGTACAAAAGTTTGCCTCTCTTTCTCCCCCACTTCAAACACCACCATCATCACCACTCTCCCCAGTTTTTTCGCTTTTCTTGTCCTTCACAAGCCAAGTACTTCCTGCAGCTAAGAAGGCGGGAGGATGACCTGTGTCTGGAGTGGTGCCAATGCCACAATTGGCTAGTTGCCAGGAGGAGCAGCCCAGTGCAGACTCCCAGCTGATCTGCCCTCCCTTCCTGCGGAGAAAGGTCTGGCTTCTGCTCGCCACCTCCACACAACAGCATGCCTGAGAACAGGAACTCAGCGGGGGGAGAGAGTGGAGGGAGGAGACAGAGGTACACAGGGGGAGGGAAAGGCGGTCAAACCTGTATCCCACAAGTGCGCAGCTCCACAGTGTGCTGTGCTGCGGCTCCAGTGCGCTGTGAAACTACTGCAAAAGAAAATCACCATGTTCTTTACAATTTTTAGAAAAATTGCCAAAGACACAAGGACGGAAAAGCCTTGACTGTTCCACTGAGAAAAGCACGAAGGCAGCCAGCCTCCAGATGTGAAAGAGTTAAAACATTTCCCCTGTTCAAAAACTCTCCTTGAACATAACTTCAGCCTCCCTAAAGAACTCCGAACAGATGTTTTCCATTAAATTCTCTGAAGAGGGCGGCAGCCATGTTTATCCCAGGCAATGTGGGAAAATACAAGGAGTTGAAGATTTCTAAATCCACTACACACTACAAACGTTAGGAAAGAATTGTCGAGGTAGTAGATTTGACAGTCGAGATTTGAGCAGATTGTGCCAGACAGTTTTAAGTGATTCGTCTTTATGCAGGACAACAAGAGGGGATAATGCAGCTTCACGGTTTTGTTTTGATATGCAGGTGTAGATTTTAGAAATATTTAAAATGTTACCTTTGCCAAGCAATTCCCAAAGTATCGTCACTGGCACTGGGGTATAAATGCCTGCCGTTTTGATTCATGGTCCAGTCACAAATCCTCAGCTGTCAATTGAAACCTATCAGTGAGATTGGGTATCGAGCAGAACTAGACTCCAAGAACACATGCAAAAAATTCACTTCCATTAAGAAAGGCATTAGTCTGATTAAGATGCGACACAGGTTTCAATCAAGAAATATTAGAGAGTTAACCACACTGGTTCAACATTCCAGAGAGACAAACTCAGGTTAACAAGAGAAAAAGTTCATTTCCTGCATTTTCTTATTTTGCACACAATTCTATTTTCTTAAAGGGACAATATATTATATATCCAGTCAGATCACCTGGTAATCTGTGTTGCCGGTCCCAAGACACGTTCTACGAGGGTACCAGAAAGTGACGCAGAAGTGGGCCGATTGACTTTGGGAGTCTCTAATACAAATGGCTGGCTCCCTGCCTAGGAGTCCTGCTTCTGGGAAGCAATGTTCCAATCACTTTGCCTGACCTTTTCTCCAGAGTAAACAGCACTTCCGAGAGAATCACTAGGCAGGATCACCCCAGGGGTAGACTTAGCTTCAATGTCAGTTTCAAGTACCTTTCCGCAGAACATCTTTGGGGCAGGTGTACAGAACATACCAAACACTGAGAGGAATATATAAGCTCTACAGGAGTAGTTGAAAGGGAGAACGAGAGAGAGAGAGAGATTTACAAATGGAAACGAGTGAACAAGAAAGACAATGTAAATAATGAGTGGGAATAAAGGAACAAAGGCAAACAGAGTGAGACAGATTATATATAGATAGATGTTTTACATTTCTTTATATAAATCACAATGCTTATTAACCTGGGATTTAAACTATTTTACTGCATAAAACACACAGAAAGTTGCGTTTGACATATTAACAATATAGAAAAAAAAGCATGCACTACCAGAAAATAATTAATATCACAGTACGCTTTAGGTCAATAGCAAAGACACATTTAGTTACTAACAATACCTCGATTGTGATTGCTGAGGTGGCGGGTAAATCACACAAAGCAGTACATCTGTAAATCGTGTGAGGTGCCCGTTACATTTCCATCTAAAATACATTTGGTTTGTTAAACAGATTGCACTATTTCAGCTGAAATTTAATTTAAATACGCAGGCATTTCTTCCCCAGAATAAACAAGTGATTTCTCTTTTGGGTTTGACTACTGAGTAGTTTTTGCCTCCACGTTGCCAAGAATATTCCACCTTTTTACGAATTCCATTAAAACGTGCCCATAAAACGCCATTGAGACCAAACAAGAGTTTTTTTTTTAAAAAATCGTATCGCTTTGCAAATCTTAATATCATAAAAGGTAACAGGAAACCTATACAAATCCTTCAGGAGTTTCTTTTACTTCCCATTCCCAAAAGGACTGATTTTCTGAGCCTCCAGGTACAAGGTAATGCGAAAGTCTGGAAATACATTTTTCCACTTAATCTGTATCACTTGATCTCTGTCCCAAGCTTATTCTTGAAGCAGTGTACTAGTAGGTACTTGGCGAAGGTCCCTATATCATGATTGGGGGTGGGGGGTGAAAATGTTATTTGAGATTGCAAACTACTCTTTTTAAAAAAAAAGGCCAGAGCACAAACTTCTGCCACTCAATTCCACCAAACCACAACCCCTTCACCACAAACGAACAGACACAAAGCAGGATTTAAGCCAAAACTTTGTGAAGCCACTCTTTTCTGTCCCCTCACTATTCCCAACGTGAACATTTGTAATGCAGCAGGGAAGCAAGATGTTTCATTGGTACCGTGGTTTGGATTAGATGTTAAACCAAGGTCCAAAATCTGGTAAGTGCTTCGAGACATTCACCATGTATGAAAGGTGTTAAACAAGGACAACTGTCCTTCATGAAAGATGTTATACCAAGGCAAGTTGTTGCTGTTCCACCTGCATCTACAATATTAGCCCATTTCTTTTTAAATACACATCAATGACATTTAATTAAGAAAGTGATTAGCTGTATTAAACTCATGGTAGCAATGTGAAAGGTGCTGCCTGAATATTGTACAATGCACCATAACACAATGGTGCAGCAGTCACAGAAGAACAGGCTGTCTATTCAGAGGTTGTGGACTAAGCTTTATCTCCTTCTAAAGGCAAGTTGTTGACAGTTCTTGACTGTGTCACTGGACAGAACACCTCCTAATACTATTGTATTCTATCTAGGGGTGATTTGGGTGATCTACTCTGTCTTGCAATAGACATCTTGTCTCCTTGTTTGCAGTGCCACTGATGAACGTCTGGTTATTGTGATTGAAGAAAGCCAGGAAGAAGGTTTGGAAGGAAAAGAATGAGATAGGGGAGGGTGGAATTTATAAAACAAACTATTGCCTTCCATGGCTGAGTGAGTTTATGTAGCAAATAGCTGGGCAATGGGGACCAGGATGGTCCCAGGTTTGATCCCTCATCTGTTTAGCTCATAAGCCAAGAAACTCCAATTGGCCACAGTACCCAAAGTTTTTTTTTTGGGGGGGAAGAGGTGGGGAAACCATTCCTGCTTATCCATTCCTGATCTCAATCCAGTAACCCCATATTGGAATTTATGGGCTTATGATTACACTCAGCAGCGACATTACACAGTCAGGTGGCCTGCTGAAGGCACTATACAAACGTAATCTTGTTGTTGCTGTTGATACTCACTGTCTAACCTATTAAGTAATGAATGGCTAGGTTGAATGAGGTAATAAGAGGGCAGCTGGTGTCCGTAGGAGTGTGAGAAGTGGGCGAAAGAAGAAGCTGAACGCGTGTGTGTTAAATGTTAATGGAAACCTATCAAAAATATCACTAAAGGCCATAATATTGTTGCTCTTGAAACAACTGGACAAAGAAGGTTATGGAAAATAGAAATTTCCTACTTCTTTAGGACAAATCTCCACACAAAAATTACCAGCTTAATTACGACATACCAACCCATTTAGACTTCATTTTTTGTAAATCCCTCTTTCCCCTGCCTCCAGCTCTCTCAAACCTACAATCTTCATGGACTCTCACATTTGAAAATTACAGGGCTTGGGAAGGAATCTATTTGGAGCCACAACCAAACATTGCAATTATGTTCATCGCGCAAAGGCAATAGGAACTATCCCAGGATTCAGCCCACTGACATATAGCTGGATAGAAGAGGCAAGAAACAGGCCCTAGAATAGCCCAGTTTAACCTGGTCCCTTTTATCCGTCACAGATATCAGTGTGTAGCATCCTCACAGAACAACACCAAAACACTTATGTTTAATAATAATAACAATCCTTGCATTTGATATAGGGCCTTATCATGTCTCTAAGACGTCTCAAAGGGCTTCACAAAATATACAGTGAAGTGAAAGAAAGCAACTTAGAAACATCGCCTGTTGCTGTTCATTGGCTGAACGGGTTGTGGTATATGATGTGATAATTATCACTGGGCTGATTCAAACTTTTAATGTCTGCCAGTTTGATTTTAAAGCAAATACGAGCTTGCCAAGTTGGAAGGAGGTGTTAGAATCAAATCCCAGCAAGATTCTGCGTCTTCAGGAGGAGAAGGTGGGAAAAAGAACAAGCAAACTGGCAATGCAGGATTTGCTCAGCGGCAGGATCAAAAGCTCCGCCAGCCAGCTCAACAGCTGCAGCAAGCGCATTCTGGGCAAAACTATTTTAATAAGGCTTTGGGTGGGGGTGGTGGAGGGGAGGTGCTCCGTCTCAGCAGTTATCATTGTGACATGTCTAGGAACGCAATGTCCCACACAGTGATCACATACTGCCTTCTCTTTAATCCCGTGGACACAAAGGAGTTGCTGTTCAAAGATTTCTCCTGCTCAACCCCCTGCCCCCGCCACCACCACCCCCCCCTCCACCCCACCAGAGATAGTCAACATTAAACATTAGCTAATTTGGAATGCTACGTAGATATATGTAATATATATATGGAGCAATAAATCCACTAAAATCAACAAGTGCATTACATTCAAAAAATTCCCATTTCCTTTGCTTATACGTTATACTGATGCTTTTAAACAAGGGTTAGAGGTTGGGTGGGGACCCAATCTCTAGGATTTAGTCACACTGCTGTGGTTTTTAATTTGAGCAGCACACAGCAAGCAATACACATTAAAAATGCCGTTTCTTGGAATAATTGTAGAAAATGCCTTTTGGAAATGCTGCAGATAAGTACTGGGATTCTATGATGTAAGCACAATTTAAGATAATTTGCTTTGGAGAAAGGCGGACAGGGAGAGAATAGACTCTGTTTAGGATGTTGGAAGGGGCAGGAAGCTGATAAACTTAAACAAGCATGTGTTTCCATGCACTGTCAGTACTTTTGACTGCAGTTTCCTTTCACCATTTCCTTCAGATCAAGCGTATGTGGAACGTGACCCAGCTTCCCTCCAACCCCTCCACCCCCCTCCACATCCACACACACACACACCGCCATATCCATACATTCAGCCTTCAGACTTGCCAGACTTGTGATTGGACTTTATTTCAAGCTGTCATTCACAGGCAGAGACACAAGGAGTCTGTGGAGCCTGAGGAATCCTGATTAACTGAAGCCTATTTCCTCCATGTGCTAAGAGTTCCCAGTGTTGGGGGGGTGGGGGTGGGTGGGCAAGGGGGTAGAGCATTTGCTTGCTTTTCTATTCATCACTACAGTCCAAAAGCTTTGCCACTTCCACCAAGCTACTGCACCTCACAATCAGGGCAAAAGAGTCCATTAAATCAAAGTAAATGCATCCAGCATTAGGAAAGAGTAGCACGAAAGCCATGAATGAATAAGATACCATAGCTTACAGATCTGTACATTTACGTTCCGTTTAAAATCATATATATTGCATACATATATATATATATCATATATAAAGTCCCATGTTAATTTGGCATTGGCTGGATTCAAGACAAAAATTAATAGTAGAAACTTGGTCAGAGTTAAGTGTGGCAAACAATGAAAATGTCTATGGTCTGAGTTGTGGAGTAACTAACTGTAATTGCAATAGTTGTAAGTCATTTTTTGTTAAAGGGGTATTGTTCTTTACAACAGAAGGGACAACTTCTGTACAGCCCAAGCTACTGAAACAACCTGTCTCAAATACACTCTACTCAGACATCAAAGTTTGAGTCCTGCTGAGATACGTCTGTCCAACATGCAGAAAGATTTTTTTGGGGGAAGGGTTTTAAATAAAGAAGCAGCGGTGGTGAAGTCATCATCCTCGTTTACAAACAAGATAAAGTATTGTGACGACACGTTCCCCTTTAAAGGCGCATTAAGCCACAGTATTGGGAATCCTACAATTAATTTATAGTTTGACCTGCCAGCTGTAGGGTTAAGCTTGCTCTGCAGTCTGCATCTATGGGCATGCGGCAATCCTGATTTACTGAGTGCTAGATAGTGCATCATTTGAAAGAGGCTTTCCCAGCTACAAACAACTAAATTTAACCTTCGGAATTCTCCATGCTCTTTGCAGCATTAAACGCTCAGATTTCATCACTTATGAGCTCACAATGTAGATTTGGACGAGTCTTGGTTTCATTACAGTTTCACCTGAAGTGGATAGGGTAAAACCCACAATTACTGAATGTTGCTCTTCATGTTGCTTTCAAGAAGTTGAGATTATTTGCATGTAGTATTTTGCTTCGTCGGAAACTGAAAGCTTTCCTTGATCCAAATGACAGTACAATAGAAAGTCGGAGATACCCAACTCCACAATACATTTCATTACCAGGCTTTGACTACATTAAATACAGGTATTTTAGATAGAATACTATGATAGTCTTAATAGGGTTAAACAAAAATCTGTATGTAACATCAAGGGCTCCAGGCAACTCAAGCACTGGAGACATGGGGCACCATGGTCCATATGGGAAAGAGTATATGGAAGCGGGGTTGGGGGGGGGGGGGGGCGCAAGTATTGCAATACAGATGAGGGGGTAGTGAACATGTAAACATTCCTATTGAAAGGGATCATCCCAGCACTTCTAATGTGAAAGTGAATGGGAGGATGGGGGTGGAGGGGCAGGGGGGAGAACGGAGCAGAGAGGGAAGAGATGGACAGTCACCGTATTTCTCTCAACTTGGAATACTGCTTCATGTCTTTTTAAAAATCCCTACATGCTGCCAAAAACAAACTCAGCTTCTCAACCCAGAGTTTGCGTTGCTAATGAAATTTGCCTCAGGTACGTTCAGCAAATTGGTTTTTTTTTGTTTTGATTCCTTGCGGTTTTTAATGTGCGGATGTTATTCGTTTCTAATCATTACAAACACACAATAGCTCATTAACCCAACTGGCCAATTAACTTCATGTTCAGACGGTGTAAGCAGTGTCCTGGGTTTGCTTGCTGTTTTTTCCCTCAGTGCTTGCAGAATGATTTTCTGCATGGTCTAATTAGTTACATACAGACACTACATCGAACTGCCACCAACTACCCCATGCTGCTTGATTAACCACAAAGTCACTGATGCCAGACTGAGACCATGAATGGAGATTCAAATCGAGATTCAGTCTCGATTCATAAGGAGGGACGGAAAGAACCCCAAGCACTTAGGAAACTGGAACCGTCTTCTCTATTACTCCACTGTATTTTGCTACAAGCTAGCAATAACTTGGTAAAATAATACAACCAAGCTGTATGACAAATACAGTCAAGTTCAACAGAGCAGCTTTTCAGAGACTAATGCAGCTGTACACAACAGCATAACATTAACTGGAATGGTTAGCCAAAGTTAATAGACTGACCCCAGAGAAGCATACACACACACAAATCCTTTGTTTAGACAAATGCATCATGTTATTTTGTGTCAGATGTTGAAACAACAAGACTGGGGCCCATCATGTACACACTGGGGACATTATTTGTCCACTTGAATTTCTTGGCCACAATATTTATCATTATATCATTGTGGCCTAACTTTGCAAACGTGGTGCGGTTTTGTACTTTTAAAATTAAGTCTGCTATATGCGAAGTTTGTAGGCACATGTAAGCTTGGGAAAGCAGACATGTCAGAGCAACACAGTTCCTATTAATAAAGCTAAATTGTGCACAAAATCCTACATTTTGCTGGTTTATAAACTGCTTTAACATCCGTTCATTGAAATTAAATAGCTGTATTAGGAGCAGTCATTAGCTACAACTCATTGCTACTAATGGGCCGCCTTGTTCAGCATTAACTGTCCACGATTCATCTGTAGATGTATTCCAGCTTTTTTTTAACATAAGCCACTCAGCATAAGAAAGCATCTATACTTCTATGATATCATGCCACAGAAACATAAATCACAACACAGGCTGCAATAACAAAGGGAAAAAGGTCCCATGATCAACATTATTTATTTTAAGGGTCATCGCCTATTAAAATAGTGTTAAGAGGACTCTGCTCCACTCAGCTCTTGAACTTCGCCTGCCTAATGTAAAATGAGAAACACCTAGATTTATTTTGACCCTTGCTTGCTGTTTTCATTTTTTAAAAAAATCTGCATAAGTATAAAGAAATAAGGGTCTAACATGGTGGAACAGATAAGTGATAAAAGCTTTCAATGAATCACAATCGCATTAATGTGCTGGAAAGGTTAACCCTCTGCATGCCAAGCACATTCAATGTGTCAGTGATCAATCCACTTCTCTCCAGCTGGTTTTATTAAAACTGCATCATATGGATTATGTGTATAACACAAAATAAAATTACCTGTGCTTTTTCAATGGTAAAATTGTTTCAAAAAGTTTTTTTTTAATTCGGTCAATATTTAATACCAAATAATGTGGTGCTCCTAACTTAGACAATCCGAATGCTGGGGATGAGGGTAAATGCTATAAAATTTACCAAATGGAACACTTTGATCCAATCTTGAATCCACTCCTTCCACATATTGATTATGATTTCCATTAATATTACACCTTCAACGTGTGCTGCTCACACACTGCAAACAAGTACACCGGCTTTCACCGAACACTTTAATATGTATTGTCAACCTAGTTTGTACGATTCAAACGCATACATGCATAATAAGTAAACGCTGACTGGCAGTGTTTTGTAATAAGTTTCTAAGATGGCGTTTCATGTGGTAGGAGAGAGCTTTGAGATAAAATCTAGCATAGCCAAAAGGAGAGGATGTTAATCACATAAAATGCACCCAGATATCTGAGGCCCATGTCTATTAATGATTGTGAACATTATTCACATGGACTTCAAGGATGGAGTTCAGATACAGTGCTTAGGAGCAGCAGTGTACATTGCTGTCTTGTTGGTTATTTCTTTCTGAAATTTGACCGATAAAGACAAAAAGCAACTGCAGAGGCTTTCATGTTGTTCGTATGAACACGGAGGTTTGGGCACAACAGTTGAATTGTAGAATGGAGGATAGATAAAGATTCTGGAAAGTTTGCTCAATAATCTTTGGGATTAGCTATTCAATGCAATGCAGGGGGTAGAGTGGATGTCAATGATTAGGTTGATTTGTGTGGCTATACAAGGAGTGGGATTGATGGGCCGAATATGTGTTCTTAAACCTCGGAATCCAAGACAGGCAAACCAAACCACTGGGTTTCCAAACTCACAGATCTTTTGGCAATGCTCAGTTTACAAGTAGATGAAGAGATTGTTGGGGAGGGGGGGGAACGAGAAAAGATAGATTACTTATTGAAAATTATAGTTTTTGTTAACTAGGAAAAGAAAAGTGTAAACTAGTGTACTCAACAGTTACTGCACACTGAGTGAGAACAGGCATTAAATGTGATACCTCTCACTGTAGGTTTAACTTATTGAGGTTTAAGCTTCTGATACATTGTGTATATATTATTCTAGGGTTACATTTTTTTTTAAAAAAGCCCTTCATACTGGGATTTGTAATACCATAGTTGCTTTGTATTTGTTGTGTATAATTGATGTTCTGGAAAGAATTGGGTTGTTCTGAGCAAGAGGGAAATTAAGAAAGGCATTGATATGTTGGACTATCCTCAATTGCGCATTGAATCCCAGGAGCTGAGCACAAAGCAGTTCTTGCCAGAATGTAATCGGATCACATTTTGCCTTGAACTTTTGCACACGAGACCACAGTTGATGGAGTTTGTGAAAAAACGGCACAGCAATGGCAGCATGGATTGTCCAGAACAGTTCTGTTCTTGACCACTGTGGGTACCGAATGTCAGTGAAAGGAGTGAGAACTGTCTATAGATACACTGGATTCAAATCAAGTTCAAATCGAGGTGGTGGTGGCGGGGAGTAGGGAAGCTGGGGACAGACTGGGAAATCTCAGAAATGTCCTCAACTCCTAGCACATTTGCGAATCCGAGACCAATTCCACAATGGAAGTTTTGTTCCTTGTAGTTTTACAACTGGGTGGCTGAGGAACCTTCAGTCTGACATTATTGACTCAATCAAAGTCCCTGAAAGTCAGTGACTTGCAGTAGTTTCTGCCTCAGGATCGATCACCACTCACTTTTGCTGAACCTGTTGATTTGGTTGTATTCCGTAAAATTCTAATGCAAATGTTTCCAGTTGAATGTGACAAATTATTCTTTTAAATAAAGGGGTCTGTTTAAATACAAATGTTATTAATGAAATGTTTGTTATTGAGGAGGAAACCAGGAATGACTACAAATAAATATGACAAAGAGCGATGGAGAGGAAAAACCACTAATTATTACTTTGTGGCTTTAGTGGTTGGGCACAGATGTTCAGAAATGAGCACTCTGAGGGTTCTCCTGGCAAAGACACATTGGTTAAGCAATAACGGACATACATGCTATTGCACTGTGTTGCCAACTGCAAGTTGAGGCTATCAATCAAATCAATTTAACAAGACAGTGCATATCACCCAGTATTCCTACTCAATTACATTTAACAAAAGGAGGTTTAAACTTCTGTCTGTTTTTGAAAAAAAATATTTTGGTCGTAGGGATAAATTCCACCAATATCAACTGTCAAACTGCACCCACAACAGCATCACACACCACTGTGATTTTTATCTGATCACTGGACACCGTTTGCAGCATTCAACAAGAGAAGGGACAAGAGAGGAGGAATTATTGGTAATCTCTCATTAGATGCACAAGCTCCACAGGTTAGCTGCCACTTTGTAACAATCTGAGTAAAGATTAAGGGCATTATACTGAACTGCCACAAAATCCTCAGTACTGCGAAGGAAGCTACACATGAGATATCTCTTGGTCTTTCCTTCGTTTCTTTAATTTGGTGCTGCTCAGGTCAGAAGCTGCCAAAAATGCAGACATTTTGCAAAAACCTCCACCCCCTCTTCTGTCTAATGTGATGTAAGGCTCAATGATAGGGACACCCTGAATTCTAGCACTCAGGATCATGTGGCAATGCAATAGAACATCCTTCCCCTTTCACTCACCAACGAGACACTTTGTTTATTCTGTGGAAGTGAATGATCCCTGAGATCTTAACACCATCTTTAAAATTTAATCTGGGAAGCAGCATCCAGCTGTCGGCTGTTAACGTGATAATTCAGACATGTGAACGGCCCAGTTTACTTTTCACTCACCGCAAACGATTAGTTTGGTTGACAAGCGGGAATGTCCTTCACTTCCATGCGATAAATCTGATGGGCGTGTGGGGTATGATCATTGCTGGCAACACCGTGTGGAAACTTGCCACTTCCACAAGATGGGAATTTGATGCCCATTTCCCCTCATGTTGAAGATGACTCTTCACAATGAGGGAGCTTGGGCCAATCCAGATTTAAAGAGTAAAACTTGCAACCAAGCTTACTGAATGAGGACAGGGAGGGTGAGTTCCATGAACGAAACAGGCTCAATGGTCCATTCCAAAGCTGGATGGATTCCCAGAACGTGCACAGAGTTCTAGTTTCACTGGATGGATTCTAGTTTTAAAACACTTTTATTTTTTTCTCCCGATCGCTGCTAATTTTTCCCAGCCTCCTACTCTCCCGAATACACTGTCTTATGCTGGCATATTCTTCTGCATGTCATCTTCCTGAAAGTTAGCAGTGTGAATATTCTTCATGTGTGAGCCTACGCAGGGAGTGTTTGCAGGATATTCAACGGCGGGGACAGGAATGGGCGTGAGGAGAAGAAGTGTGGAAGGGAAGCAAGTCAACGCAGCTGAGCCTGATTCTATGCACAATGTCCACAAACACACACTCCAGAGAGTCCTGAAGTTAATTGCATTGGCCCAGCTGCTGCTTCTGGTGAATCCATACAGATCAGGATTCGAACCTGCAATGGCCCGGTCCTTCAGTCTTAAGTGCTGGGCAGTACACCTCTGCTCACTATGCCACCATGGAAGCTGCAACTATTTTTTTAGCATGTGTGTCACCGCCATTTAAGTAGCAAGAATCCCATCGCAAGACTAGGCCACTTTGAACCGCAATGATTAAATGGTGCTGTTCTAAATGGCTACCTATCCTGGAAATTCATTAGGAACCACAGCTAGTGGAACACACATCAATACTCACGGCAGAAGCAAGGTTACAGAAATACTCTGGGCTTTTTAGGGTTTGTTCACGGTTTCACAAAATGTTAGAAAAGGATATGGTAACTTGACCTCTCATTATCACCTGCAACTCCATTAGAACTAGGCACCATGACTGTTACTGTATCTAGCCAAAGAGAAGGAAGAATCATGCCCACCTGCTGCTGGTGTAGGTAGGTTGGATCCCGTGAGCTGATTCCCACAAATTGCCGGTTGGCAGGGGATGTGCCTGACCCTGTGTAGACTGGTTTAAAAGACAAAAAGTGCAATTCAGATTACAGGAAATACACATTTATTATCATTATATTGTGTAGCCTTTACATTAAAACACAATTTATGGACCGCAATGGTCCTACAACGGTGCTGCACAGCAGAAGGCCTTTCGACAAATCCACCTCTAAGTGCACTTACAGAAAAGCCAAATAACCACAAAATTATTAACACACTCAGTATTATAGTCCCTCATTTATCATCAATTGCTATATAAGTTCCGCTCGTCAAATATAACAAATGAACCTTATTCTATTACAGTGCAATGCTAAATATATGCATTTAATGAATATGCCAATCTTTTTATCATTGCAGGATCACATTCCCAAGTTTCAGCACACACGGTATTTTCAGCCTTCAGAACACAGGGAAGGCTACAATCCAATCTGAGAGTTCAAAGAAAAGTTGCACACCAATGGTCTATAAGCTTGATTGCCACTGTTTATACAAAGTGCTGGTGAAAGAGGAACAGGGAACATTTCTTTCAGGAAACCAGTTTCCCAAACAGATTTTACAGCTGCAGTTTATTTATTTTTTCGAAGGGTAGGGGCCTGGAATATTTGTTCATCAGTTTAAGGATCCCCATGAAGTGCAGCAAATCCAGGCTTCTTACACGTACAGTGCTATAATAATAATAATCCTTGCATTTGATATAGCGCTTTTCACGTCGGGAGGACGTCCCAAAGCGCTTCACAGAACACACTGTAAAGTGAATTGACTGTATATTTGTGGGCGAACGCGGCAGCCAATTGCGCACAGCAATGTCCCACAAACAGTCGTAGATTGAAAATGACCAATTAATTATTGTTTTGTTTTTGGAGGGATTATTATTAGGCGTGTGGAGTAAGGAAACTTGCCCAAGGTTTCGCCCTGCCTGGAATTGAACTCAGGTTTCTCGCTTGCAAAGCGAGTGCTCTAACCACTGAGCTACAGGACTCCACTATACAGGATGGAAAGCGATTCTTCAGGTTTTCCTTTAGAAAGTCTGCATCATTGGAACATCAGAAAGTGAGGGCAGATTTTTGGCATGGTTTTCTTTCATTTTTTATATTTTAACTTTTGTCTGTCTGAGTTGATCCTCCGGAGACAGATCGCTCAGCCGAATGGGCAGATAGGAGGCAGATGCAGTTTAATGTTGTGAAATTGCACATTTTGAGAAAAAGAATTAAGAAATGGAAGCATACTTTATTAGGTCCGGTTATTCCTGATGCTAAGTATAGAGGTATATTTAATGATGGATTTGTGTGTCAGCTTGGCTCAGTTGGTAGCACTCTCACCTGAATCAGGTGTTGTGGGTTCAAGCCTCATGTCAGGACTTGCATTGGTTTGTTGGAGGTGCCCTCCTTCAGATGGGACATTAAACCACGATCCTATTTGATTGTTCAGGTAGATAGTAAAGATCTCATGGCACTATTTGAAAAGAGAAGGAAGTTTCTCCCAGTCGCCTGGCCAGCAATCCGCCAGAGGGTAGTGGAGACCAGTGCATTGGTCCTACTTAAAAATCAGTTTGATGCTTTGATGGGAAGATGGTAGAGTGGGTATTCTGGGAAGACTAGATCAAATAGGCCGAAGGGCCTTCTTCATCCAAACTAATCTTGTCATCTGAGATTGGTTAAGAAGCTTCATTGACTGCTTGTGGGACTTTGCTGTGCAGAATGCAGAGGAGATTTACCAGAATGGTATCAGCGATGAGGAATTTTAGTTATGTGGAGAGACTAGAGAAACTGGGATTGATCTCCTTGGAGCAGAGCAGGTTAAGGGGAGATTTAATACAGGTGCTCAAAATTATGAGGGGTTTTGATAGAGTAGATAGGGAGAAACTGTTTCCACTATTAGGTGGGTTGGTAACCAGGGGACATAGATTCAAGATGGCAAAAGAACGAGAGGGGAGATGAAGAGAATTTTTTTTACAGAGAGCTGTTATGATCTGGAATGCATTGCCTGACAGGGTGGTGGAAACAGATTCAATAACAACTTTTAAAAGGGAATTGGATAGGTATTTGAAGAGGAAATATTTGTAAGGATATGGGGAAAGAACGAGGGAGTGGGACTGATTGGATAGCTCTTCCAAAGAGCTGGCACAGGCATGGTGGGTCGAATGGCCTCCTTCTGTGCAATAATTTTCTACGATTCTATGAAATTGGCTGCTGCCTTCACCTAAAAAATCCAGTAACTACACTTTACAATAAATCCTTTGAAGCATTCTGAGACGTTTCGATGATGTGATGAGTCCCTATTTCAAATGCATGGATTCTTCTTCTTACTGTTATTACTTTGACCTCCAGGTCAAAGTCACAGTCACTGTGGTCATCTTATCCCCTGAATGTAAAAGCGAAATGAAATGCTGATGTGGTGCTGCTCGGTGTGAGCAAGCTCACCTTGAGGTGCAAGTTCAGTGGCAGCTACTACCTGTATTGGATGCGTGAGCAGATACGGGTTTGAACAGCTGAGAGGCTGCAGAGGCACGGCAAATCAATTAGCGCACAAGTCGCAGCTGTCTGGAGGCTCTTTCAAAAGAAGATATTGTTCTCCCGTTTCATTGCTGACAGTCTCCCACGAAACACATTAGCAAGCCTTTGTTAACTTCACCCGGGGAGAGAGATACGCAGCACACTGTGGCAGTTTAACCACAGTGTTTGCCGAGAGAGACGGCCAATCCCAGCACGTTCCAGCACATCTGATTTGGATCATTAACACTGTCTCAGTGCACTGGACCCCCCCAAATCTGCCGCCATCAATCAAGTCCCGGAACTGTTCAAAACTGAAAGTCACAGCTCTTGCAAATCAAATTTAATGCAACTGATGTATCGATATTGTTTTTTTTATTCCATTAAATCAAAAACTCAAGTGTACTGATAGTTGGCTCCACCCTGCCAAATTCTTCATGAGACAATGAGTTAATTTTACTGAAGTCCATCTCAAGTTCGTAAGAGCTGGAAGGTGCTTCGTTTGATACTCTAAACCCTTTACCTTTTCAGAACGGCAGGGAAGTTTTTGTTTGCGTTGTCCTAACCCGATATAGAGAGAATAAGGGGAGAAACGACAATGACATAGAAGAGCACAGAGAAAAATTGCTGTGCCCAAAGCAACTTCATTCTGAGGAAGGGGCAAAGGAAACAATCATTTTATATACCTCTCTTGCTGTGCGCAATTGGCTGCCCCATTTCACCCACAAAATATACAGTCAATTCACTTTACAGTATATTCTGTGAAGCGTTTTGAGACTGTGAAATGATAAGGCGCTATATCAAAATGCAAGGGTTATTATTATTATTTATTATTATTGCAGTGGGTTTTAAAGGATTCAATACAAGCACAGGGCAGCGACTCATCTATTTAACAATACTTACTGTCTGAAGGAAATAATGTTACCTCACCTTCAGTTGATGTAGTGACAGGTTTAGTGTCTGAAGACATGGCTAGAGTCACTGGTCTGGGCATGCCGTGATGGGGTGAGGGAGCCAGCACTGAAGTAAAGTGACCAGGCCCTTTGCCCACTACTTGCCCACTACTGTTAGGCTGTGTAGGGGGGGAAAAGAAACACAAATTCAGCATGCTGCAGCATAGTTTTACACAGTTAACATAGAAACAACAGGCTAAGAATTGGTTTCCATTTTAAGCATCTTCAATTAAGGAAAAAATGTCAGGTCAGGGCATCAGTTGGACGCCAGTAATTTTCTTCATTGTTAGTGAATATGGTAAGATGTGCTACACTAGCTAAACGACTTAGAATACATCTACATCTTAATTTTAACCACTTCTATTTTTAACGATTTAAACAATCTTTTTCTTAGATCTTTGGCTAAATAAATAAATTTGTATAAATCTTAAATCTTTTTCTTCAGCTGAATTCATAATATTAAACACGGGAGATAGATTCTTCTCCAGATTTCTTCCTCCCCTTATTGGTAGCCTCTACATCTGTCAACCTTGCCTGTGTAGATTCCCCAAACTCTGCTCAGCCTTCAAGGGTTGTCTAGCGGACATTTAAGGAGACACCAACACTGTACTTTCAAAAACTTTCAGGAATTGTGTAACCTTGGGGAATAATGAAATCAAATAAAGAAAACTTCTTTGTTTAAGAAATAATATTTATCAAGAAAAGTGGAATAAGATGGCTTTCACAATTGAACCAGAAACCAGGCCCGCATTGTATATATCAGAAGGGATATTAACACTGCTGAAATTCAAATGAACTTTTTTCAATTTAACAATCACGGTAATATTTGTGCCTTTCAAAGATGGCTGGCAAGTCCCAACCTGTAACTATGGAACTCATTAACTCATGTAACCTGCAGCAACCCCGCCTAATAATGATCGGTTGATTAATTTGACTGAAGAGGTGCTAGGAGAGAGGGAGGGAGAAAAAGAAAACAGGAAGAAGGGAGGGAAATTAGAAGGAAGATTCATTCAGCTGTGAAATGTCAACGTGCTCCTTATCTCCACAGAGAACAAACTTAAAACTTTTGCAGAGGCAACTTCCAAACACCAAGTGGGCTCGTGATTAGAATATTAAAACAGAGTTAAAAATCTTCTGAGAGTAAACTGCAATTTCATGCTGGAACAATGCACACAACAGAGCGATTGTACTTACCACAACACAGAAGTGTCTATTACCATTATGGTGGCGCTATGGTTTCTATTAGCAGGTGCCCATTTAATTTAAATGTGACGCCTATTTTACACTAGAAATATTTTCATCTAAGGAAATGTGCTGGGTTAAAATAAATGTCAGACTGACTCAGTTGGTAGCACTCTTGTCGCTGAATCAAAAGGTAGTGGGTTCAGGCTCACTGTGAGCTCACAGTCTAGGCTGACACTCCAATGCAGACCAGTGCAGTTGTGAGGTGCTCTGCAATGCTGGAGGTGCCATCTTCCAGATGAGATCCTAAACCAAGGTCCTGTCTGTCTGTTCAGGTGGACGCAAAAGATCCGATGGTAAAATTTGAAAAGAGAAGCGTGTTTCTCGTGGAGTCTTGTCTAACAATCTCTCACATAAAATGCAAGGATTGTTATTTTAGTTAACAGTTCACACATGTACCTGTGGTAAATAATTAAATTAACATTCTCAGTATTCAAGGTAATTCAACGGGGTACTGATCTCAGATTCAGGCTCTATCATACCACCAATATTTGCATTTCATATAGCACCTTATCTGTCATTGAAACATTTCAAAGCGCTTCATAGGATTTTACTGTGACATGTAGTGACTGTGTTTGTAGGCATACATTGCAGCCAATTTGCACACAACAATGTCCCACAAACAACTGTGAAATGAATGACCAATTTCATCTGGGGGAATTGTTGACCAGGACGCCAGGAGAAACTCCCTTCTCTATTCGAATAGTGTCATGAGATCTTTAACGTCCACCTGAAGGCAGATGGGTCCTCAATTTAACACCTGATCTGAAGGACGGACACCTCCAATAATACAATGCTCCCACAGCACCATATTGGAGTGTCAGCCTAAACTGTAATATCCTTCAGACATGAAAGGCGCTGTATAAATGTAAATTGCATTGTATTGCATAAATGCAGCAGAGACTAGTTGGTAATTATCCACTGGCTATCGATCCAACTTAATCACAATAGTTAGATACAAACGGAGCCTGCAGAGCAGCTGGTTTGAATTCTGAGTTAGCTTAACATTGATTTCTGTTGTTGACAATTATCACCCATGTTAGTCTACAGTGCAGTTACGTCTCGCAATGTTTACCTCCACGGTTCAGGAGCTTCGATAAAATTGCTCTTAAAAGTACAGTGTAAATCAAACCAGATTTACAAATGTTGTGCCAAGCCTACATCTGCCCGACACAATGAATGTGCTGAAATGCAAGTGATTTAATTTGCTACTCTGGTATCACGTCCAGAGACAGGTTGTTCAAGTTAAGTATTGACAAGACCAGACAACACATCTGTGTGTCTCTGCTTCAGTAAAATCCAACTTGGGTCTTGTGGCATATTTGTTTGTGAAAACTGAGATGAACTTCAGTTTGTAGGTTGTGAAATCACTATGCTGACTACATTTAATCTTCAGCCATCCAGGAGGAACCCTTTTATAGTTTATTTTCACACTGCACCATTAAGCAACTCCTGCTCCCCATCTCCTCATCAAATAAATCTCAGACTAGACATAATAAAACACAAGGCAGTGGCAGGAGGTTCAAACAGTTCTCGCAGAGCGGCCTCAGGCAGGAGTTGAGTTGTGTGTAAGTTTCACTGGGATGAAAGACTCCGCGTAACACACTCGCAAAAGGTGCGATGGGTGTGAGTTCACTACTGAGTGACTTGGGCCTGCAGTCACGGTGTGGCCTGTTAAGAGCCATAGTTACTTGCAGGACTAGTTTGGGTTTTTGGTGCAGTCAATCACAGGGTTTCTGAGCTGTAGAATTATCACAAGCACCATAAAATAGAATCCATTTGTCAATAAAACTGGCTAATAAGCCATCTAGCTTCTCCATTTTTATTACTTGTAATACAAGAGTTGCTAAATGAAACTCCTTACCCCCTGACCTCCATCTGGTTTTCCTTTTTCTTCTTCAAAAATGTAATCTTACCCAGACTGTTGCAGTAACAACGATTACTGGGTTTATGAGGCACCCCTTTGTGCACAGTGACTTAATTTAGAGTTAATTTATGAAATATTTTAATAAAGTTTTATAGGAAATGAGGAACGGCCAGGCTAGCAGAAAATTCAATGGCAGTTTGCCATTCAACAATTGGAGATATTTAACTCATCCTTCATAATTTCCTCCTGTCGCTCCTTCTAATTACATCAGTTATAAAGCTATATTGAATAGATTTAACTATGTAACCCTCTTGTGACTTTTGGTGGCGTTCCTGTGTCCTCAAATGTTTTCTGTTCAAGAAAATAAGTTACTGGGATTTTAACACTGTACTGTTCATTATTGCCAGCCAACATTTTGTTGAGTGCTTATGGCGGGCTTTCTTCTCATTGTAAGAAGGGAATACAAGTGCAGTGCATTAGTGAATAATGTATGCTAGACCCCACTGTGAGTACAACCATCAAACCTGGCTCCTACAAGCCTCTTTGCAAGCTTTTTCCCAGGGTCTTTCTGAAGATCATTTTGAGTAAAACGACAGGCATCTCACACGTTATTCTTGTCTTACTGCTAACCTCCAACTTCACTCTTTAAGCGGACTTTTCTAGTCTTATGCTATTTTGCCCAGATTCCTGTGGCCATTTCATCAGAGCACCCAAATTCCATCTAGTTGCCTAAAAAAAAACATTGGTACTATTCCGTTCCCTAGCCTTCTCTGGGATCTGTCTGCTCAGCATATAAAACTATTTTATCAGATTATAATCGTATATCTTAATTTCTAACTAGTCTCTGTTTAGACTAAAATTTTAAGATCATGCAGAATTGTGAAAACAAAGTTTTAATTTGGAAACAGGTTTTCTGCACTTCTCGAAAAGAACCAGCTTTTAAGTATCCTTTATTTATGCTGCATGTATAAAGGATTCAGATAAAGAGCGTTGACTTGGATAAGCATTAAAAATGTGGGCTCAGATGATTTGTATCTTTTAACCACCTAACTGGGAAAAATGAACCATTTGAAAAGCAGAAGACATTAAACTGCAAACAGCACTAGGCTGTAAGATTAAGCAGAAGGTTCTTGTAATTTATCCAGGAACAAAAATGATCAGCAAAATGAATACGACTGTGCAGTGTCTTAAAAGCTAAACAGCGTCAAGTTGCATTTAGAGCAGATTTCCCAACAGCAATCAAATAATCACAAAATACACAAGTCGTCACAAACTGCAAGCTTAACGGCAGAGTAGAGACCACTGAATAAACAGGAGTGCCTTTGAAATCCTAATATGCACAAGTGGCTGAAATGTGAGTGTGCATATTAACACTGGTTGAAAGATTTAAGGGTCTGTAAGGATCTTTGTGTTCCTTGCAGCAGCTGCTACAGTTTGGGAGGCGGTTTCTTTCCTCCCGCTGCTGGTTTCTTGAAACCATTTAAAGTCATGGGCCAGAAGGATCCCTCTTTCATAATGAACAAGTGTCCGCACCCACACAGCTGATTCAATGACTGTAAGACATGTCTTAACAGGCACCTGGATTCACTGATCACCTGTCTGGATTGGTTGGCTTTTCTCAGTTCACAGCTCAGTTTTTCTCGCATCAAGAATGTACTCCTGATACAATGGGATGTGCCCTGGGACATCTTCCCAACGTGAAACATGCAATATAAATGCAATCTGTTACTATTGTTGTCATTTTTGACTGTATTCCTCGAATCCGCTCACCTGAGAGGGATCACACTGCACATGTACTCCTGGCGTCTGCAGTGCTCTGAAGTGTGCTCACACACTCACCATCATAAGCAAACAATTAAAATCGGCAAATTCACTTTTCAAAAACAATTATTTTCCCCCCGATTGAATTTCACCCAAACTAACCAGGTGAAAGACAATAAAGAACAATTGTAAAGTTGTTTATTTATTCAGTATTTTGAAGGCACAATTAAGTACCGATATTATGAAATACCAATAATGGTATAGAAGACCAGTGCATTGAGGAACTCTGGACTTGACCTTCAACCTAACCTAAATTCTTTTAACCTAAATTTTCCACTTGTATCAACATTTCTGTATGTCACTTTTGGTAATACACAGCACTTAGGGAATTTCTCCCAGTATCCTGGCCAGCAAATCTCCAGATGAAAACTGTTAATTCACTTCACTGTTGTTGTGGGACAATGCTGCATGCAAACTGGCTGCTCCATTCACCTACAAAATACACTCACGATACTCTACAAGAAATCCTGTGATGCAATTTGACTTTTCGATGGCTTGATAAAAGCAAGGATTAATTTATTACAGCCTATTTAAATGATGACATTAAAAATAAAACATGATTCAGAAGAGAGTATGTTTGATCTGTATTATTCTTTACCACCAGTTTTTGTTGTATCCTCGTGACTCATAGCAATAACAAAATGCATTTTACTCTCTGTTTCCATCCGAAACACATAACATTGTAAAATAATAACCTTATTCTAATTCGGCAATGAGACACTGACCTGGCTTGTTTGTGGGTTGGACGGGCCACAGCCAAGTTGTACGAAATTCTTCGTAGTGTCCTGAGGGGTAAGATGTGGTGGGTATCTGATTGTTGGGTGTGAGAAGTAACTACCGGGTGCAGGAGGGAGAATGGAGCCCGGTGAAAAGTGGAGCGGTGAAGGAGGAGGTGGGCTTCTTGCTGAGATGACTGAAGATAGAAAAATAATAAGAAATAAGGTTGTTGTGGTCAAAGCTTTGCTCTGTACATAGCCTTAAAACAGCAATTGCAACAGTCTGAGAATTTGGGTTCCTTTAAGTTCTAAACTTTCTCAGTCAGGTCAGTCAACTGTTGACTTAACAGACTATATTTTTTTCAAATCAAGATCTACAAGTATGTAAATGTAGGCATCCAGTAACCTTTTTATACAGTAATTTACAATCTGTTTAACTGTTTTAATCTGCTCTGTTGCTTGTTCTCTCCCAATGGGTCCTTTAAGAAGAGTTTCCCATTACATTACTGACTCACCTTCATTTACCCCCTTCACACGGCACTCTGTGGAGGAGCTCTTCTAAAGAGGAACATTTAATAATTTCCCCCAGAAAAACAACACGTAGGACATATCTAAGGCTAAGCAAAAGGCGCTGGAGGCACTGTCTGCTTTATTTTACAACGTAGAGTATCATAGTTAGTAATCATCAATATTGTTCTGTCCATAAACTCTTAAGAGAATGCAGGAAGAATATTTCTTTTCTCAATCACATTAGATATATTCTGCAGACCAAATTATAACTTCTTGTATCTAATAGGTACTGAAACAGTTTCTATATAAATAACTACTACAATTGCTGTGAAGTCAGTGATATTGTATACTTTGTTCCCTCTTGCTCTTCATATTCTCCCTCACCACCCCCATTCCATGCACCTAATATGGGATCCATTGTGGTATTTGTGAATAAGGAATCAAATTTATGCAAATTGAAACTGAAAGTACAGTACATCACACTGACCTCCAATCCAACACATCAATTTCTGGAGTAGGTGTTTCTACGAGTCGGCAGGAATTCTTACAAGATTCCTTATTACGGAACGCCATTAATTGGACTTGGCTATTTCTCAGTTATGTTATCAACATTCCTGGATTGATTTAAGCAGCAGGAAGTTTGCTCCGATGATGAACTAGAAACTCCTGGGCAAGCGGATGGATCATAACCAACCAGCATACCTCAAAGCACAAGTAGCTGTGAGAGCCAATCTCTGAGGACTGGCCATCACCAAGGTCTAGGCACCCATGATGTGAGGGTGCTGCATCACTGAGCCACCTTATTTTACAGGTGGAGTTAGAGACTGTCAATGGAGATGTCCTTACTGGAAATAAAATCTCCCCCAACTCAATTTGTAGCAAAAAAAATCCAAGCTGATCGAAATGTATTAGGCATCGAAAGGTACCACAGAAGATGTGGCACAAAACCTCTTCTCTGATTTGTTTGCCTCCAATTTACAATTCAATAAAACCCAATAACAAAAGCATGAGTTCATTACCGCTGTGTCCTGGGATGCCAGGATGATGATGTGGTGGGAAAGTGCTCAGTCGTGGTGATGAATCTTGAGGAGATGTGGGGCCACTGTACATTGACTTCTCAGGCTTCTTCATTGTAGGAGATGACATTTCTACTAAGTCGTAGACAGAGATATGAAAACATATGAATATAGTATTTTCATTAATGCAGGAGTACTGCCACAAGCAGTGTGCACGGTCTCGAAGGAAAACCCTCTCTTCTGCTCAGGTGACCACTTATTACCACAGTCCAGTGTTGCTTCTGTAAATCTCACACACACTCGATGTTCATACACAAACATACATAAATAAGTCCACGCACACACACATACACACACACATCCTCATAATAGTAACTCCATATTCATTTATTGTTCAGTGTGACCGTCACTAATCCCTGATGACGTTGCATGTTAAAAGTGATGGCCATTGCAATTGTGAATAAAACCAACCAAATTATTCTATGATTCCCATTCTAATCACTCTAATAGACTGCGAGGCTGAAATTCCAATGCAGTGCTGGGGGTCTACTGCATTGTCGGAGGTTCTTCAGATGAGGCATTACAACTGAGGGGCCATCTGCTTGATCAGGTGGTGTTAAAGATCCATGTCACTATTCAAAAAGAGTTTCTTCTTCAGTGACCTGACCAATCACATAGATAAAATTAATAATTTGCTTCATGACTGTTTGTGAAATCCGTGTTTGCTAACAAAATACACAGTTATCACACTTCACATATATCCTTTAAAATGCTTCGGGATATCCTCCCAATGTGGAAAGCTCCATATCAAATTTAAGGATTATTATTATTAACACATTTGCAGCATTTGTACTTCTGAGCTTACTATAAAGTAGTTCTCAGTTGCCAAGTTTCCCCATTGTTTTGGGTTCAAATGAAGGAAAGTACTTGGGCGAAACCTTGGGCAAGTTTCCTTACAACACACGCCTAATAATAATCTCTCCAAAACAAAATAATAATAAATTGGTCATTTTCAATCCACGACTGTTTGTGGGACACTGCTGTGCGCAATTGGCTGTCGCGTTTCGCCCTCAAAATATATACGGTCAATTCACTTTACAGTCTATTCTGTGAAGCGCTTTGAGACGTCGAGAAGACGTGAAAAGCGCTATATCAAATGCAAGGATTATTATTATTATTCTTAAAGTGCAATTGGCAAAAGGAACTGTGAACCTCATTAATGAAGCTCTTTGTTTGTAATGTGTTGGGAATATTACTCAGCTCTGGCAAGTTTGCCATACTTTAGATTGGCGTAGCATTTAAAAGCTGCTTATGCAAGAAGCGCCATGTGCCAAAGTGATTTTTTTAAATGTGGACCAAGTACTGTTTACCCAACAGTATCCATTAATCATTTGAAATAATTTAACAGTGTTGTATTAAACAAATATTTTTTTGACAAATTGGCTAGGAATCTATTATTTGACTCGGGTGTCCCACTGCTAGTTAACACATAAACCTTTGTCAGTAAGTTGAGGCTATGTTTTGCTAAAAAGGACATTTTCGTGAGGATTGCCTGTTTACATTCAGGAACTTAAACAAATGTGCTGGTTCAGCGGTATCTAACCTTGGTGGTGCATAGAAAACCCACAGCGAGCATTTCAATAGGGCTATTTTTGATGTGTTTAAACAGTGGGATCTTCAGGCAGAGCCTTGGATCTGAAGATCAGGTTGCTTAAGCACATCAAAAATAGGGCTGTGGAAAAGGTCATACTGGACTCACTGCCCTCTGTCTAGCTGGATACAACCATTGCTATTGATGACAGCCTTAGGCTGTACTGAATCACAACCACCAATCATTCATCTCAGCACGAGATATTGATGTATCAATAGATTTTCTACATTGACTAATTGCCGATACATGAGTCCCTCCAAAATAAACACGGATACTTTTAAATTGGTACAAGTGCATCTCTAAAACTGATCCCGGGTTTCTTTTTCCTTGTTCAGTAAAAACAATGGGACTGAAGCCATTTCTAACAAAGCAAGTCATCTTCGGGGGAGGGGGTAAGAGAGAAAAAGAAAATGTCAAAAGATGAAGCCAGCGCACTTTGTTGCTCTATTTATCATGTTCCGTAACAACTTTTGAATGACTCCTTAACCTCCTGCCCTCCTCATCTTTAAGGTTGTTTTAATTAGCCGTCAGCTTTTAGTGAAGCAAACTCCAGAGAGGTCAAAGTAATCCAAAGGCAATAAGGAGTGAAAACTTGGAAAACAGCCCTCATCCTTGCACTCAATCTCACTTAACCCTCTCAGCACAGAACTTCAGTGTCAGTTTCTCAAAGATAAACAGGTTTCTTTTTATTTTAAAAATCGGAAAAGCTGAAGTAAATTATTATTGTATGGAAAAATGCACTGTGTGCTGTGGTAATTCAATGTGATATTTATAACCGGTGATAACTATCAAATCGTATATCTCAAATGCCAATCACAAAGCAGAATTGCACGATTTAGAATTCAGCTCAAAAAATAAAACATTTCACAGATTTTGGTGTGGAAACCGTCATCAAAGGATTAGTAACTAAATATTTTACAAATCTGCCTTACTATCTCAATTATTTTTAACGGTTCCGATTGAGTTTGCAATATGTAAATACCCTTTGACTGTGTATCGCTGTCTCTCTCCCAGTCAATACTCAATCCTGACTGGAATCCTGGTTTGAGTCTGTACACAGTATTGGGAAATTTCTTCGAATTAGACTCTAAATTAAAAGTAGTCTGAAAACTCTCAACCCCTTAGGTTATCCAAATGAGATGGAAGTCTTGAAGAGAAACAAAAGGAAGGCCTTTATCAAACAACCATTCCACCTTGGTTTCTACAGCTGTATATCATCCTTTAAGCGCTTAATGTCATGTCAATTATTTAATGACTAAACCACCTGTTAAATTGACATATAATCTTCTCAGCCCAGGCAAGCAAGCACATTCTTCTTCACACCTGCAATGGCTATGCACCCAATAGCACAGATAAATCTATTTTTACATATGCATTTAGAGCTGGAGAAATTCAAAGACTTTTTTTCAAAAAAAAATCATTTTAGTCAGCAAATAGGCCATGCAACACACAAACCCCAAATACACATACATGCGCATACACACACACAAACACACCAATAAAGTCAAGCTTTCTTGAAGCTTAATAAAAATGTAACCATACACTACAGTTCTTAAAATAGGACCAACCACATAATGCGAAAATGTTCCCTCAATCTAACTGTTCTTCGCAAGCAATTGTACTGGAAGACACAGGAAGTACATTGGTGTCTGATTCTTCAATGAGTTAGATATGAAACAGTAGAATACAAGTCAGAGGACATTGTGATGAAATTCCACTTTCCTTCCAGCAAAAAGTATTTCAGTCTTACCAAGAAACTTTGACAACAATGCTCTTTTCATCTTTCCAACTGCACAGTAAAAATATAGTGGTCAAATTTGGGACTGTGATGCGTTTGTCAACACATTACTGAAAATCCTATCCTGCCGATAAGTAAGGACGGACCTCCTGCTCCCCACAACGTCCAATTGCATCAAGGTCATTTGGGTCAAGGTCGGCCTCAGCTGGCTGGCTGGTGAAATGGAGTGGAGTTAGCGGTGTACCGTCCTAACTTCCCAAAGCAGCGATGGTTATCATTATCCAGCTGACCAGCACTCCAATCCATGAGCACTCCGCTCCACTGCACAGCAAGGCGGCTTGGGGTCCAAACATTGAGACCGAATGGGGTGACAAGAGGCAAGGGGGGTGGGGAGAGTCACACCCACAGAGCTTACAGTTAAGCTTACTCCCTCCCATACCCTTCTATTCCCTTCTCCCTCATGTGAAAGTCTAGCTTCTGCCTTGGTCCATTTGAGCTCAACCTTCCAGAATACCTGCCATAGCCTTCTCCCCTTGTGCACGGTTCGGTCTTGGATGGATATAGCTCATGTGTTGTACAAACGTTGAGGGATAGCCTAAAACTGCACACAGACTAAACCGGAGGGCACCAATCCCATCTCAGTTTCATACTGAAATGGTCCAATGATTAAAACAATATGTTACATTGATTCCAACAACTAACCTTGATCTCTTTCATGCCATGTCCGGCTGACACTGGTAGGTGAGCTGGGAGAAGGGTAAAACTCTCCTGTGGGACTGGTATCTATGCTGTCATCGATAGAGATAGCCTTAGGCCGTTTGCTGTCAAACATAAAATTCAGATTAAGGTTTGAAATTAAATTAAACAAGACTTTAAAAATAATTTCACTCTCCGTCTCTCCAAGATCAGGACTTTTAAGAAATAAAGTACCAAATCATAACCACAATATTATTTCCCAATAAGATAATAGCCCTTGAATAAAGTCATAAAAGGACCCAACTGAGTCATGAAAAAAGCTCTTATCTAGCGTGTAAGATAATGACAGTCGGTTCTCCATTATGTTGTACTACATTCTATCATCTTCCATTACATTTTATTCTATCCCATTGTCTGGTGAGCTGAAAGGTGACGACACATTTCAGTGCAGCCACTCAGCTTCAATCTGTTTGCCTTGATACAACCCTTGACCCAATCTGCTCCAGCTTTAGTTAGGATCCATTGTGAGTTTTCACTTCATTCTGGGGTAAACTTCTGGTTTCCACACAGTCAATAGCAGCGATATTCAAACCATTGGCAACTGTATTTCAACAAGAGGTTTACACGGCTCTGAAGTACAGGTTAGGGTGTGAGTTAATCATCTATTTACCATAGAATAAGTAAATAAGACACAAATCTATCAACTCTCAATGTCTACATTATTGCGAGGGGCAGTGCAATTGCCCCTTTTTATTTTCATCTGGTAAACATCTAGAAACAGTTTCAGTATTCCTATGGCTTTACATTCCAGGATCTTTAATTGATGTAAGATACACATTGCAGTCTAATCTGCAATATTCGTATGTGCAAAATACTAGAAATGAAGAGGGAAGCCTTTTCAAAACACACAGTCATTCCATTTTACAGAATATCCTGTGAAGCACTTTGAGACATCCTCCTGACATGAAAGTGCTAATGTAAGGATTATAAGAACTGCATTGATCCCAGTCTGTCAGTCAGTCTGTGTGACTGGAGCTGCCGATTTCCAGAAGCTCACAAAACGCAATGAAATGGTGGAAAGCAGGATGAACAACCACGAGTAATTCTGGTTTGCCCTGTGGTAAAGTCATAGGCAAAAAACCGCTGCCAGTTGTTAGACCACAATGTCTAGCTGGTGCAATGAGAGACCCAAAATAGCACCAAATCAAGTCTATCACTATGGATAAAATTTGTCATTATTATATTGACAGTTCTTCATATTGACAGTATTCCACTTTAAACTGTCCTCCTTTAATGAACAACCAGATAGATTTGGGGATTTAACTTTTGCCAAATGTGTTGTTTACGAGTGTTGTTATTCTCCTCACTGTTGTAAATGTCATGGTGTTTGGTTTAACGCAATAATGATAACGCTTGAAGCACAGTGATCTAAATGGTGGATATTAAAGCTTGTACCTGCCCGGTGGAGAGGACAATGATCTCTGAAGCCCAGAGTTAATGTCATGGTAGAATGGCTGACTTTGAATTTCTCCAAGATTGTAACTGACTCCACTTCCTTGGGTTATAGGCACTGAAAAAGAAGAAAATAAAACTTTTATGAATCCATAGATCGATAACATTTGGTTCATGCAATAAATTATTTCAGAATACTCTTCCGTAGGTCACAAAGAGGTTTCCAAATTCCACATAGTCTTAGCCTGTATGATTAAAAATTCTTAAATTCATTCTTACTTCAAAAGCCAGATTTTTTTTAATGACTACGGAAAACTGGTTTTGAAATCGAAAATGAACTTTTTTACGACTAAATGGTCTATGACTAGGTGAAATGCCAGGCACCTCAATGTATACTGTACTGTGGGATATTTGTTAAAATCACTTTGTAAACATTGCATTTCAGGAAATGTTAACTCTTGGGTGCGACACTTGCACACGTATCCAAGTGCCGTCATGTTGCTGTGGCTTTCTGACAAGAATAACTGGAGGCATAAACGTTCCGGTTTTATTGCAGAACAATACTTGTACCAAGGATCGACTTGGTCATATCTATGATGTGATCAGATCAATTTTCAGAACCTGTGACCTTAAAAGTCAAATTTCAGTCAACAAAAATACATTCATAATGAATGCAGCTCCCATCTTGAAATAGAGGGTGGGATTGCAGTGTTTGAAAAAGCAAGAAAAGTAAAATGAAATTCTTTAAGAGTTTGAAAAGAGTTCCCAAATGGATAGAGTAGGTAGGATAGAGATGGAATGGGTGGAAAACAATTAATAACAATAATCGCAAAAGAAAGAGAAAATAGAGGAAGACAGGATAGGAAGAACAGGCATAGCTTTTATAACAAAAATATGTTTTTAATATTCAGAGTTAACATCAGAGCAATAAAGCTCTGATGTCTAAGTAGCTTTACTTTGTAGCATTAATATTTTTTCAATCGTCACAGCGTACGAGCTGAAAATATATAGAACAGGTTGTTCCACAGGGCTTTCAACAGACCTACAGCAGTCTTGCAGTTACAAAAAAACTTGCATTTATATAGCGCCCTTCATGCGGGGTAGAGTCCCGGAGCACTTGACAGTGGCAGAGTCTGACCCTGAGCCAGAGGGAGAGGGGAGGTGACCGTAAGCACGATCAATGGAGAAGGTCTTTTGGCGGGATTTGTAAGTTAAAAGTTTCTCCCCTTCTGAAGACCATGATTTACAATGGTCTAGCATTGGGCAGCATTTGGTGATGCGCCCACATTCTTCACACATCAGCCTAAAACAATGAGGGAAGGAAGGGGGCGGGTGTGGGGGGGGTGGTGTAAGCATTTTCCAGCATGGATCCCCAGACAGCAATCAGGGCTTGGATCCTGTTTTTTTCCTCTTAGGAATACTGAGATAATGTACCACCAACCTGACTCAGATCAGCTGACTCAACACAAGCCGGGAGTCAAAACTGATGAAGTGCGTTAAGTATCTCAGATTGCTGGTTTACTTGGAGTATCAGTCACCTGAGCTTTGAATCTGGCTGGAATGTGAAGTGAGGACCGTAACAAGCTAATAAAGTACAAGTTGGATACTCGAATCCGCAGAAAACAGGAGGATTAGTTTTCAGTTTTGCATCTCTAAGCATTTGCTCAGTAATCAGGAATCTGCATGTGTTAACTGCTGGACTTCCACACAGGCTGCACTTTCTCCAGAGCTGTTCAGTTGCTCTGGTGCGAATGTTGCTCATGATAGATCACACGTGCTGATAAGGCCCTTGCAATCAAACATTTGGAATTTTTGTGCACTTGAACCCTGCTCAATTAATGGCCACAAATATCCATGAATCCAAAGGGTGTATTTAACATACGAATGTTATTCCAAAATACATGGGAACCATTCACAGAATTTTCAAGGAGAATGGGTGGGGGATGGGGTGAGGAACGTGAAAATCAACATGCTTGTTGATTTGTAACCATTTCAACATCTGGCAGCCACACTCAGTAGCACGATATTCTGTCCATTTTACGCAATAGGATTAGTTCTGCCATCTTGGCACCACCTCTAGATTCGGTTTGGAAAGCTCTGCACCAGCTGTTAATTGTTAGGCGAAAGCTTCCTAATATCACTGCCCTCAGGTCTGACATGTGTGAGTTATCATTGTATGGCGACTGACATGGAAAAATTTCACTTTACCTTCAACACCGGGGCTCAAACGAACTTTGAGATGTTTACATGAAGGGATTGGGATTTGATCTCAGTTTCTTAATTGAGAGTTCAACAACCTAGCTCTCTTTTTTCCCACAATTTGACGATCAATATTTTTACTGTACCATACTTTTACACCACGGTAAAACTAATAGTCGTCAAAATTGTAGGGGATAAAGGGAGCTTCCAATGCAGCTACATTGAACACTAGGGTATAGCATCATGTTTTTTGTTTTTGCAATCATTATCTGCAATAGGGTTATTCATTAATACCCGAGTTGATAGTCTAGTTTTGTCCTGAATCCCCTTATACTGAATGTGGAGGTCATGGCTTTCTTTCCAAAGTCAACGCATTCTTGAACTGCAAAGCAAAGCTATTTACAACAGCTTGCTTTCGAACTACATGAAGTCACTCAGCAGATGGGCCTTCCAAACTGACAGATGTATACTTGTATGTACTGTATATAGCGTGCCCGTAACCTCTACAGTATATCCTGGTGTTTACAGGAGCTCCAGATGTCATCACATAGTCATTTCACACTTTCTTTAGCAAAATCTTTGAAATCAATCAAGGTGGAGTGTTTACAAGCAGTAAAGATGCACCAAAATGAATGCTATGCCAACACAGTAGTCATTAGATCACACCAGTTACTTTTCTCCCCAAACTATTGACACAGTAAGAGGTTTCTAGTCCAAGCTGCAGGTTGAACAGTCTGTGATAATTTATAGCCAGTTAAGTTCCAGGACGTAAAATGCCAATCTCTATTACTTGAACTAGTTTATGCCTGGCAATTCCAAGAAGAGATTACGTATAAGTATGAATGAATGTCTTTCTGGGATGAAACCAACCGGAGATATCACTTACTTCTCGACACTCGCATTAGCTCTCCAATGCTGAAGACTCCTGATTTTACGAAGCTGTCCTCTAGGTACGCTGGAAGAGAAAGAGTCCAAAATCAATCAACCATCTGCCGGGTCTCTTATTCTTCATCATTTATATGATCTTGATCTTGAAATCCATTCAGTTCAATAAGTAGGAGGATTCATTTTGTAAATAATCAAAATGGGGGGAACAAAGCACATTAACTTTACAGTGCTAGATTGTTGGACTAACATACTTAGTTCAAACCCCAATCCTATTACACTTCACTTCAAGCATCACTAACATGCCTTTGCTACTCTTAGTCTGCCAAGTGGAGAGGGGATGTGTTCCTTCATCACTCAAGGACTACTTCATAGAGGGCCAGCTAAGGAACACAGTCGATAACAAGCTGAGAGTGCTGGATAAACCTGACATTCGAACCACATGTAGCATGGACTCAGGGGAGGGGTCCTGGACGAGAGGACTCATGGACAGGGGTAATGGTCTTAAACCAGGTGGAACGTGGAAAAGCAAAGTTTGAGCTGACAGGATAATTATGGATCTGTATTTTGCATAAGGGATGCTGCACACATCCTACCCTGTAAATGAATGCAAATGAATTGGAAAGAAGCTGGGAAGTCAAGCTCATGGCAGTGCGTGAGTTGGGGTGGAAGGAGGGGGAATGCTGCTGTGCTATAGACCCTTCAGAGTGGAATACAGGCTTTGAAGCCACAAGCAGTTGTTTTCCAGTTTTGTGCCAGTGAGGTGGTGTCCTTGTGATATAATAAAAACGTGAAAAAATTCCAATGTCCAAGCCCTGCCAATGGCTACTTTTAAGCTGGCGTTGTTTTCTGACTTTCTGAGTTTTCAGGCCTTTTCTCAGATGAAAATCGGCCCAAATAAAAAAAAAGTCCACCTACAATGGAAAACTGGAAATCCCAATTGTGCAGGCTTTTGTTTCCGGCCCATTGTCAATGTCATTGAATGCTTTTTCTGCTGCTTGTTAACCAAGCTGACCCTTTGGTGCCCTGATCTGCAATCCACCTATTCAGGTGGCTTCCCGAGTATGTAGTCTATCAGACACTGATCACTATTCAATAACAATCTTTTTCATAAGTCTCCCGAGCAGAAAAGCCTATTATAAAGCCATACCAAAGAGATTGCTGTTTCTAGCAGTCATCATATGACAATAATGATATTCCTTGTATTTGCTAAAGCATGTTGTCATGTCAAAATATCTCAAAGCATTTCACAGTTTTCTGTGAAGTGTAGTGACTGTATATTTGTAGGTGAAAATGACAGATCTCCTTGATTGTGCACCTCTATTTTGAAACCTACACAGGATTACATACATCTACTGACAACAGATTAACTGTTGGCAAAATTGTTAGCAATTATCGAAAATGCATCCAAGTCACAAGCCTACTTTTTGCAGATGCTGTGTAAGGTATTCATGTTTTGTGTCTCACAAGAAATCTCAATGTTAATAAATCACACATACACACACACAGACTTTTATTCACAATTTATATTGCACAAAATGACACTATGATTCACATGGCTGATGAGAACAGCGCAAATTGATTTAGAACCTGCTCCATATGTGTTAGCTTTTCACTAAAGGTCATCAAAGAAATTTTATAAGTCTAAAATGAAAGTACCACCATGAATTCCTTCAAGAACACCATCAGGATCCTTTCTTGAATATTTCAGGTGTCTTCTGTGCATAGATGGAGGAACAGGAATGGTCCATGTAATAGTTATCGCATTGAATGGGCTGGAGGCAGATTCCTCTCTCTAATTCCGCTATTCTTAAATTCCACAAAGCAGGGTTTGTGGATTGTGAGCTGCTGGTTAAAGACATACTTCTCTTGTTGGATATTTTGTTTAGTAAAAGCCCAGAGAACTTTGAGCTTTCATTCAGGCAAGTCTTCAAAAGAAGGAAAGGGAGAGAAAAATTCTCAAGGTGATGCCAAGCACGATGGCATTGGTTAAGCAGAATTCCGCTAACTGGCAGCCAAAGTCCATCAAAAGTCGAAAACCGTAGACCTGGCTTCCTGGAAGAGGGGGTGGATGGGAGAAAGATTGGGAAGTAAGAAGTCTCATTTCTGGCCCATTCAATGCAATAATAATAATAATAATAATCCTTGCATTTGATATAGCGCTTTTCACATCAGGAGGACGTCCCAAAGCGCTTCACAGAACACACTGTAAAGTGAATTGACTGTATATTTGTGGGCGAACGCGGCAGCCAATTGCACACAGCAATGTCCCACAAACAGTCGTAGATTGAAAATGACCAATTTATTATTGTTTTGGTTTTGGAGGGATTATTATTAGGCGTGTGGAGTAAGGAAACTTGCCCAAGGTTTCGCCCTGCCGGGAATTGAATAAATATCACATGGACATCAAATTTCACCTCTGTCTTTATATCTGCGTCGACCATGGATATAAAAGCAAATAGTGTAACGGAGTGGCCTGAGCACACTGCATATCCAAAAGCCATTGATGAAGCAAAGCGAGTCAATTCGAATTCTGCTTTTTCAAGTCAGCACATTTGTCAGTCACAGCTTAGAAACTAAAACGTAAAAGCCCCTTTCAGGGCTTGTGTTCTTATCACAGACATCCAGGCAGATGTTCAACTGACGGATCCCCATGTACTACTGCTTAGGTTTATGTTGTGGAACATTGCAATTTTCATTCAGGGAGGTCCCAGAAGGAAGAGAATTCAAATTCAAATTTGGGTCCTCATATTACTCACATTTCTATAATTTTACCCACACAAAATAAATAATAATAATAGTAATAATAATCCTTGGATTTGATAGGACCTTATCACGTCGTCTCAAAGCGCTTATAATATAACCGTTGCATTTGATATAGTCCTTTTCATGTCTTCTAGAAGTCTCAAAGCGTTTCACCCAATATGAATTGACTGTATATTTGAATAAAGTGAATTGACTGTATATTTGTGGGCGCTTCACACAATATACTGTAAAGTGGATGAACTGTGTATATTGTGGCCGAAATGCAGCAGCCAACTGAGCACATCAAAATAAATCCTCTCCAACACTCGGTCATTCTAAACTGAAGTGATAAACCAAACTGTTTTTGCCAAAATGGTTAAAATTCTCCATGACCACAGCAAACACACCACAATTAGAGGTACAAAGTGCACCAGCAAAGCCTCTACAGGTGTGTAGCAGTCAGGGGAACATTAACAAATCTGTGAAGATTCATAGCTGGCTTTATTGGCCACCGAATACTAAATAAACCCATTAACCCTAAAAACACCATGCTTTTTATATTGCGCTCAACATGCCATGTTGCTGTTTATTCAGCACAGCGAGAGTTTGTTACTAACAACTTGCAGTTTGAGAATTTTTTAAAATTGGTTAACATCTTGAAGCACTTTCCAATGATGATGTGGATCACCGAGGTTGGGGGTGGGGGGAGGGCGGGGAGGAGAGAGAGGAAAAAAGACAGCGCTGTGTTTGAGAATGTTGGCCAAACACACAGAGGGTTGGGAAGATAGGGAGAGAAAGTGAAAGGTGAAGGGATTTGGGACAGGAATCGCAGAGAGCCCAGCTAACATTTCTTTTTTTTGAAAAAAAATCTTTTGGTTCTGGTTTGAAATATCACCTCAAATGTGCAATTTTTAGACCATTTCCTTGAGATTACAATATAAATTTGTTAAAGCAACGGAAAATTGCCAAAAACGGCGAATGAATGTGTAACCTTTGCGTAGCTATTTTATTTGCAGCACAGAACAATGGCCAAGGAAACCAAGGCTATGACAGATATCGAAATACACACCCTGAAATGCCAACAATTTCTCTCCTGTACTATTTAGGAACATTTAATTGTCTACTATTGATTTCCTGCAGGCTTTAAAGTATCAATGCCTCAAAAGAATTTTTAATTCCGGGATCAGCTTTTAGAAGATCCGACATATTGTCTAGCTTGTAAAAAGATGTCTCTTTTCCCAGTCTTTGCATTGATGGCATATGCACATTTTGAACTTGGAAGCAGAAGGGCAAGATTGGTGCCTTGCTGAAGCATGGGCGAAGTTCCAGCTTCTCAGAAACACTCAGGCATGCGTTGCTGGCAGCTTTGTGTAATTAAAAGCAGACTGTAAAATTACTAGCTAAGGGCCATAGGACTTAACCCTTCATGGTCTAACCCGAATTTTTTTGAACACAAAGAGGATAGTGTTCGGGAATACTCTGACATGATGGTGCGCAGACAGATAGTTAATGGAGCAGCCGTTCTTTTGTTCCCGTTTGTCAGTCGGTGTTTGAAACTATTCAGGAGGGGAGTATTTTTTGTTGAAGAGAATTAACTGATAAAATTTTACAAATTTTCAGTAAAACTAATCTAACTCTAACTGGAATTGAAAAACACAATTTGCCACAGGTTGCTTGCATCGGGGTGTTGGATTGTCTGAGACAGACGGTCGGGGGAGGGGAAAGAGTTGGTGAAATGCTTGTTGTAATGAAAACTGGGATTTAATATTGTTTAAAGCAGATAACCACAGTCCTTAGAAATTGGCTTCATCTCGAAGCAATCAGTAGTAACCTGATACTGGGGAGTCCGAGTACACTAAAGTCCATTAAACAAAGTTAGCAAGGCACATAAAAATCCCACCATAAAAAAGAGCAGTTATAGAGGCTTGGCAATCCTTCAAACAGACTAAGTGCCATTGTATGAGAAGAGAGGTTAACAAATATATAGACTCATCACGAGGCACTCGATACTCAAGTAACACTTTTGGTTGGTCTGTGTCGGAACCAAGTAATTTAACTTCAATAAAGCTATTCCGAGACCTCTGCTTAGTTGAAACAACTTTCACTACTTACCTTTATTCACTGCCAGCTGGGACGTGAGCTATAACTCTCAGAACACCTGATGAATTAGGTATTGCAATTTGTTTACCAAGAAGCCAGTGTGACTTTTGTCTATGAGGTCATTTAATATGAACATTTTTTAAAAAACTAAATACGTTTCTATGGACAGGTTTCCAAATATGCTCATAGTTATTCTCGCATGGGTTAGTAACTTCTGCTGTTTTTTTGTGTGTGTTTCAATCAGGGTATGAATGTGTATGTGTTTTAGGGGTGTGTTTGTATATGTGTATATGTAACTTTTATGAGTGTATGTGTATGTGTGTTTGTACAAGTGCATGAGGATGTGTGTGAGTACGTTTGTACTAGTGTGTTAGTGTGTGTGGGTAAATGAATCTGAGTTTAATTTGTCTATGTATGTGTCTGTATCAATGTCTGTACGAGTATGAGACCAAGGGGCATCTTATGAGTGATGTTTATGAACAGCAGGAATGAGATTAATGCAAAACTTATTTATACATAAGGAGCAGGGTTCACAGAGAGTGTGAACCAGCACATTAAAATGGGAACAGAAATAAGCCATTCAACTCATAGAGTCTGAACGCTATTTAGAGAGTTATGTTTTCAATCTAAAATCTCGCTCTAAATATATGACTATTGACAGGTGTGTAGTTTGGAACAAATGTTACTACTAGATGCAGCAATCAAATCTTGATTGTAATACAATATCCCAAGTGTCCGAGAGTGAGACAAGGGATTGAAAAGTGAAAAGGCGAGGATTCTTTCTGTACAGCACTTTTGCTCTCAATTAGCTGAGTTTGTGGTGTTTGTGATGGCCAAAGAAGAATTTAACAAGGTAAAAAGAATACAAGAGACAAGGAGAGAAGGCCTAAACACAGGAAGAAAACATTTTAAAACAAATGATATGTGTCTTTGGGGATGGGAGGAGGAGAGCACAAACACACCAATCTCATGCCGAGTAATAGTGTAGGGTAGATTATAACGTTACTGAAGGTAAGTTTATCAAAAGTAGTAACTGTGTCATCAAGTGAGGAAAATGCCAGCTTCAGAATCAATAAACACTTAAAAAACAACAAAGTATACTTTGTTTTAAAACTCTTGGGAAGAAGAAAGTAAGCTGTTGAATCTTACCTCACTGAAACGTCTCAAAGTGTTTTAACAGTGATTGCAGAAGAACACTTTTATAATTCACCATTTTGGGGCCATAAACCTAAGCATCATATTATAACCGGGCACAAGGCTAAACGGCGACTGCAATGTCATTCCCGTGGCATGCGCTGATACTGGTGGCTGCCACACACCGGAAGTGGCATCGGGTGCGACATGGCAGACATTTATACTGTGCATGAAGCCAACTGGGCCATTGCACTGACACCAACCATTTCAGTGGGCACACACATAATAAACAAACCAGCCTTCAAAAAGGCACCTGAAACAGGGCTCTGGATATTATCAAGCATAGTAACTGCTATTTTTAGGGAAACAGTTTTGCACGTCGCACAGCAAAATCCCACAAACAGTATGAGGTGAAATGACCAATTTTATCTGGGTAATTTCTGGCCAGGACACTGGAAGAAACTCCCGTCTATTTTCAAATGATGCTACGGGATCTTTAACGCCCACCTGAACAGGCAGATGGTACCTTAGTTTGATGTTTTATTTAAGGAAGGCATTTCCAACAATGGAGCCAGCATTGCCCAGTAGTGAACTGGAGTCTCAGCCTAGATTATGAGGCGAGGGAAGGAAATAATCCTAAAGCATTTGGAAGTAGAAGTAAAATTATGCGTTTCTAGTCCCTGTAAAGTAGATAGACAGTTCCCAGAATGGCTGTTATCTAAAATAACTACAAGTCAGATGGCAGGAAGTTACTTATCAAGTTTAGTGTCAAAGTCACTCAAGTTATTGAGTTGACAGATGGTCAGGAGTCAAACACAGTAGTGCTATTGAGCTTACGTCTGTCACAATTGTGCACCATCTATTTTTAATGCACAGGCAAAGAGTTGAAGAGATGATCAACTGTGAACAAGTCAATACAGTAGAACGCATTCAATCATACTCATTTATCGGCATATCCATTCAACCACAGAGGGTTCTGATGTGGAAGTTTGAAGCAGTCTTGTGAGATGAGGACAAAAACCTTGAGCTTGTGCAAAGTTGTATGCAAGCTTTCTAGGGCTACACAATCCCAGCAACCTTGTATGTACAAATCACCAATAAGACTTATTGCCGGTAGCAAAGATGAACGTTTATATTTTTAAGGTATAGAGTTTTAGAACAGAGATAGAACAAGATAGAAAATTAGATACTCTCACAGAGACGCACAGCGACACATACACAGACAGACACAGAGACAAAGTCTCTCAACGAGAGACACAAATGTACAAATACAGAAACAAGCACACATATTTATACTCACCGAGATAAGAAAGTCAGAATGATAGAAAAAAGAGTAAATGAGAAAAATGTCAGAGATAGAGGTGGGGAGAGTGAATGACTGGCACAGTATGGTACCATCACTAATAGAATTACTCCTGATAGAACAATTTTCTCATTAACACTCTAGAGGATTTGTATTTTTTGTGATGTCCAATTCTCCGCACTATTTGCTTATCTGCAGTGGGAGCAGTCCCAATTAATGTGAATGTTCAGCTCTCTAACCTTATGCAACTATTGGGGGAAAAGGCCTGGCAACAGTTAACTTAAAACATTTACCCAAGCTTTCACTCCAGAGATGCTTTTCAAAGAGTCAGAGCACAGAACAATGCCAAACTTAACTAGCTATGTGCAGCAAGTTGATGCTGGAAAACTGAATAAAACCTTTCAATTGTTTACATTGGGTGAATCATTCAAGAAACAGGGGATTTGTATTGACATGTAAACTAGGATGAAAAAATGTGCATTAAATAAATCAGAGTTGGTTGACAGTTAATTAAAATTTAATCTACTTCATAAGTCTTGTGCTTCCCCCACCCAGATATTCAGTATAATCAGGTTTCAGGTTACAAGCCTATATGTGTTACAACAGGACAACAAACACATCTGCTGTTGCATCTAAGAGAGAGCACAAACTGAGAAACTCTCTAAAAGCCACACAAAGCAGACCCAAACAGTTCGCTGACAAAAATAATCCTCACCCTGAGCTGCTAGTCTTTGTGAGCCCATCCAATGCATGTTAACCAGTGGTTGCCAACCTTTTTGGTTGGCTAACCAACCACATTTTCTTAATTGAATATTTCTTGATTGATGGTCACACGGTAGCCATGGCCATGGGTTGGCCACCACTGCTCTTTGCAATGCCTCACTCTGAGCTGATAGTCCTGTCTGAGGCCAGACACTGCACCGATATAGTTTTTAAAAATGTTAACTTGTTAAATTGAAATGAATCACATGCTGCAGTGGTCCTGTTTTCTTAGTGGTTGACTCATATAAATATTTGGCATATCAAGTCTATGCTGGTATTGACTCTGCCACTGGAGCTCTCTACCCTAATTCTTAGTTCTCTGGTCTTTACCCGCACCCTTTCATATTCTCCCTTCAAATGCTTATCCAATTCCCTTTTAAAACTAATCTGAATTCATGTGCAATACAATGAATAAACTATGGCAAAGAAAAAGAGGCAACTTTCCACCAAAACCAAAGGTAACGTTATAATTAAAGCTTTGTGCTGTGGATTAAGAGGCTTGGAGAGTTCTATAAATTAGATCAGCAAAAGGTTATGTGGTGTAGGGTGGGGGAAATACTTATCTTAGAAAGGGGTAGGGAGTAGAGAACAAACAAATAGACATTACAGAGCAAATATAAGGCACACAAAGCATATGGGAAATCCAAAGGAATAGAGGGGTATGGGGATGGCCTGGGAGAGGGAATTAGGATGGGCGGAGGTTTGTTTGGAGTATCAACACCGGCACAGGCTACATGGATCGAATGGACTGTTTTGGTGCAGTAGAGTACATCTATGCACTTCTAAGTATATGGGAGCTACTCACAACATAACCAAATCCTAATTGTGGAACACAAAATGGGACCAGAAAGGTTCAATCAAAATAGGGCAGAAAAAGGGAGGCAAGTTGTATTTAATGTGAGGTACAAACAGGCAATAGTGACAAGGAGACAAATAAAAGTATTAAGACACTGAGGATAAGAGCTGAAAAATGAGATTAATAATAAATGATTATAATGCAGATAGCAGTGAGTCCGATATGAGCAGCCAAAAGAGAGTATTCTGTGCCTTATTATAATCTCATTATCAACACTGGAAAAAGTTAAAATAATAACAATCATTGCATTTGATATAGCACCTAATCATATTGTTCAGACGCCTCAAAGCGCTTCACAGGATTTACAGTAAAGTGGATTCACTGTGTATTTTTTGGGCGAACATGCAAAATATTATTTAGGAGAAGGAATATTTGAGCTCAGTCCGAGGGGAACGTCTGATTTTGTGGCGAAGATTTCAGATTAAAATACTCACTGAAGACATTGAGGACATGTGTGTAAATGTAAAGGGTGCATACCCTACTTGTCTCTCCCTTCTTCCCTGAAGCACGACAAATTATATTGGTGCTTTGTGTTCCAAATGACAGCAATACTAATCTCAGCAATCGTTTCAGACAGGTATCAGTCAGGAGAAAACAGACAGTGAGGAGGGACAACCAACACCAGCTAGTATTTGAGCCAGCATTTAGTGGGAGCAGTGAATGGAAGGGGGAAGGATATACTGGAACCTGATCAGACTAATCTCAACTCAGAAACCTCAAAGGCCAAGTGTGTATACAGACCAGTGAGTCACAATTGTGAATTCTCGTCTATGCTGATATTACAGGGTTGAGCACTACCCACAATTGGGCTCAGCGCCTCGTGGGTCAGGAAGGGAAAAAAACATCCAGTGTTCCTGTTACTGATTTTGCTATTCAGAGACCCTACTGGGAGGTGGTCATGGGTGGATGTCAAGTGAAGACAGGATTGGGTTTGGCCGGGATGCCTAGCGAATATCATCACTGGAGTCTTCCAGGGGAGTAAAAGTTGCAGAGTGTGCACAAAAATAACAATTCAATAACAAAAAAAAAATTCTAATCTCAGCCTCTTCGCCTCTAAATGTCTACGCTGTGAGTGACTCACTTACCTGGAGTAATTTTTGGAGGCTCGCTGTGGCTTGGGCTCTCTGACTGCCCTGAATCTGGTCAAAACAAAACAAAAAAAAAGTTTTAAAATGAGGAAAGTTGATCCGAAAACAACTCTAATTCGTTTGCTAACTTGTTCAATACATTTTCAGTTTACACTATTAAGTTAAGAATTTCAGGCAGGCTCCATCTGGAGAGAGAATAAAAGGAATGCTGGAATAGAGACAACTCCATCTAGTCACAGGCTACAATTGATTCAGCATAACCCCTCTGACGTCTCTCTTTCTCTCTCTCTCTCCCTCTCTGGGGAAGGGAAAGATACCAAATCGCTGAGAGCCATTGCAGTGGTGGCCACGTGCAGATGGCTGAAGCAAATAGCAATAATGTGTGTGCAGTGAATGAGTTACGAGAAAAAACAAACATTTCACCACGCTCGTAAAATAAAATGGCACGGTTCAATGACCTGGTGGTCAAGTTCAGGTCAATTTTATTTGTGGGGGAGGGCAGGGTGGAGACCTGCAACTGTCCTTACTCAAGTTAATTCAAGAAATTGAATTCTCCTGGAAATTATGGCTCTGGGAAAACTCGTGTAAAGTTATTGGGGGTGAAATAAATGCTCCAAACAATACGGCTGCACTTTGATTGTCTGTACTCTGCACTGGCTGTCTGATAATCCTCACTCTATTTTTTTTAACACTTGGCCAAAGTTCAGCAACCAAGCATTGGGGCCTGCCAGAATGAGGGCTGGTGGAGAGAGAGAGAGATGGGCTGGTCGGTGGAAGGAGATACACCTATTGGATGGTTGAGGGGACTTTAAAGAGGAGGGGAAATTGGCAAGATGAAAGGGTGAGCTACTGGTTTGCTTGGAGTAAATGTGTAGGAAGAGAAAATAATCATGAAAAGAAGAATTTAACGGATGAAGAAATTCAGCGTGGATGGGTGGAGAGGGATAACACTAGGAAACAGTAGGTTAGTCATGGAATGTAGGATGTACGGCAAATAAACCACGAGCTAGAGTGATGAGAAAATAGAGGAAAAACAAAAATATTCATAAAAACACAAAGATGAAGAAAGGAATAAAGAGGCTGGAAGCAGTTAGCGCAGAATTACTTGGGAGTTACTGCATCAAGATTGAGGCCATCTTTTAGCACAAGACAGAATTAAAGACATTTTCTTGATATTTTCTAAACAGGTATCCAAATAAAGTTAAGCAACTCAATCAGGAGTTAAGCATTCATCTCTGTTTTCAAAAATAGAATATTACATATCACTGCCTTTCTCTTGCAGTACAAATTGATGCACAAGCTTTGAAGTAGAAATTGGAAATAAAGATCTATTCTAAAGTTTAAAAAAAAGTTTCAGAGCACTCCATCATTGTTCAATGGTCAGATTCACTTTACCCAGTAAAGTGCCAAGGGTACAAAAAGTCTTAGCTTTTAATGTAGAAGATAACAAGAAACATGTGGTTCTAATCGGGATTCGAATCACAGACCAATTTTTCTAAAACTATCTGGAATTTTTGAGAGCTATAAAAATAGTTATATTTTATTTGCTAATTGTAGAATCAGTAATTAAATCACTGCCACATTGACTGATATCTGCAGTATTTGTGGTTTAAAGGACTCTGTGGAGATTTCCTTTTTTTAAAATAAATGTAGCATTGAAAAACTTTTAAATCGATGGTGGCAGTGCACCAAAAGGCTTTGTGTGAGATGCTCAGTTAGGTTTTAGAAAAAATGCATTCATGCACCAGCTTGTTGCTACTCATTTGTGGCAGCGTATTTGTAGCTATAGTCCCTCAATGAGCCAGGAAATTATTATTTATTCATACATCACTGAGGAGCTTCTGCACTCCTTACCTGAGCACAAGCATAACCAGCCACTGTGCTCACCTTGCCAATGTGGCAGCACATGCTAGAGCAATTGGCGCTTCTGCAACACATTTCTCAGACTTCTAACTAGCCAGTTGATACAAAGGGAAACCTAGGTTGACTCCCCTCAGTTAGCTAACCTTTTCCCTCTGAGGCTTAGAGCAGAGAAGATTTTGACAGGACATATCGGCAGAACAACAGGAGCAGAAAATACCAAGGATAGAAAGAGACATGCATAAAGTGAGAGAAACTATAAGAGGCCACATGAAAAAACAATAAAAATAAGTCTAAATCTGTCTAAATTCTTGTCTCCTGGGCTCCACTGGTATATGGCAGGCTCCACTGGTTTGTGCATCAATACTGTGAGTCTAGTTTAAGATACGCTTGACTGGTTTAGGCAGAGTTACACTGAATCATGCTGTGTTACACACATTTATGCTGCGTTACACTAGATTATGCTAGCTTCTGCCCCACAGTTTCTCAATTTTGCCTGATCCTAATTTATGAATACAGGCATCATTGCCTGTAATTTTTCCACAGTCAGTGTATCATTTGAATCAGTCAGCCCATGCAGAAACCCCAGCAAAACACCCAATAGTGAGGGCGCATCCTGGTCATTTTGGAAGTAATCTCTATCTGCATTGCAGAACACCCATCCCAGTATTGTCCAGGCTTCACTCCACAGTATGCTAATGCAATGGTGATGCAACATATCAGGAATCTTGGCAGTAAACTTATGAATAATAAAGTGTAATTTATGTATTGCAGCCTAACTGATTAATTACTACTGGAGTAATACAAAACAGACTCCAAGCTATAAGTTATGTCACAGCTATCGTAGAATACAATTCATAGCTTGTCAAAAACATTTTTAAAAAGTCTGGGTCTAACTTGAGCGAGCACATTCCCGAAAACAAAGTAAATATTAGAAACAGGAAAGAGTTTTATTTCTTTTCAAAATTTCCACTTACAAGTAAAACAACGACGCAAGATTTTGGAAGGAGGAAAAGAAAAGGCAATGTTTAAATGGAACTAGCACTGCGCCTTTTCCTCCTGAGAGGAATTAGGGATTCCTCAACTCAGACTCAGGCAGAAGCCAAGACTCTTGGGATTTCTGGCCAGACTCCATTCTGAAAGTTGGAGTACCTGGAGTGGTGTCTGGAGTCAAAACATAGCTAAACAAAAGCATTTGGCATCTTTGCAGTCTACTTGATTCCTCCTGCAGCTCAAAGCAAGAGGGCTGGTGTGGGGGGGGTGCGGGGAAGGAGAAGAAAGTGTAAGAAAGCAAGAAAGAAAAAGAGAGAAAGAGAGAGAAAAGGGGAAACTGACAATTTTAACTAGCTGTCAGTTATGTGAACTTCATATGCTGAAAGGAAACTCGAAAAATTGGCTCCAAACAATTCTAGATTTCGAGCACTTTTATGGTGAAGTGCTGCTGGTTACACTTGACTTGACATTTCAGAACTGCATGTAGTAAAATCTCAGAGGTTACTTCACCAACAAGTACAAGAGATTCAGACACAGGACGCACAATGCATATTGGTTGCTCTTTTTGAGCTGCTGTCTCTTATCGTCCCATCTGCTAGTCTTAAGTCACCCCATTCCCTTTGACAACCAATTGCTGTAGCTGCTTGACTTTTTGTAGCCTTGCAATTTGTAACATGACCTTTGCTGACCTCGAACTTGTTACCGATGTCACTTCCCAACCCACTGCCTCTGACCCCCAGACTAACAATACAAACTCTTTGTGGCCCTTTGACTTGCAAGTTAAGCCTTTTTTTCAGATCCTACACTCACTGCCTAAACATTTCTGCCCTTTGTCTGCACAACTGACCCCAGGATTATCAGACAACTATATTAGATTATCAACCACCAATGGAATGCACAAGATGAAGGATTTCACTGTATCCTAAATGTCATCCTTGCTATTGAACATAAAAGCAGCGTTATTACCAGAATAGGATCATGCAATTCAAAAACCTAGAATCACTAGGAGAAATTCCACCTGGGTTTAGATTTACTCTATTGACTCACCATTTTAGAGTGTCCAGAATTGAACAAATTGTTGAATTCCTTCCTTAACCTTGAAGTCTTTTTTTCTGCAGCTTTTACGAGAATTTACAGAAAAACGGCTTCGAAATCAAGGCTGTGTCTAAGAATTTATCAAATCCTGGTCGCTCATAATGCTGCAAAGAGAGAGTAAATAGGTGGAATTTCTCCCCAGCAACGTTTCATATGCATCGAATAATGAGACAAATCTGTTACGAGACTCTATAAGTTTTCAGTTTAAAGCAGATGGGCAGGCCAGAGACACCAAAATCGTTTCCCATCTACTCTTGATTGAACTGCCCTGTTGTGAGCCCTGTGATTAGAAGGTGACTGGGTCAGGCCATTAAATTAATCCCCTGATCCCTTCACACTTGCTTTACAACATTTCTCTACCCCCTTTTTTCACTTTGTTTGGTCTCCTCATAGTCAGCACATCTGTTTATTCTCATAATCTTGGATTTCATTTTATTCAGAGGTTCTGGTTCTAATCTCCGTCCCCCCCCACACCCCCCCTCTTCCTCCCCCAAACAATCATTAGTTTTCATCTCACTTAATGCCACAGGCCACTTAATGTGATAAATTGGCCTGACAATGGCTGCGTTTCAAGCAGAAACTTCCACACTCTCTCTGTGAAAAGTCTACAGTAAAATTGGATACGGTCATTGGGTGAGCACCACAAGCATGTAGCTGATAAAGAGTAAATTTGAGGAGGCGGTTATCTCGTGAGCATGCAGCTGTTAAAACAGCCAGTGCACAAATGTTCTCAACACTCACAGCAAAGGGCGATGGGTTCTTCAAAAAGAACCTGCTTAACATGTCTGGAAATGCACTTGATGTGCATGTTTGCACAGAGAGAGAGAGAGTGTCGTTGGTAGTGAAATACAGTATAATCTCTGACTCAGGTGAATCGCTCTTTCAGGCTAATAAAAAACATTCTCTGGCAAAGCTACCAAGCACAGCCAGGCCAAGAGACAAAGACAAAGAGAAGAAAGGAGACGACAGGAAGCACACTGCCGACCATGTCTCTCCTTGGCACTTGGCCTTCAAAGCCCGGTGGATGTTGCCAAACCAGAAACAGTGGGAAAGCCCAACTACTGTATTATGTAAGCCTCAGCTACTATATCAAGCATAGTACTGTTTGGCCAGCCATGCTCTTACTGTAGATTGACACACGCACAAAGAGTAAACAAATTGTTAAATACGGAAAAGGAAAGTAATTTAACCTTTGATGTTTATTGGCATGATTTGAGTAATTAAATAAAATTAGCCTTTCAGCAAGAGCTGGTAGCTTCTGAAGTCATTGTTTTAAACTAACGGCTGGGGAAGGGGTGGCGGAGAACAAAGTAATCCTATAGAATACACAGCACCAAGCAGAGTTTTAAAACTAGCTGTACTCTTTTAAAAAACTTTTTCAAGATACCTTAGAGATTAATAATAATCCTTGCATTTGATGTAGCACCTTATCACGTCATCTCAATGTCTCAAAGCACTTCACAGGATATACTGTAAAGTGGATTGACTGTGTATTGGATGTAACATACTTGTACTAATAATAATAATCCTTGCATTTGACATAGGGCCTTTGACTTTGGGAGGATACTCAAAGGGCTTCACAGGATACACTGCAAAGTGCAGTGACTGTATTTTTATAGGCAAGCACGGCAGCCAATTTGCACAAAACGGTGCCCCACAAACAGCCATTAAGTGAATGATTAAGTTTTGAACCTTGCTCCGGACTCCTTGTGTACATGAGAGAGTTTGGCTCCAGGGTTGCTCACAGCACTGAAGCCGTAGCAAAGCACATCGAGAAACAACATTGAGCAGATTTGAGTTAACACGTTCCCAGTTTAATCTTCGAGTTTTTGAGTTTGACAGCGGTGCCATGAATCTGGCTGAATGCTGCTGCACAGACCAAATAGCTTGCAGCACAGACCTCGAAAAACTGCAGCTGTTAACCGCAAATACTACAGATGTGTTCATGAATACAAATCCAGGTTTTCACAGGAGGCATATTATCTGTAACTTCTTTGAACACCAAGTGGGATTTTGTTCAATTCACGGGAGGAATGTTAATGAACCCAAACCCTGGATCAGTGTAACAAGAGCCCGTGTTTGCAACTCATTCTTTCGGCCCTTTAAATAATCCTCATCTGATAAAACGCCCTTTCTTATGGGAGAAACGTCTCGAAGTGTTTCACAGGATAATACTATAAACTGTAGTGACTGTGAATTTTATAAGCAAACTGCTTTTCAATGCTTCAGAAATAACAAGCTGAAATATTAATCGTGGGGGGAGGAGGGGGGTGCAAGTTATAAACAAACCCCTCAGTTTGTAAGTTGATGGGAAGTGAAGGGTAAAGTGCTCATGTGGCTACTTGTTCTACCTCACTGCAGTGAAGGATGCAAGCACTGAGTGTGGATTCAGTGTTGTGATTCCTGCCTGCTCCAACTCACCACAACAACAAATTGGATTTATAATAATAATAATTCTTGCATTTGATATAGAGCATTACCAAGTCGTCAAGACATCTCAAAGCGCTTCACAGAATATACTGTGAAGTGAATTGATTGTATATTAGATAGGCAAAACATGGCAGCCAATTGCCACAGCAATGTCCCACAAACAGTTGTGGATTGAGTGAAGAAATTATTTTTGAAAGGATTATTACCCCTGGAAAGTGATCTGCTAATTGACTAACAACCAGGTTCATAATTACTGCTAGGTAAAATGAGGTGTGTGGATAAGGAACCTTGCCTAAGGTTTCACCCTGCCTGGTGCCCTTCACGTGAGTAGTGTCTCAGAGCAGTTAAATACACACATAATGATTTGGTTTTCTGGATAAAGATACCAGATATGCAGGAGACTGTGTGGGCAACTTCTATTCCATGTTGCTGGCTGATTTTTTCTTTATTGTGGTTACTTGGCCTATAAACCCTGCATCGTATTTCCAATGAACTCCCATTCTGGTGGCAGCGTCTTGAACAAACAGATTATATGGACTGAGGATAGGGCAGTCTGACAGAAAGAGCCGTCTGCTCTCAATGTTTCTGCTTAAAAACTTATGAGGTGATAAGAGGTGACTGAAAAGCAGTTCTCAACACTCAACCAGTCAGTACACTTTTACTTTTTAAAAAAAATTCTGCCTCTTGAAAGAACTGGAACCAGGCCTTGAGCTGCACAGGCCTTCTCCACACGTGTATAAATTCAAGATAATCAGGAGCAGGTTTTTCTTGTGTTGAATCTGGCCAATTCTCCTCTCCTGGGTTGGATGTCTTCTGTCTCCTAGAGCTGTAGCACATCTTGGATTCACAGTATGCGATTGTGGCAGACAGCTACATCAATAGATTTGTCATCCCCACAATAAAGTGCAACCACTTCCCACAGTATTGCTGCACTGTGCAACAACCACTGTGACAATTCCTGATAACTGCCTTCGTACAGGTGCTTTCTTCTCCCACTAGGAATAACAGGAATATTTTTTGGGTCAGCTAGGTGTCTGATACATGCGGAAGCTTACCGTGCTTAAGAGTATCCAAACGAAACAGAGAATTCCCACCTACACGGAGATAGGTTGGTGGAATGGAATGTGCATTCTCTCCCTGGAGCAACGCATCCTGCTTACCTAATTCCGGAAGGTATTATGCTCAGCTTGGCAAGAGCCAAGGCCTGGGGTCCCCAGAGTATCAGATGGGGTACTGCTGGAGTCTAACCAGCTAAAAACGCTTGCCATAATAATGGGAATGTGAGTAGGAACGTGAAAGTCATCCTGGCTGGGGCAGGCAACAAGTACCTTTACTGCCTTTTCTGCCTCCAATTGTGAATGGCAGCGAGCATGGATTGGATTTATAATAAATCTGACGGCAAAAGTTTGCTGCTAATCAATACAAACAGCTCACAATGGCGTTAGAGGCTGAAGTCATTTCTATAAGTCACTGACAGCAGTCTGGGCTTCCAGTACTCCTCCAGGCCTTTAGTCCTTCAATGCACTCCTATAAAAGTGACAGTCGAACATGCACTGTACACTATTTGGAATAAGACAGCTCTAGACATTTTACATATTCTTCGCAAAATATTCATAAGTATTATCAGCAAGAAAAAAGATATCTTTTTTAAAAAAATTCGGCTCTTTATCAGACAATCCCCAGGGGCTGTATTTTTCTGACTCATATCATTTTCTTTTCGTGGTTGGATGTTGAAAAACAAATCGTGCTTTGCGTCAAATGCGTGTGTGAGTGAGTGTGTGAGTGTGTGTGTGAGTGTGTGCGCCTCATTAAAAACAATGAGTTGTTAAAACCCAGTCTTGGCTGCTGCTCCACACTGGATCCAGGCTGTCGACATTTCAAGAAAAAGGCTTGGCAGCCATTTTAGGTATGACCTACGCTAAGCACACGTGCAGAAAGCCTGCCAAAAGATCAGGGAGTGCCAAAATTCCCCTGGCACCAGCAACAAATTTTTATAAAGATAAATTTGCCAGAAATATCATAATTACAAAACACCAAGGCCAGGATGTTGAACATTACAGCTGTGTCAATATAAACATCTAATTTAGCAGACTTCCTCCACCTAGCACATAGTTAGCCAAGTCTCTGAATAGCTACAGAGCAGTCAATGGGCTTAACTAACGGTTTGCGCTGTCCTGTTAAAAGTACAGTGTGGATACTGTGCCCTGTGCATGCTGGTGAAGTCATCCCATTACCAACACATCACAGCCCACAACCCTTTTATTATATGATTTATTTGAATAAAAAACACATGAAGAACATTTTTTCAGCTGCTGCTTTTTTGTTTCTATGAAGTTGGCTGAAGCAAAGTTGAGGGAGTATGTGGGTAGGGGGTGCTGGGGGGGGGGGTGAAGGATTAGAATGGTGGAAGCTCATGTGGAATATGAACATCAGCATGGACTACTTGGGTCAAAAGGTCTGTATTTGAGCTGTTGATTCACAAAATTAGTTTGGATGATGAAGGCTCTTCAGCCCATTTGCTATCTTCCCTACAGAGTACACAGCCTACTGCCAGCCCACCACAAAAATGTGTTTTTCTATACTGTATAAATTTACATTGATATAGGACCTTTCACATGGGGATGATACCCCCAAAGTGCTTGGCACCGATGGCTGTGCATCCAAGCTGGGGGCGGGAGTCATGGGGGGCAAGGAGGGGAAATATGATTGAAAGATTCAAATAGGTTGGTTTTGACAAATTCTGTTACTCCAGGAAGAGACTGAATGTGGACAGTGATCTTACCGGCCCAGGAAAAGCGGGGGTGACACCTGAACCTTATTCTCTCACCCACTGACTCACATATGGAGGATGAGGGTGTGCGCGTGTGGGGGGTGGGGGGAGGAATATATAATCAAACAGGAAGCCACTCAAAACTCCATGTTCCTGGGAAACAATTCTCTATTAACATGCCTTTCTGAGAGGCAAACTGTGTTCCGGTTTTCTGGTAAAATCTAACACGTTGGCTGAAACGTGGACTTGACTGTTTCCTTTCTGTATGCCATTATGACAACAGCGAATTTGATCAAAGTTGTTTTTGGCAAATGTTGGGATGTAAAACTGCATGAAGCATACAATGTTCCAAAGGCTGGGATTGCAGGATCTCATTATTCCTGAGCCAGTTCTCTGCAGTTATTGTGATTAATTGGATTTTATGTTTCCGACATAGTAGGTTCACAATGTCCTTTTTAACCGATTCTTTTACACTACTGACTATTTCATCCAGTCTGCTCACTTAAAAGGCGCGTGTAAATGTGAGTGTATGCTGAGCTAAATGAAGTTGCATCCTATGAGGAAATCCCTACCACAACAATCATTTCATGCCCAGGCTCTGCCTGAACAACTACTTTTTTTGACCCACAGTAAATCCTGATCTATTCTCACCCCAGTATTGCTGTAAGAGCTATATAAAATTGGTCGTGCCATCATTCATTCTGTGCAGCAATCTAAAAAGTGGGGGAAAAAAGTAGGATAACGTCTCAGCTTATTTCATAAGGAAGAAGTCAGACCCCCCCAAAATCAATACGCATAGTTAAATTGATGCCAATATATAATATAATATAATAATCCTTGCATTTGATATACTGCTGTTCACGTCTTCTAGGCGTCTCAAAGCGCTTCATAGAATAGACAGTAAAGTGAACTGACTGTATATTTTGTGGGCGAAACACGGCAGTCAATTGCACACAGCAGTGTCTCACAAACAGTGATGGATTGAGTGACCAAATAATTATCGGTTTTTTTCTTGAGGAATTATCAGGAGTGTGGAGTAAGGTTTCACCCGGCTGGGAATCGAAACCAGGTCTCCAACTTGCGAGGCAAGTGCTCTAACCACTGAGCTACAGGTCTCCTACTGCTAAACTGCTAAACTCCTAATGCCAACTGCTAAAATTTCTATCAGTAATTCATTATCAAAGTTTACCGTTCTCTATAATTGCTTGATTTGTAAAGGGGATACCAATGGTGAAGCAGCAGCCAACAGTCCTAGATCTTACCTCACTGAATGTCAGTTTATTTAGTATTCATCTAACTTGAAGATTTTATTTCAATAACCACTCGGCACTAATGTCATCATTAATAAATGTCTTCCTTCTCATTTCTTTACAAGGTCTCTGTGACTCCCATATAAAAACATTTTTTTTCTGAACTACAATGTAATTTCCATATTCTCCTCCAAGTGTTTGTCCCAGTTAAGTGTATAATAATTACGTGTGGGTAACTGATTGCATGTTTAAAAGAGCTCCCATGCTGCTAAGTATCCAAACCACATCGCATTAACTTTCAGATGGTCTTCAGTTCAAAGCAAAGATGCAGCGCAGATTCACTAGGTTGTTACAAGTGATGAAGGGTTTCAGTTACGATGAGAGACTTGAGAAATAAGAGCCTTTTCCAGTAGATCTGAGAAGGTTAAGGGGTGACCTGATAGAGCTCTTTTGAGATGATGAAGGGTTGTGATCGAAATAATATTTTCACTTTGTCGGCAATTCAGCAACAAGAGGGCATGAATGTAAGATAATGCCAAAAGCAATTAAAGGGAAGGTTTGAAAAAATATCTTGTTTGTCAGAGGATGGCTGAATGTGGAATTCTCTGCTACAAGCTGTTGCTGAGCCAGAGTCTGTGAATTCTTTTATAAGAGAATTCAAACACCTCATGGAATGAAAACCTGATGGTGTTTTGTGCTGTATTTTTTAAACAGTGACGTAAATTTATGACGTCTTATCACTAATAGTCTTAAGAATTTAATCAATTGTATTATTCTTCCCTTAGAATCAACCATTTAAATGAATAAGATTTATTTTCACATTGGAGAGCCCAATACAGTCTAGATTTGCTCATTATTTTGATATCTGTGATAACAATATTAAGATTTCTGTACAGCATTTTGATTTAGGCATTCAAATATGCATTATTCATGTATACAAAGTATTTCAATATTTAACTTAATATAAAGTTAGAATGCAATCATTCACCTTGAGCAAATCTCTCTGCTAAATACTGCATTGTACATTTTTCAAATTTCCGCTCACAACTTACATTTCTCAAAAAACATTTGTAAAATACACAAACGAATAAATAAATAACAAAGAAAGCTTTTTGGCAGAATGACTAATTGTTCATCTTAAAACAACACAGCTACAATACCAGCAAACAGAAAACCTGCAGCTTCATTAAATTAACTCAAAAAAGTACAACTTTGGTGACTATTTTACTACAGCACGCTGCTGAATTCCTTTGGCATTTTCTTGAATAACAAACAAAAAGAATAGAAAAGGCAACTTATTTTTTTTCACCCTTGCTCCAGTTTGGCAACCCCCTTGCTAACTTGCATCCGCTTTTGTATGAATTCCAAACCTTCTATTCAGAAGAGCTGTCAGTTCACTCCCTATTATGCAACAGCCAGTTTCTTAAAGACACAAGCCATGTGAGTGCACACTGTAAAAAAAAACCTAACAGATGAATTGTTAAAAGATGGTGGGAGATGAATTGTTAAAAGAATTGCACGTGTAACTCTGTTGGTTTGAGCACCGTGTGGACAAACATTTTCAAATGTTTGTTGTTGTTATGGTTCTCAGAATCAACTTTTTAATTTGCCCACAAAATACACAGCCAATCACTTTACAATATATTCTGTGTAGCGCTTTGAGCCTTCACAACGACGTGATAAGACACTATATCAAATGCAAGGATTATTATTATTAACTTGAGGCAAGAAACACCTTAGCGGCCATATTGTGTGGCTCCCAATGCAAGGGCCCAGCTGTGTACCCCACCACGTGACACGTTCTAAGCAGCTGTGGAAAAAAAACAGTCTCTGTAGCTTTTAGTGCAGCTCATCAATTCATTCCAGAAATCTCAAAGTTCATGTCAACAAAGAGGCTTTTAAAGTAAATTTTCAGTATAAGATCTGAACTGAAGTCATCTATCGCGGGATGCAGTGAGAAAGCGTGGAGAAACAAACCACATTGGAAGCATCTTCTATACAGAGTTCACATTCAGGGTTTGGACTGGCTTCACAGTCTTGAGAGGCAAGTTGACTGAGAACACACTGACAGATGCTCACATCGCGCTGGATGCTGTCTCTGCTTCACTGTAGAGCAGGCAGCAGGAGTTAATTTGAAAGCTACAGAACACTAAATAAACAAGGTTAGAGATGCACCAACCTCATGACAAAGCGGTTTGCAAAAAGTCTTTTGGTATGTTTCCCCGGCTCACAAGGCCCAACAGACACAAGATTGAAATGTACTATTGTGCCGTTTGCGCATCACCTCATTGTGATCAAGCATGGCGGCAGCTATTCTCTCTTCCCAAGGACACAGGGCTTGCCAAAGACCACCCTTTTTTGGGGAGGCAGAGCGCCTTCAAATACAAATATGGTGCAGGTGCTGGTAAACGCAACAGCGAAACAATTGCACAACTTGTTAACGTTCGCTGCACGAATGTAGAGCATCAGCGATTTACTTCATAGCTGCTGTAAATAGGATTATTTGGATTCCGTCTCCATCTACCAGTATATACGGGAGGGGAGAGAACCCAGTCATCTGCTCTGTGAAAATCCTCCTCAGATAGCAGCCGTTCTCAACCCCCAAATAAAACCCATTCAAACAGTACACAGGACACATTTTGTTGCTTTTAAGCCACACATAATTGACTCGCTGTTTTTCAGTTTCACTCATCTAGCAAAAGAAAGGAGGAAGGGCAGATTACTGTATACAAAGCAGGCTTGTCTGTACACAGTAACCCTTGTTCTAAGTTCCCAGGACCAGCAATCAGACACAGTGCCTGACGCAAGCATTTATATTTCATGCTAATGAGCATTAATTATTTGTGAGCTATCCCTACACAAGTGGAAGTAAACCCAGAGATTAGATGAGTTTGACACTGCATTTCATGAAGTGCTTTGAACACCTTGTGCCAGAAATAAAGAAGGATTTTTCTTAAAAGAAATCAATTTCTCCCAAGAGCTGAGTTCTGTATCTCAGTTGGGCCATTATTCGTAAGCGTCAAGTGAAAGCTAGTGTAAACACACTTCCAAGAGCTTCTTTCATCTTTCTTCAGAGGTGTGTGGTCAATACATTATAAATCCAATAGGTGGTGGACTTAGGCTAAACAATGTGAATACCTACAGGGCTAAAGAGAAGGCATGGTCCTTTCAATTTTCACAATACAATAGCATTCACCTGGGTAACTGGACAGCAAAAAAAACTCCAGTCATTTGTAAAAGTTAGTTCCAAACATTTTGAAAAATCTGGAACTGCAAGTGCAACCGATATATACTGAAATTATTTCTCCTCTAACTGTGATTAAATTCCATTTCCTCCTGGGAATCAAAGCAGACTACTGGAGCAGTCCTGGTGAGACACGGTGTGCTGTCTGTAATATCTGGTCTGTAATATACCAGTGTGTACAATGGGTGTAACAAATGCTGGATAAGGTTCCATTTTCCACTCCAGTCCCTTCCTTATCTAGACAATATTACACAAACTCTAAAAAAAATGTAGAAAATTATACTGCGTGCAGACATAGGTTAAAATTGTATCAGCATTTCCTTAGCCTTTTGAAGAGTACGCAGAAATGCACAAGCTTTTTCTTTGGTATTTTTTGACAACAACCTAGGTTTCTGTAGACATAGTTTTTGCAGGACAGGCTCCCGGTGGAATAGGCTCTATATAAATATAAATTAGATGTGATATGTGTTTTAGTGGATCTGAGAAGTTGCTGCATACTGTACTTATTCAGTCAATGCACAGGGTTGAGTTGAATCTGAGAGATTCAGCAACTTTACTGACACATTCCAAACGAAAATCATGAAAATCTATGTGTGGCCAGTTTAGGTCTGATTCCACACCTCTTTTATAGAGGAGAACAAAAACAGAATGTACAGCACACTCCTCACGAGGTCCCAGAACACAATCAGATCCCAGTCAGGAGTTCATCTGAGGCACCTGAGAAAAACGTTTGGTTTGACACACAAATATAGATTTCAGAAAATTATAAATTGGTGCAAATTGAATCTGCAGATCAGTTTAGTTATTTTATTTTGAAACCACAGAATTCAAACACAATAATTGAATATTGTTCTATATGCATCACGGCATAGAAACACAGGAGGCCATTTGAAGGCCATTATGTCTACGCTGGCTCCTTTAAAGAGCAATCCTTTCAGTCGCATTTACCTGCCTTGTACCCATATCCCTGCAGTTTACTCCTTTTTAGATATCTAGTTATTTTTTGCTGTCTTTTTAATGTAATGTGTGGGCCCTTGTTAAATAAGGCCAGTTCTGACGAAGGGTCGTGGATCCGAAACGCTGACTCAGTTTCCTTTCTCCATAGATGCTGCCTGACCTGCTGAGGTTTCCCAGCTCTCTCTGTTTTGGTTCAAGTGAAGTACATGCTGCATATCATACATGGGCTGTATGAAATTCCCACAGGGAAGTTTGCAATGTTTCATGTATTCCTGACTATCACAAGGAACGCCTTTTAAAACGCCACAAATTTAATTCCTTAATTGTCCCCACATAAGTTCACGTTAGCCAGCACCAGCACTGCTCCCAAGGTCACAAGCCGCTACCCTGATTGTTGAACCCCAGAGTGCTGTGTAATCTGCCGTTATCGAGGCAGCTTCTTATTTCAAAACTGGAGGAAAACAACCAAATCTAGTCAGTTATCACAATTAAGGAACGGATTATGAAATATCGCCCCATTCACTAAATGGTGCACAGAGGGTGTACACGCAACATATAAATCTATTGCGCAATTGTGATGCTCTGCTGGCTGCCCAGCACTCCCAGATCATGATCAGGTTTCACCCACACACTGTACAGTAGTTTTACCCTGTTCCTCTGTGTTTGCTTGAATACACCCATATGTGAAAAAGCACCAAGAAATATGGAAACAATTAAACTATTATAATATTTCTTAAAGAAATGCAGCCTGTTCAGTGTATTCCAAATTCTTATTCAGCCTGCGGCACAGTCCAAGAAATACAGATAAACTGTGGCGCCATTTTAGATTCTGCAACAACCAGGCAGCCATTTTGGAATCAACTAAACGTTAAGAGCTCCAACTCCGCCAACGTTGATACTATAGTTCTGACGTTTCCATCTCCTGCCAATACCACTGTCCTTTTCAATACTGCAAAGTTCAAGTGAATGCTACAGATCTGGGACCATCCATATCCCCAACAGTAGATGTTCAGCTCTCTAACTTCTTTGCCTCCTTTTCTAAGCGTTAAAAGACTTTACCCCACATGAAGGGCGTTATATAAATGCAAGTGGTTGTTTTTGCTGTACTGACCATAATAGACTTAAAATGTTTAGTGCATGGAAGGCTTGCCGGGTAGAGTAGGGTTCTGTTAGTTACTTTTTTCTCTCTCCCTTCCTTCTTCTTCCTGAATATTCCCACATTACCCACCTCTCCTTGCTGAGAGGACAGAAGATCTATGATCAACGCTGCCTAAATTTCTGCCATATGTCCTGCTGCTCTAAGCATCTCGCCTTTGCCTGGAACTCCCTACCTCACTGCCTCTCGACCCATCTTCAAATCATACCTGAAGACTTTCCTCTTGGATCCTGCCTTCAGTCACCTCCTCCACTCCCTTTCCAGCTCGACATCAAACACCATGATTGTTAAACATTCCAAGATATTACCCACATGAAGGGTGCAATATAGATGCAAGCTGTTGTTGTTCTTTTTGCTTTCCATGTCCTCCCAATTGGGAAGCTCCCCTCTCTGTAGTGGCAAGGTTTAGTCATGATGGGTTATACTTTGTTTTATTGCCCTGAACAACTAAAATAATTCAACGAGAGAATTACACTAAAGTTTCAACCAGAAATGGTCATTCAGAACATCAAGTCTGAGCTGGTGTTTTTCTCCAGGTGGTTAATCCAATTTCTCTCCTGCGAGCAATCATGCCCCTTAATATTTGTCCTTTTCAGGTATCATCTAATTTCCTTTTGAAATAATTGATGCTAATCACTTTCCCCTTTAATGGGGCTCAAAATAACAGTCCAACTCAGGAGATGGGCGGGTGTTTTAGATCTGACTTTAAATACCTAGGGTGAACAAATGGGTTGGTGATTCTGCATGTTGTCTCCCATTCCTCGAGTACAAAGAGCAGGTAAACATAAAAGATGTAAATCATTAACCTTATTATCTATACCACACCCATTGGTTCTTGGAAATCTACCTATTCCAAGTAAACTCCATTTGTTTGCACAACCAGGCAGATTACTCAACATTAGTACAATGCTGACATGGTACTTAGTCGTGTATGTATTTGAACCCCTTTGTACCTTTCAAAAGTATGTATTTACAGTCGATATCATGAGGACAGATAGGTGGTCGGAGCTGAAAACTGGAGCAACAGCTGGCGGTGACCTGGGTGGTATCCACAACTGTTTGAGTGATTCACAAAGTCCCCAGCCACTACATTGTGAAGAGGATCAACATTTTGGTTTCAAATGGCACCAGCATTTGGGAGGTGGTGGACCAGCTACCAGTGGATCCAAATGGTTGGGTTTGGGTTTTACAGTGTGATATTCATAATTGTATGTAGATTATAGATGGAATTACATTTTCCTTCCTATTGATCTCAAAAGTATTGTGTTTTCTGCGAAGATCATAGCCCATACAATAACCACCAAAATCTTTGAAATGTGGGTTCATGGAAATGTTTAGCATTTATAAAAATACCAATAATCCTTACATTTGGTAGAGGTCCTTTCAAGTCAGAAGGACGTACCAAAGCACATCCCAGCATGTACTGTAAAGTCGAATAACTGTGTTTTGTGGGCAAAACCAGCAGCAATTATCCACATAGCAATGTCCCACAAACAGTCATCAAGTGAATGGGCCATTACATTTGGGGGATAATGAAGTGAATTAAGGAAATGTACCTCTGATTATTTCCTTGCAATACCAAGAAACTTCCATTTGCTACAATAAATGCTAATTCAACCCCCAACACCACTAATATAGGCAAGGCTGGCAGAAATCTAAAGAAACGTGGAATCTGTTCAGGTTGATGTTTCTGCCTGTAATATGCCTGGATTATGCAAACACATAGAAGTTTATGTGGAACAGGTAGATTTTCAGGAATCTGTCCTGTACTCCAGCAGTGGAAAGTTCACGATGTTAGGTTATGGCCAAAATTGGATTTGAGGGTGATAACTCAACATCAAAGCTGACACATGAAAAATGGAAAGTGACTGACATGTATGGAACTGTTCTCCACGAGTCAGTACTTTCAGGAGGAGGGTGGGGTTAGAGGGGAACAGAGAAGAGAGGGGAGAGAAAGTTATAGGAGAAAAAAGTTATGTTCCCCATGCAATCTGCTCCTTTTGCAAACCATATGCAATCTATTCTATCATGCACTTTATCCACTTACTTAATCTCCAGTGAAGGTTCCATAAACTATCAGATAGCTGATCAAAGCTCTCCAGAGTATCTATCTACACCATCCAAACCTGCCAACTGTTCACCGCAGATGACATTTTCATTACATCAGCACAGGAACCATCATATTCTGTGGCATATTTGAAAATCAGTGTACACTTATCTCTATAACCTTCAAATCCTTTGCTCAATGATTATGCAGTTATTTATTGAATGAGTTAACATTCACAGCATCATTCTCTTCCATGTAGACTCTTTATTTCCAAGTGCACAATTGGAATTAATTAGCCGGTTTACATCTTTGCTTATCTATTTACCTACAAACAGACACTACACTTGATAATGATTATGTGTAGAGTGTTTTGAGATGTGTGACGTGATAAGGCACTACAAAAATGTAAGCTCTTTTTTTCCATCTGTGACCCTCAGCATTTTGGGAGACGCTATCTGGCTAAAGTGGGAACTCACCGAGTATGGAAATAGTGAGCGTGAGAACACATTTCTAACAAATATGAATAAGGAAAGTTTTAACAAAACAAATTAGTCAAAACTGATTAAGAAGATTCAGATTGGCAGCTAATTACAGAAGAGCCAATTTAAAAATCTGAACTATGTACCAGAGTCCAAAGGTTTATTTATGGGGGAAAAAAGTAATCTATCGCAACAAAGACAATGCAGGTACTTTTCCTGATGAAAGACTTGCTTTACTACAATTCAAATCTTTTGCATTCCTCGTACGTTTCCTCATGAGCGCGGAGTTGAATCCAGTTGAATCCAGTCATGTTTAAAGTAATGTGGCATTAGATTCTTGGAGCAAACCCAAACAGCCAAGAGCCTGAAACAGAGCCAAGTCACAGCAGGAGAGGAGAAAGGGGGCTCCGTTTAACTATTGTACCATACATCAGGCAGTCGGTGAGACAAGGCAAAGAGCACTGCTGTTTGAAGCAGCATACTTTTCGGTCAGCCAGCACTCACTCATAAACTTGCCCAACATTTTAATTTTGCAGTTCCAATTTAATCCTGGAATGAATTGAACCTTTTCTCATTCTTTGTGCTCTCTTGTGGTCTTATACGTTCATTCACTTTCAAAATAAAGTGTACACTTTTGCGCTTTTTAAAAAAAATCACTTGCTGTCAGTTTTCAGAATTCACTGCAATTAAATGCTTAGCGGAAACATTAATGTTCCAGACTGGTCAAGTGATCTAGCCCCCCGACGTGATGAGAGATTACAAAGCTGAACACTCCTCTGTTTGAAGCCTTGTTCTTTCCACCTCTGCACCATCATTTCTGAAGTATGTTCGGATCTGTTAATATTAAATGGGGAGAAAGCTCCAGGGAAGCACTTTCCGTATAAAGGACTAAGCTGCATGCACATCTCTGTCTGTTCATTTCCTCCTACCTGTGAACCCGAGGCTTGCAGTCCCAGGCCACTGTACAGTCACCAGCAAATCAACAGGTAGAATCTCTGGACAACATTCATCAGCTTCAGATTAACTTCCAGTGAAAGAAAGAGAAATAACAAATAGGTGGTTTACTTTAGGCCGCTGTAGATCAGTGTAATAGTTCTCCATTCTTCCTGGTGGCCAAGCTCATAGGATCTATACTCCACAATCAATATCTACTCATAGCTCCACATAGACCTGGAAAAAGTCAGCACTGCAACAGGAGCTCCTCTGTATCCATTGATCTTGCACTTCTACGGTTAGTCATGAGTTCCAACCTCACAAATTCAGCAGCTCCAGAAGCTTTCACTGAACTCAATATGTCCTGCAGCCCTTAAAGTGACAAGATAAGTGCTATATTTTAGGAATGTGCACATACCCCCCTCACCACTTAGAAGCAGACACAACAATCATGTGTGAGCCCCAGACCAACAGAGGAATCATCTGCACGTTTGAACCAAAAAAGACTAGCAGTCATATGACCGGGATAAGCAGTCATCTTTAAGCCAGCCCCCAAAGGACAAGGCTATATCCACCAGCAGACAAGAAGATACAGACTCACAATCTACACACACACACATTCATCCATTCAACCAGGGTAAACCACCTACTGATCACTTGGACACTCCTCAGTAATCCAGCAAACACAGCCGCATACACTTGAATACCAATTTGGCTAAATTCAGGCATTTTCATTAAATCCCAAATCAGCCCTCCATTACGATAACTTCAGATTACTAGTCTGCTTCTGTTTTACTCAATACGTCAATAAATGCGAGCATTCTTCCAATTACATCCAGGCCACGTGTTATAGAGCACAACAACCGCAATGCTGCAGCATGTGAAACCTCTCTTTCCATATTCAGTTGCATAGAAATTTTACAAATTGTCATCTTGCTGTATGGAAAAGGAAATCACAGAGAGATTGTTTGTCAGCTTCTGCTTGAGATGAAGTTTGAGCACTGATAATAATTTCCTTGTTGCTTCCCATTGCAACGTGGTTAAAGCAAGGGAACTCCAATATAACACATTACTCATTTCATTCTTTTACTTACTAAACTAATCAAAACTGAGGCCAGAAAATGCTGCTCCTGGACACGGCAAAGCAAGAGTAACCTGGCAGCAAGTTACGTTTGCATGCAGTTCAACAATGGCTTCTGTCCAACTTGGTAAAGGGTAAACTGGATTTGTTCTTTAACGTGTGCAGTTCAACTCTGGTTTTGGCTTCAACAGAAGGATCACAATTTTGGCACCGGATAGTCACACAATGAGTTGACATCCAATCTAATTGTTCAGAACTGTTATTATAGCAAGCACATATGAATAAGATGGGCAATGCTGTACTGTGGAATATTGCTGGCAAGTATACCATAATTCTTAAGCAAGACAATAACCTGAGGGTTCATAAGTATAAATCTTTTACTCATCCTCGGATGTGATATGTTAGAAGGAAGCAACATGTATCAGGAAGTCTCATCGTCAATCAAGACTGTTCTTAGAAACAGTCTCAGTATATTTTACTCAGCAGTCTCCCTCCCTGGCTGGGTGTTTAGTCACCAACCCACGTCCAAGGCCTGAAATGCCAACAAGCCTTGGCTTTTCTGACCATTTTGTGTTAACATTTAAAAGTACTGTGAAAAATAGTTAGGTTTTGTCTGAATTTGCAAATGACCTTTCTGTTTCTTTTTAAAGAACAATATCCAAAAATAAACACTGGATTTAAGATTTTTCAACAATTCTGCACATTGTTACATTTTAAGACAAAATGGTCTTACAGGCTAAAACTAGGTGGAATTTCGATATCTAACGTTTTCTTGTCAGGACCAGCATTATCTTCCGGATACATTGATCGTTCGCTTCAAGGGTGTTTGAACAATTGATGCCAACAATTAAGCTATGTTTATTAACAAATACAGTTGCTCATTTATAGAAACTCCCTGTCACAGTGCTATAAGGTGCTAAACTGAACATTTCAAGTGTGTTGAAATGTTCAGTATATCTGCTTATCACCTCTGCAAAACATCTCAAAGTGCTTCAAAGGATTTACTATAAAGTGCAGTGATTGTATTTTGTAGGTGAATGCAGCAATCAATTTGCACACAGCAATGTCCCACAAACTGTGATGAAGTGAATGACTTACTTCAGCTGGAAGATACCAGGAAATACTTCCTTCTTTTTAAGAATAGTGCAAGGGATCTTTAATGTCCACCTGAATAGGCTCAGTTTAATATCTCACCCAAAGGACGGCATCTCTGACAATGTAGCACACTACTGCACTGGAGCATCAATCCAGATTGGATGAGCTCAAAAATCCAGGGTGTGTAATGAACCTGTAACCTTCTGATCAGAGGCAATAGAGCTACCAATTGAATAAGGCTGACACAGTACCACTTAAGGCATTGAGAGAGTAGCTGTTCAGAACAGAATGTACAAGCTTGATTGAAGAGGCAGATTTTAAGCAGTCTTGGAAGATAGATAGAGTGGGGTGAGAGTGGAGGGAGGGAACTGTAGAGAATGAGAACATAACAGCTGAACCTCAGCCGTCAATGGAGGGGTGCAGGATGCGAAGGAGCATTAAATCTGATGAGCATAGCGGACAAGCAGAAGATGGTGCCTGGAAAAGATTATAGAGGTAGAGAGGTGAGAAGGTAAGAAGTGATTTGTAGATCAGGGTGAGGATCTTGAAGTTGATGCGGGGGGAGACAAGGTGGAGCCTGGTGAGGATGGGGCGATGGGCAAGTAAAGTTATTTAAGATGAACAAGTGTCATACACCAGATGGTACCAAGGTACTGAAAGGGACCATGGGGTGTGGGAATGTTGCTGATCCTGGTGATTAAAAATAATAAAAAATAACAATAATTTGGTGACTCAATCCACGACTATCTGTGGGACACTTCTGTGCGCAACTGGCTGCTGCATTTTGCCCACAAAATATATTTTCAATTCACTTTACAGTATATTCCATGAAGAGCTTTGAGATGTCTCGAAGACGTGATAAGGCGCTATATTAAATGCAAGTATTATTAAATCAACTTCTGAAAAATCAGCGTGAGAAAAAGACATTATTAACATCAGAGGAAAGCCCAGTGCTGTACCTATACTTAAATTGGGTGAGGAAACTGACCCAAGCAATTTACAGGCCTATTTAACTAACATCAATAACATTAAATCAACTCTGTGGGGCAGACGAGAGGAGTACCGCAATACAGACAAACCTGTTCAAGCAACCACTTCCATTCAGCAACAATCCCGTTAACAATCATCCTGGAACAGCCCAGACACACAGTTCGCATACTAATGAACCCTTACTCAGAGACCACCCTTATATAAAGGCCACTTTGGCTCAACCCCTGAGAGGTTGTTGAAGACAGGTTTGACTTGAGTTTAATAAAGAATAGAAATTATTCACAATGGAAAGACCATCTCTGATAAACTTATTTAACTTATTTGAGAGTGGTTTAGATAGGCAGTAGCACATCCTATGGTATACTTCAGATGGACTTTCAAAAAACTTGTGATGAAATTTACCAGACAAAAGATTTAATAATAATATAAATAATAATAACAATTGTTTGCCTTACTATGTCATTGCGATGTCTCAAAGCGCTTCACAGGAAATACTGTTAAGTTATGTCACTCTGTGTATTTTGGGGATGAAAACGGCAGCCAATTTGTGCACAAAGACATGAAGTGAGTGACCAGTTTTATTTGGACATAATTAAACTAAAATGCCACAGGAACCCAGAGAGGATGATAGGACAAGATAAGGAATAGGTTAGAAAGCAGGAAACAGTGTGCTTGTGAAGAGGTGTAATGTCAAACAGGGAGGAAATGTTGTACTTGGACTCTTATTGTTTCTAATCTACATAAATAACCTGGATACCAAAACCAACTGGAAGTTGGCAAATTAGCTGATGACACAAAAATACAGATAGACAAAGCAGCTAAATAATTTAAGTTTGGTTGTTGGCCAGAAATGTGACACCGTACAATTTGACACAAACCAATGTAAAATCCTATGCACAAGGAAAAATGTATGTTACTTGTATAAAAATGTATATTACATGTATACAGGATTAAAATGATAGCAGAGAACATTCGAAAGGGAGCTGGAAGCAATAGCAGGCACACCTCTTTCAATGTTCAGACAATGGGGCCTATCTCAAGTCTTTCATTACATGTTTATAATGGGATTTCCGCTGTTTAAATGAGAAATTTTGAGCCTTTTCCACACATACATTATTCTGTGGTGGAAAAATCCTTCTAAACTAACAATTCACTCGAGGCTGGTTAATTTTAAACCAAAGTTATTTTGTGTTGCTCCTAAGTCCACTAGATGTGCGTTTCAGCATTTTAAATAACAGGGCAAGATAAATTGGGAAGTAGCTATAAGGTAATCCAAACCTCAAGATTCAAAAAGTTGCAGTTTGTAGGAAAAAAGGATAAAGGGACAGAAGGAAGGGAAGTCACAGCAGTCTTGTGGTGTTGGGGGTTGGGGGAGGGAATGAGTTTAAATATGACGTAATGTGATGAGATTTGATTTCATTAAATTGACAGCGGAGAAAGAATGTCCAGGTTGGGACATATTGGGAGGTACAAGAGGAGAACATTCAGAGGGGTAGTGAGCGTAGCGATAAAGATAGAATAGAGAAGAAAAAAGTTGTGACGTGGAGCAAGTAGGTGCGGAAGCTGGTTGTGAGAGAGGGATCATCTCATAGTATCATAAAAATAGCAACACAGACTGAGACCATTTGGCCCATTGAGCCTATGCTGATGCAGCTCCACCTCTGGAGCTAACTACTCTAATCCTAACTCCCTGCTCTTTCCTAATTCCATTTTATATTGCATCTCTCCAAATATTATTATCCAGTTCCCTTTTCAGTGTTTTTCAGATCTTAACTTAATTAGCCACTTGCAGCAAAGTATTACATTCTATGGGGTAAGTTACATTTGGACTATTCTTTGGAAATGACTCCAGACTATTTTACTGTATGGTTATCTCCTTAAAGGTCAACACCATGTGATTTTTATTTTAAATAATGGGAAAATTCAGAGGCGAAAAAGCTTCCTGAAGCTTATTATTTGCCCAAATGTCAAGCAACTGGTTAATGAAGGTGTTGCGTAACATAATCTGTCCATAAATTTCGAAGAAAAAAAGTCATAGCCTGTTTATATTTTAAAAGATTGTGAAATGTGGCACTGGAATATTAAACATTAATCTTCAAGTACAGATAATAAACAAACAAGATAAGAGTGTCGGGGAAGTGAGAAAGCTGCTCTCATGCCACTGAGTGCATGATTCGTATAGTGAAAGAACCAATAAGTCGGCTAGGATTTTTTTTATATATAAAAAGTTATTGGACTGCAACGCTCTGGGGAAAGCAGCATATGTTCCAGGGGGTTCTTATCTTTCTCCGAAGCTGCGTTACACCCAGACTGGGGAATGTTTTAAAACCAGAATTCTGGCTTTCTGTCCAGTTTCCAGACCACAACAACTTCTGGTTTTCACTTAGCAGGGAGTTCACACTTCCAGCCAAGAGTTTTCTTGCAATTGTAAAATCCCTCAGCCCTCTCGCACAGCAAACATGGTTAGTTTTCCGTACAATAACTTTCCAAATGGAGATCAATTTAAAAAAAAACACAACATAGGATAATTTGCTACCAATTTGACTAATGGAACATTTACAAGTTTGATATACCGGAAGTTTATTTTTTGGAAACTAAGCATGTCTGGAATGATGGAGGTGGGAAAAGCCACATTCCGATTAAACCACCCTCGATCAGATATTGGCCAGGACTGCGTGATATCTTGGCAACTTCTGTCAATTAGACTGGTGCGAAGATTTTCCAAATGCTCTTATCTCGTCTCCCACGGTTTGCGATCAAATTCCTGGAAGGATAAACGTGAAGAACACCATGACCCTGAATGCTGCTAAAGTGCTCTGCTCTGCAGTGCGAGGTCTTGGGGTCAAAAGAGCGGCGGTTTGCAATTGGATTCACAAATAGAGGCTCAGAATTACTCTTGGGGATTTCGGACAGGAAACCTGCAGCCCACTTACAGTGCTCTGGAGTGACTCAGAGTTTCTATTCTAGAATTCTGTTGCCTTTTCAAAAGCTATTGTTATTCACTGAACAAGACACTTTTCACTCATCCGTGAAGGTGCAGCACAAGAAGCTGAAGGTCTAATTTTGCGATATTTTCAAAAGTGCTGGGTAGTGCTATTTGAGACGTCCTCCAGCTGTGAAAGGCGCTATAAATTTAAATTGTTTTGTATTTTCAAAAGCCACCCAAAGTGAAAAACTAAAGCTGGACAGGGAAGTGCCTTTTCTCCACAGACATCGATTTCACCCTTCGTGCGTTCACTCGTTTCGTAGCTTTCAGAAATCTCCCACCCCAACTCAACTGTTCAAGAAGCCTTAGACTTCATGGACAACTTGAGAAGAGATGTCTCACCAGTTTGATCCTCCCTGGTGATTGATAGGGGCATGCTGGGACTTGGAGATGCTGTCATGGTGGAAATTCAGACATTATGGGATAGGGAGAAGATACACGTGATTACATATTGGAACAGCTGAAGAGTACTTCATAATAATTGCTGCCAAATGTTCTTGTAGCAAAAATGGCAGCAATGTTGCACAAGCATATCACAGCATCTAAGATGTCACTCTAATGCAGTGTGGGGTGGAGGTGGGGGGTGGAAGGGGGTGCCGTTCTTCAGATGAGTTGTTAAACTGAGATCCCGTCTGCCAGTTCAGGTGGAAGTTAAAAATCACACTATTCAAAAACAGAAGGAAGTTTCTCCAGGTGTCCTGGCCAACAATTACCTCCAAAAAAATTGGTACTCGTTCCATGGCTATTTGTAGGACATTGCTGTACGCAACTGGCTGCAGCTTTTCGCTCACAAAATTCAGTCAAAACAGCATATCCTGTGAAGCACTTTCAAATGTCTTGACGACATGAAAGGCACTATATCAAATGCAAGGATTATTATTATTATCTTGCGTGAAGGGTATTATATAAGTGCAAGTTGTTTTGCATCTGAACGATTATGGGTCAGGACACAAGGTGTATCGAATTGAATTTTTTTTTAATCAGCTGCATGTCTGATACATGCAAAAACCCACCAACATGCATAAGAATAGCCAAACAGTACCCCAGAGCACTGCTGATGACAAACTAGTCAGCCCGGTTCATCGGCAGGTCTTGGAAGGGCAGACCAATCACTAGTGGCATCGACTCTTCCCACTCAGCTACATCCTACACATGGAAATTTGCTTTATTTATTGGAATGTAATGCAATTTTTCTTCCTGGAGGTTCACCTACTTACCTAATTCCGGAAAATATTAGGTGCAGGTTGGTAAGAGCCAAGGTTTGGAGACCCCAGAGTGTGCGTTGGGGGTACTGCTGGAGTCTGATCAGCTAAAACCACATAGCTTGCCATTGATATCAATGTCTGACAAGGTTTCCTGCTGCTTGACCAGCTGTTGAGGATTTGGTTTGCAGGGTTAATGGGAGCTGAGTGGGAAGAATCCATGCCGCTAGTGACTGGTGTAGCCTTCCAAGTCCTGCCGATGAACCGGGCTGACTAGTTTGTTATCAGCAGTGCTCTGGGGTACTGCCGACCTGCCTGGTTCACAAACTGGACTACCAAGCCCGCTACAGAGGGCTGGCTGGATTCCAAAATTCCGTTACCAAACATGTCACCTTTGAGCCAGTTCAGCTCCATAGACACCCTTTTTACCTCTCCACCCCCTCCTCAAGGAGTTTTGAATCGCACTGATGATTTTTAATATCCACCCTGAACAGGCAGATGGGACCTCAACTTAAAAGTCTTATCTGAAGGACAGTACTTCCAACAATGCAGCACTCCCCCATAGCTAGTGTCAGCCTGCACTGTGCTGTGAGAATGTGGGGTTTGAACCTAGAACCTTCTGACCCAGACTGAAATGAGCTTGTTGCCAACTAAGCCAGGCTGACATGTAACTCTGAAGACCTTGCATCTGCAAACTTATGGGCTCAGTCACAAGACTAAACAAAGCTCAGAGAGTTCAATGGTCCACCTCACTGGTCACCTCGCACTATGCAAACTGGCTGTCTGTTGGCAGGTGACAGACACAATTTAGGTAGGCCAGAGTTTGTCAGGGCTACTCTGATTAGGCTGAAGTATCGAGAAAATCTGGGGACCACTCTGCTGGTAAACGTTTAGAATTAGTCATCAGCAAGCATCATTTGGACATATCATAATCACTTTCCAAGCAACAGGCAGCCAAGATAAGGCTGAATGAATCGGGCAGGGAGTTAAAGTAAACAACAGTCCGTGTTGAACTTTGCAATGAGTCACAGTTGTTTAAAAAAAATCAATTGGCAAGTCAGATGTTGTTTGTGGTTTATCTGCATGACTTCACTTCTGGAAGGCGAACAAACCTGAACCAATGAGGAAACACTTTGAATCTGTTTGAAAGCTTCGATCCCCCCTCCACCACTTTTCTTCCAGGAACTTCACAATCTGACCCACTTCAGCAGGTGTTACAAATAATGAGAAGTCGCAAAGTACAATTCTTGAAACCGAAAAAACCTGTTTCTCTCATGTCACATAGGCTGTTAGGCAAATAAGCATCTCTGCTGCAAAAGCTGCGCTGATATAATGTGACCTTGAATATAATCAGAATTACAATAACAATAATACAATAATAATCCTTGAATTTGATTTAGTGCCTTATCAGATGGCCAAAACACATCAAAGTGCTTCACAGGATTTACTGTGGATTGCGTAGTATTGGAGGAGGCCATTCGGCCCATTAAACCTAAATTGCACATTGACTTTATGGTCCCTCTTACCAGTCCAGAGACTTGTAAACTCTGTTTTGCATGACATGTACTTCACAAGTTTAAGTTCTCAAACACAGAGCTCCTGCATAATCTGTTGGTGATTAGCTCCTTTTTAATGCACCAGTACTCTTGGCGTTTCAACCATGCAGTTTGCTAAGTTTTCAAAACTTTTTGTCACCTTTTATCCAGCTTTTTGGTCCTCTTGCATCACCTTTGTTGCAGTCTGTGAGTGTCCTGTCCCTAGGCTTTTGTCAAGGTAATTATTGAATTAAGAGGTAACACAGCCCAGGGTGACTTTCCCTTCCACTCCCCCTCTCCTTGGTATGGGTGAGAGCAGGAACTTGCTGTGAGAAAAGCTGTAACAAGTGTTATCTTGTCAATTCATGATAGAGAAGTTGGGGATTCTACTTGAATTGTCCCAGTGCTTTCACTGCAACCATTTCTAGGTGAAATGTTCCACTGAGCCTCCTTGCCTATTTAGTACTTTCCATTCAACTTCTTGGGGAAATCAGCACAGGGAAATAATTATGGGACAAAGTATAAGGGCTTTCTATACCTGACCTGATTGCGTGCTTCTGGTGAGAGAATGTGCGTACCATTCCAGACACAGCAATTTTCCATGTATAGGTGGCATACACTTGTGGAACTCTGATTTATCTGACTTAACATTCAACATAGGGCATTTTCTCTTTTAGTTTTTTTTCTGTAGATTAAAAAAGGAACAGCTCCAGCAAGACTGTTGAGTAGTTGCTGAAGGTGAGAGGATAACATTTAAAAGGGAACGACATACAGGCATGGACAGGGAGGAACAAGGTTTAGAACAGTTACCTTGAATGGAGCAGCTGACACCAGTGCTGTTCAATGGATATTCTTCTCTGAAGCTTTGATTTCTATGATTCTATTCTGATCTATAAAATCAGACTACGTTCGAGAACATGTGCTCTTCAGTCAACACTGCTTTACTCTTTCAGCCTCTTGTTGCTGAAATTCTCTAACAGCACTGAATAATTGTACATCTGTAAGAATATACAGTACTTACAACAAATGCTAGAACTGCCACTCGATCCCAATGTTAATTTTGTCTTCATGGCTTCCCAACCTAGGGACTGCAATGGGCCATTTGACTGCAAGGATCTTTAATGCTAGGCAGAGGTGCGCCGAGGGTTAAAAAGAACTTCGGAATATGGAACAAATGCAAATTGAAGAATTGAAATCCTCTCGGTCATATGAAACTGTGCTTGGTATGCAAATACACCAGAGCTGTACTGCCTCTGGCACTTTCCCATGCTCTGAACAAAATGACTGCAGGGGCCTGACATTCCTGGGTTCACTATTTTTAGTGAAAATATAGATGTGCATAAACAAGAGTGGAATGTCGGCAGATCTCAGCAATGGATGAGTCGCCCTTGCTTCGCGCTACGCTCAGTATCCGTCCCCCTCAGAAACTGGAGCTGGATTCTACAGCGAGGAAAGGGGCTGAAAGCCAAGTCAAGGCCTGAAATTCCTCCTAGTTATAGCCTCTCTTAGCTTTTGATTTGAAGTTTAAGAACCTGGAGAACTGTGGAAAATTCTTAAATTTGATCTTAATTTGAAAGAAATTAAAAAGCAACGGCTTCCAAATTAAGAATTTTCTACAAATCTGCTCCACATTAATTTCAGATACAATGGTATTGAGGCTAAGATGAGATGGAATTTCAGGCTTGGTAACAGACATCAAGGAAGGAGTCTTCCAAGAATTATACATGAGGAAGACACGTCAAAAATGTGGACGGACCTGTAAACAATACTGTATATTGCTTTTAAAACAGTGTTATTGGTTTATGGAATGACTAACTAGCCTTACATTTATGGTTTGGCCATTTGTTAACACAGCATTTGCAGAAGCATCATTCTCATCCATTGTGAGGTTTAGTTGATAACATTGTGGTTACATGGAACTGTGTGTTGAGAGAACCAAGGTGGTCTGGTAACAGGAGAATGCGGTGTCAGAGAGAGAGAGAGCAAGGGAGGGAGGAATGGTATATATTAATCATCATTGTCTAAGACTGTGACATGCTTAAATAGAGATCTCCAATATACAGTATTGAGAAATGTGAACCCTATTATTAAACAAGAGAGAGTGGGAGAACTGGACTGTGGGAACTTTTTCTTTAAACTCAGTATTAAATTCCATTAATCTTGTCATCATGATATACAATTGTGATCTTTCTAAATTACTGTATTGTGAAAAGAATCGCATTGCAGCATACTTGCATGACTAGGTCACTATTTAATTGGTAAATAAATGCCCAGGGCATTGTCTACTAGAAAAACAAAATATGTCCTTATTTCAAGAATCACGACACATACACCTAATAGTAAAATCCATTCAGGTCAGGTCGATTGCTAAAAACACATGAAGTACCTTCAGCAAAAAGACCATTAAATTATGTTCTCTAACATAATCTTATGGGACAATTTTTTAAAAAGTTTTCAGTTTTAAATACATTTGGGAAATACAACATATTCAGCACCAATAATTCCTAAAGAACTAAACCTATCAGTCCTTTTAAGACTCCAGTGCCAATATTGGGATTTATTTGCCACTGGTTAATAAATTGATCGATTTTGACACTGTGATTACAATGGGATTTCCCATGTTAAGCACACACTACTGTGGTCAATAAGTTTACTGATAAACAGCAAGTAATACCCAGTTGCCAATTTTACCAAGCAGAGGAGACGAACACTTTAAATCTTACGGAGTTTATTTAAATGAATATTGCAAATTAAGAAAAGGCTGTCGGTTATCTGCATTTATTCTACATGGGCTGTGGATAAACTTCATGACACTGTTGGCTATTATGTGCCATGTCTGTTAGCCCAGAAGAGTGAGTGTATAAGTGTGTTTGTGTGTGTGGTGCAAATCCCACTGAGACAAAGTGGCAGATTACTATTTCAGTCTCTCTGCCAATGTGGCTTACCCCCGCAAAGTAATTTCAGCCTTCAAAGGGTTAATAGGAACTTGGCAAACTCATGACTGAGGTTTTGAATAGAATAAATATGCCACTGAAATGTTGCCCTCTAACCACTGGGTCTTGCAATTTTGAATACAGTACAACTGTCAGGCACTTTAATGTCCATATGCTATTCATCAATTTTCTATACTGTAAAGCAGTTTCCCCACCCAATGCCGGCTAAAAATGCCTTTGGCGATGTAACTATTAAAAGTGGTAGCTGCATGCTGTGTGTAGAACATGCTTTTTGAGTTCATGGTCCACATGACCAGAGCAGTCGCACTCTGAAATGAGGGTCTGACAGGTAATAGATTTTTTTAAAAAAAGAGGGACAGTAACGGGGAGGAAGGGGCTTAGACGAAAGGAGGGGCTACCCACAGCAATGTTTTCAGCCCTGCTGTCTAGCCTTTGTTTCTAGGACACTGGCAAACCATCCTCACAAAATGAGATGTTCAATTGAGATTAATTAAGTTTCAATAGTATTTGAGAATGACAAATGCAAATTATGTGGTTTTACAAATCAGTGGTGGCCATTTCTCATCTTCGCAAACAAACTCTTTTCCAAATACGACATTTTGGAAACTTGACTGAAAAACAATTCCAAAATGCAAAGTTCACAGCTAAATCCCTTTTCCAGAAATTTACTGACTGTGGGAATTATGTCACTTAAAGTTGGGACCTCGTTGTTATACCAAATGCTCTTCAAAAGTGTGAACATAGGAACATAAGAATTAGGAGCAGGAGTAGGTCATTCAGCCCCTTGAGCCTGCCCCGCTATTCAATAAGATCATGGCTGATCTTCTAACCTAACTCCATCTGCCCGCCTTATCTCCATATCCCTTAATCCCTCTATCCTTTATAAATCTATCAATCTCAGTCTTGAATATGTTTAAAGACAGAGCATCTACAGCCTTTTGGGGTAGAGAATTCCATAAATTCACTACCCTCTGAGTAAACCTCCATGCAAACATACATTTCCAGTTGTATTCTATTCAAAATTGTAAAACCCAGTGGAGATTAAAACAGGACATTTCAGTGGCATATTTATTTTATTGAAAACCTCAGCCATGAGTTTGCAAAGTTCCTATGAAGTTGTGCAAGTTAAGCACTGGTGATGAGATCACCTGGAGTGGACATCATAATATGTCAACAGCTCTTGCCCATTCCCTGTCAAACATTCTAATGACAATAATCCTTGCATTTGCTATAGCACCTACAACGTTGAAAGTGTTTCATCTTATTGATACTAAAGTATGGAATAACCCTAAGGGAATCCTGTTGCAATGATAATTACACCAGTTACCATTACACTAAGAAATAATGATCTTTCTCCTCCCCCATGACCCCCATAATCCAAAAAATAAGTTTTCTGCTTCTTTGTAAATAAACTTCATGACAAAGTTTCAGATTGTACCTGTGGTTTTCCTATAAGAATACTTTGGTTTTGCCTGTGACCGCAGCTGGCATGAGTAAGCTCACTTCTAAGAAACTAATGAGAACCAAAGAACCACAAGGCAGGCTGACAAACAACAAGCAGAGGGCCAGATACCGAGTAACTCAGAACCTGATCGCTAAAGCACTGGGAGTGATCACAAAGCTGGCAGGCAAGAGAGGACAAAATACCCAGCAAGCATGCCATTGTCTGCTGCGGTTTTCCTTGACACTTTTCCACAAACTCTTTACTGTTGGGATTGTTGATGGTTTGTTATTATCACATTAGGATAAGGAGAGGCAGCATAGGGTCTCTGTTGTATAGCTTATACTTCGTGACTGAGAAACCTGCCTTTGATAGATGCCTCCATGGCAACATTCCATTGAACCATCTGACATATATATATTATATATACATACATACACACACACATTATGTGGACAAACATGAAGACATATATAAGCATACACAAAATCTCATCATTAAGTAATAACAGTTAGAACTGTTATTACTTACCAGGAGTTGGTTGAAGCCAGGGCACTGGACACATTTTAACAAACAGCTTGTGGGTATTCTGGAAGGATGACATCAAATGGATCAAAGGGTCTTCTTCATTTGAACTTCTCTTGATCATTAATTTGCTGCCTCTCAGGAGCTAATGAATACCGCACAGTTTAACAAGCAGGTGACTGTGGAATTAAAATGATTAAAACGTTTAAGCTGGCCCAGCAACCATTCACTGCTAGGGAATTTGGTTACTTGAACAATTCACTTTATGCCAGCCCAATAACTGCAAAATGCATTTAATAATGGCAGGACGGGAAGCCTGCAGATTCCATTTTGGCATTGCTTTTCCATTCTCCAAGTCTTACTTTGCTACACACGGCAATAAAATGAGCAAATAATTATGCAGAATGGAAACAGGCCATTCGGCCCAACTAGTCTGCACTGATATTTATACTACACGAGTCTCTACCCCTCTATTCCTTTCTCCCTCGTGTATGCACCAAGTTTCCTCTTAAATATGCTGATTAAATAGCAGCCTTCAGATGCAAATTTTTCTGAACAAAAATATTTGGATTTCATCACTCCCTGACCTAAGGAGACAATTCATCAATTGATTGTGATTGTGATGTACAAATGTCACTGCTTCCCTGGTGATGGGTGCCACAGTTACACCTGACACCAGAATAGGTATGAATTCTCTGAGTCCCATTGACTTTGACAGAAATATTGACTTCACTTGTGGAGCCGACTGTGCAAATGGAGACAGAGAAAACAACATTGACAACAGAACACAATTTCCTACCCACATTACAGTAAGCAGCTTTTCAAATTTAATAAACCCTGGTTCCCCATTCATATATATATATCACCATCTCATCTGTGAATTTGAAGGGCAACATGATGCTTGACAGAAAATCTGTGCATGCTTTTCAGTAACCCAAATGATTGCTGTAAAAGATAACATAAAACTTAGATGCCTGAGGGTGTAAACCAACTTCCCAAGTTTGCATATTGTACTTTTGTTTTCCTTCTGCAATTGCTTAAGAGTAGACAAAACATCACCCTTAATACTTGGGTCAACAAGACAAATCTTCTTTTCATTAAAGGCCGCTGTCTTTCTAAGATTGTTTTGGGGGGAGTGGGCACGGTTCCCAGAACAGCTGCTCTCCAAGCTCTGTCTGTCTTGGAGATGTCACACTAAGAGTCAGGGGGATACCACACTGAGTCAGGGAGATGCCACACTGAGAATCAGGGAGATGCCACACTGGAAGCTGGACTCCGGTGTCTGAAACACCCTTTTGCAGACGTGGTCCATGATGGAAATGACATGCTTGTACCATTTACTTGGGATTTAGAGCCTGCCAATGGAACACTGATAGAAACTCTGTACTCAGCTCAGTTGGAATAAATAAATCCCACTTAAAAGTGGATTAATTGAATTACAAATGATCCAAACTTCCCAGGTTTAGGTGTCAGCCTGGCTCAGTTGGTTGCACTTTCACCTCAAAGTTAGAAGGTGAGACATTGAGACTTTGAACTCATATAGTCTAAGCTGGGCGTTCATTGCAGTGCTGGGGTGTGTTGCATTACTGCACTGATTAAAAAGTCGTGACACCATTATAATGTCTGATAAGTCTTAAATAAATGATGATTTTTTTAGATAAAATTTAGATTTTTTAGATAGGGTAGCTTAACGACGTTTTGATCACCCTGTAGAAGTGTCATCCTTCTGCCTCTTCAGGTGGACATTAAAAGATCCCATGGCTCTGTTTAAAAATAGAAGGAAGTTTCTCCCAGTGTCCCGGCCAACATTCCTCCAAATAAAATTTGTCAATTCACTTCATGGCTGTTTGTGAGATACTGATGTGTGCACATTGGCTTCTGTGTTTGACTACAACAAAATACACAGTCACATTTGACATAAATCCTATAACGTGCTCCTGGAATTAGAGAAGCTTTAATAAATACAAGGCTTATTATACAGTAAAACAAGAGCTGGATCACATGCACTTTATTTCCATGATTCAGCCTTTGTTTGCTGCTTTAATCAAAGTATAAATCTCCCAGTGTGTGGAATGGGATAGTGAGAGAACAAGGGTATTGCTGGAACCAGCAAGTAAGTACCTGTCTGGGGGGAAAAGGGCTGCCTGTTTGGAACTGAGAAATGCAAACTGTGTTACAATGCCTAAATTCCCAGGACATGTGCGCAATACAGACAACCCAAACACAATATAATGCTCTTGGACTACTTTCCCTGGATCTACACTGTAGGGAATGGTGGTTCCAATGGACACTGGATAGCAATCAAGGAGTGGGAACTTCATCTGGTTTTCTCCACCATAGCCCAGGAATGCCATAGCCAACAAGACCATTCAAACTGCTAACCCAGGTGAGATCAGTTCATTCTGCGAAGACTGAGGATCAGGGCCAGATTACCCATCAAGAAAAAACGTGGTTTAGGGCCCCGCGATCAGAGGGGGCCCTCAAGGTCTGAGGGGCCCCGGCTTTGACATTGACGCCTTTACCTCCCGGCTGTGCCTCTCTTTCCCATCACTCTCCGCTATGAGGCTGTGTGGAGAGAGACGGGAAGAGGGGAGTTGGAGCTGGAGGCATGAGAATTTAAAACTAGTATTTTAAAAAGGTATTGTTGCATATTTTGTATGCATTGTCCAAAGGGCCCCCAAATGCAATCTGATTTAGGGCCCCCCCCATCTCTTAATCTGGCCCTGCTGAGGATCAAACCTTCCATGGGACAATCTTTACTCTTCCTGGCGATTTTCCCAATAGAACCCTTCAATCAGTTAAATTAAATGATAACTTGAAATTTTCATTGCACAAAGCACAAAGAGCTAAAACTCACAATAGGAGTGACTGTATGTCTGTGGGGGGGAGATTTTATTTTTAAGGTAACCAATAATATTGGAGGAACCTAATGATGAAGACTCATCAAAATATTATTTTGCGTGTGCTGACAAGAGAAACTGATGTTTAAAAAAAAATGCTTAATAATTTAAGAGTAATAATTGATGGCTGTTAAGCACAAGTTCAATGGTAGATGTAGTCCCAGGACACTCTGCTTCCTGCTCAGCAACTCTGCAGCTGATGGCCAACATCCGCAAGCAATGTTCTGCCTGGGTTTACAAGTTTGTTCCCACACAAAAGTAGGAAATGGCTGAGTTTTAATGCGGTATTGTCAAGATGCAAATAAATCAGAAGTTGTTTTACCTATCACTCTTCAGGTCTACACCACACCAGGAAACTAGGAACACAAACAATCCTTTCACTTAACTCCATCTCTCATGCAGAAAGGGATTTCAGGTCAACTCAGGAGCTCCAGTGGTGGAGTACTCGATCCTTGCATTTGAATTGGAGCCTTTCACGTCGTCAAGACGTTTCAAAATGCTTCACACAATATACTGTAAAGTGGATTAATTGTGTATTTTGTGAGCGAAACGCAGCAGCCAGTTGCACACAGCAATGTCACTGTGCATCAATATTACAAATGTTCGGTTACCAAAGAAAATACACCTGCCTGGAATCGTCTCACTTAGATTTAATACAGGAACCATTCAAAGCAACTAAAATTTAAAATGTTGGGAGTCAATGACAGGTGTTTTAAGTAAATTCTCTTTTACGAATTGGAGAACAAGGGATACACAACCATCAGTCTCCACGTTGGTTTTCCTGCCTCCCTTCTAGGGGACCTTTTTAAACTCATTGCCCCTAGGACCTTTGATATCCTTGTTATAGGGCTCCAAGACACCACCCTGCATGAAGGCCGCTACTTAATTGCAAGTTGTTGTTTTGCCTGAAAACCATCCAACCTTCCTGAAAACTTGTTACACATAACAGATATGAAACCAAATTATTTTACACCACATTCTCTTATTCCCCTTCCCAAACCCAGTGAGCTCTTGCGTCCACCCCTATCCTCCTGGATCACAAGCACGTTCCAGCCTGCAGGCATTGTCATGGATTCCAATTTGGATATCAGCCATGACAGAGCATCAGGTAGAGACTTCCTCTCCATTGGTCAGTTTTCCATTCTCTTTTCCCTATATCTTTTTAGACGTTTACCTGTGGTTAGTTATGTCGCGAGAGATTAAACATGCTGGGTAGAGTCCAAGACTGTATTAATTCGTCATGGTCTCCTGGAAGAAATGGATTCAATGGCCTCTTTTTATTCCATACTTTATGTTCATTCAAAAGTGAGGAAACCCATGTGGGAATATCTGCTGAGGCTGAAATTTCAATTCTAGTCGTTCTCCAACAGACCAAAGCTAGTTAATTTTCTTTAGTTCCCCCTTCCCACCAAGTCCTAACAGTTGGATAGATCAAGAAGAAGTAATCCACAGCCCAGGCTGAAAGCGCTTCTTTAGATATTTCAGGTACACATGTCTAAGTGGAAATGTCTCCAGGAAAGAAATTTGGGGAAAATTTGCAAAGAAAAAAGAAACTCTGGGAAGTGCTTCAAGTTAGTTAATTATTTCAATGTGTGGGACTAAGAAAAATGGATTTTTACGGTCTGGGGTTGAGTGTTTGAGGTCTCTAAGGAACCAAATGATTGTGTTTTTACACAGCCTGTTATTCAGCCTGGGTGGAGGTGTCGAACAGGAGAGGCCAAAACTGGGTAGTGATCCAAATTACAAAACTAAAGTACAAGCTCTGCGTTACAGACCCCAGAGTAAAGAGACATTCTTGTGATGGCCACCCTGTGGAGAATCAAAATAAAAATGGCCATCTTGTGATATTAGGGCAGTCACCTATCATATGAGTTCTTTGCAATTGCAGAGGGGGGAAAATTGCAATAAGGAGGCAGAAGAAATAAAACACAATGTGATTTATCTTGTTCAACTCATATCAACCCTGACTACTTACTGTTAAATGTTGATGGAGTTTAGAACTTTTATGTGCAACCGAGCATTTAGCTTTTTAAATAAAACCTTGCCAAACAGATTGATGCTTGAGAGACTTTCTGTTAAGAGGTTCCTGTTCTGCAGTCAGTTATCAGAAGTGTGTCTGAAGTCAGCAATTAGTAAATTGCAGGGCAGTTAATGTTACGTGTAGAATAATCTGGCTAGAGTTTGCAGTGCAACGTCCCAGAATCTACTGAGTGTAAAAGGAATTAATAGGTTAGTTTATTAGATGAAACGATTTACACACAAGCGTTCAGAAAGACAGGAATCTGATCTTTTAATAATTCATTTTTAGAATTTTTGGAACTGCCTTATCTTTGGCTGTGTTGTGACTTGGAATTTATTCAAATAAGCAATGTCATCCCTTCAGTGCACGCCCATTTCAGAGTTACGGACACTCTATAGTCCCAAGGAACTGAGTCTGAGGAATTGTTGTGACTCATATTTCGCACCTTTAGCTACAGACAAAGGCTTCATTTGTTTGAAAAATAGTTTTGTTTTAAAGTCAAAATTTTTGTGGTCCACTCCACCATCTTGTTCACATACAGAAACAGAATGCTGCTTCGGGGCATTGCCAGGTGCACCGAGTTTATGGATAAACTTTCAATGATTGGTGCAGCACTACACTGAGCATGGTCTGATATACAGGAGCAGTCTCTGAGCTGGATAGCATTAGATCATGTCAGGCTGCTGTTTCTCATCAGGCAAGGCACAATCTTTCTAATTATATTCAACCATTGATTAACATTAATAGAATTATCTTGTGATTGAGATGGAGCCCCTCCTTCCATCAAACAATGCAGTCATGAGGGGAGGGTGGGGAGAGAAGTCTGTGTGAGGCCACACCAGATTAAGTTCATTAACCATTTCTCATAGAATTACCAGTAGTCTTCTACTGCTGGACAAAAATATTGCAATAAACTTTTGCTTGTAGGCCACTAATGCACTGGCACTGGCACTAATGCAATCGCCTTGATTTTCAGCAACTGCTTTGTGAGTGTACATGATCTGACTGTATGGTTTTTACCCATCAATTTCACTTTCTGAGAGCAGTTCTACGTGCAGTCAGAGAGTTGCGTAAGGCGGCTATTTGGAAAACCTATGGTATAAAATTCCATCCAAACATCTGTAGAGTTAACGATGTTACCTGGAGAGTAAAATAGAACCACATCCTGTGCTAAGATCCAAGCGAATTTTGTAGGTCTTTCTTTTGTAGGATTAAGAATGTTGCATGGTTATCCTCATGCAAAAAACAGTCATGATACTTTACAGATAATCCTGTGAACTGCATTGAGCCATCGGTGACACGATAAAGCGCGATATTAAATGCAAGAAATGTTATTATAAAAAACATTAATTAACCCTCATTAACGCGTGAGTTGTGGACCAGCGTTGCTTTGTGAATTCCATTGTTTTAGACTCCTTTAAGACCACCATTAATTTAAGACCCTTAAATATGGATTCAAGCAGGCTACAGGCTTTTGTAAAAGGACCTAACATGGTGCTTTGGACAGCAGATACATTGTTCCTTGAACTAAAATATTCTTCTATTCATCTATTTCTGCTTTTTCCTAGAAATTTCTCAGTTTAGACAAAAGCATTTTTATCAACTCTGGTCAAATCTGCCGAGGCATATTTTTGCTCAAAGAGCAACATCCCATACTTTTGTTACCGGTTTTGAGAAGGTCTGGAGGAAGTAAACTTAACAAGCCTGGCTATTCTTGATACAATTACTAGACTCCAAAAATTATAATTTATTGCACTATTGGAGAGTGGTTTATGTTGTTAGATCTTGACAATCTGGGCGATGTTCACCGTCTTCAAACTCAGTTTCTATGAAAAGGCATTGTTAAGAAAAGCTGCTTTAAGGCAAGCATTACTCATCACCAGCTTGTGCAGTTCAACACAAAATGAACACCTCAAAATGTCTAAATACTAACATTGCCCCGAAAAATAATCTTATAATGTGGTGACCTTATGGTTAGAAAGTTAGATGCTTTACAGACAAGGAGAAATGCTTTCACTCAGAGAGTGGTTGAGGAAGATGCAGGGCAATGGGATTGAATGAACCCATGCTCTGAGAGCTGGTGAAGCCTTGATGGGCCAAATGGCTTCCTTCTGTGTTTACATTTCAATGAATCTATGATGCTAAAAAGTATTTAGATCTTATGAGCTGGTGAGTTTTTCCTGCAGAATGTGTGGAATCACTTGCAGCAAATGGCTCTGTTGTGATCCCTGTCGTGACTCCCTATTCTGCTACATTTTGGACTTGTGAGACTACAGTGAACGTACCCAGCTTCTCCTGACTGATCAACGTTCAGATTCTGTGGGTGTCATCTTCCCCCAGGAACTCACTTCACTTTTACTCATCCTGTAACCACCAGCTTGTCTAAGGAGGATTGGAACCATTTCTTCCTCTCAACTAATCCTGTGGCATTGTCTAGTGCTCAGAACTATGGCACTTTCCCCAATAACCAGGGGCAGGTGGCTGCTATCAACAATGGCACAGAAAATGGGCAGCCTTCTGTCAAAGACAGGGGAACAGCAGGTTGCATATGGAATGGCTCCGGGCAACATTGAGGAAGCTATGGAGTATATCACAGTCTTTTTTTTAGCAGAGATGAGGAGGAACCAACTTTCTGAGTCGTAACTGACATGAAGATCTGAAGCTCACAAAGAATATAAACTGCCTCAAGTGACCCCCATCTCTGCTCATGGCTACCGTCTCATCCAGTTGAGTTACAGCAGTCTTCACAGTTCAAATACTTCAGAGAGACTTGGACATTGCTCTATGACTCTGGTGGAGAAAGACGGTTAAAATGTCTTTCATCAGTGTTTGTAAAAGATATTGACCTGGTGGACTTCAGCTGTGTTATATGAGACTGCCAGTCACACCAACTATCGGAAGCTTATTATTTCTACTCTTAAAATGTTTGTGGTCATCTGTGGGGTATATTTTTCTCTGAGTATTTATATAGCATCTTTGCTTAATATGCAAGCACTGGGGATGAAATGTGAGTGTCAAAAGGTTTAATTGGCATTATTCACTGTTAAATCTACCAATGATTTATATCCCTACAAGAGCTCATTTTTATATCTTTCCTTAGACTTTTTTATATATTAAAAAAATTTACATATTTTTTATATACATATAAAGTTAAATATTGGGTGGCAACTATATCCTTTAATTTGTGACAAAACAATGGATTCTTGAGAGATAATCAAAATCCTTCTTCAGTTTCAATCCCTCTCCTGCAGAAAATCTAACTGTAATGATATACATATAAAGTTAAACTAAACATATCCATGAAATTTGATCAATTTGGCAATGTTTTTTCTTGCTGTTGTTTTCAATAATGCAAACGGCCATGACCATTTTTTAAAGCTAGTTGGTTTTAGTTAGGTCCACGTGTAATTTATTGAGCCTGTGAAGACGTGTGCTTTTTTTTGCAATTTTGCCTGCAGTTCAGAGCTGCTGAATTGTGTTCTCAGATTGACAGGGGTGGGAGTGGTTCAGTGATGCACTATACAGCATAAGGAGGCACAGCCAGACAGCGGGATTGTGATCTGAACAGTGCATGCCCATGAGCTGTTTATCATGAGGGATGTAGCACTCTGTGCTCCAGCCTTGGGGAAGTTCTTCCTTCTCCTTGGGTGAAATGGCATGAATTCTTTCAACATTTGTCTAACAGAATTTCGAACCGCTGATGTATAATCCTTCAAAGATCATTTCACTCACAGCCTTCACTGAAAACAGGAAACCTCCAGAACATCGACTTCAACTTTCAAACTGAGTCTGAAAGATGGTTGCCAGCAACAGAGACATCTTTGACATCTTGCCAACAAACCCTAGAGTTAACACTGATCAAAGAGGTTAAATTGCGCAAACATTTTTCCCTTAAAATAGTGAAGTTTGCATAGATTCTCGTGGTAGCTATTTATTAACTATTTCTGGCAAGTGCAGTGAGTCACACGAGCAAAGCCACACCCACGCTAAAGGCTTAAATGCCAATTCCAACATTTCTACGAGCATGTGAAATGTGAGGGTGGTTTTGATCACAGGAGTCTAAAGTGGGGGATCTAAAACGGGTCATTGTTTGCGAATCACGCTTACTGTATCCACACTGCAACCCTTTTTAAGATTTTCATTACATTTGGATTTTCTACAGGAAAGGAATTGAACCTGAAGAAGGATTTTGACCTCTCAAGATTCTGTTGCTTTGTTACAAATAAAGGATAAAGTTGGCACACTACAACTAGATAGTACTAATTTGCCAGCAAAAACACAGTACTCAGTCATCTGCAGCGTTTACATAAATTGTCTATATTAAATGCTGTTGGATATGCCAAAGGCACATTCAATGGGGAATTAATAGATGTTTTGGCCACTTTATAATAAATACTAATAAAATCTTTCCATTTGGTGAAACGTTTTTCAAATTGGGAGGATGTCTCAAACCATTTCACAGGATTCACTGTAAAGTGTAGCGACTGGAATTTTATAGGCGAATAATAAAGTCTATTTGTACATAGTAATGTCCTGCAAACAGACCATCCATCCATCAATTGCTTTGTAACTAGCATTAGAGTAGTTAAATCTGATCATCTTATTGAACAGGAAGATCTACATATCTAAACAATCTAATTTACAATATTTCTTGAGGGGATTTCTTGATAAGGAATCCGAGTTGTGCAAATGGAAGGCTCCTTATGGTAACTGGATGCACCAACCTACAGAAACTCCAAAATCCACTTCCAGAGAGTTCTCAATGGGAATGCCTTGTTAAAGAATTTCAGAAATAGCCTTGAATTAAAGTTCATTCCTGATTAGCTAGTATGAATTTAAAAAGTAGACTCTCTATTGATCAGTTAATTTGTTGCAGAATGTGTAAACCTTTATTAAACCAACCAACAAAGTACACAGCTTTAAGTCAAAACAAGAAATGTAAATTGATTAGCATGGTTGTCTCAACGTAAGGAAGAGAATATTGAGGCACAAAATTCCACCTGGTCCTAGCCTGTACGAGCATTTTGTAACAAATTGTAAGATCGCATAAAATTGTGGGAAATTCTTCAAATTCAGCCTGAATTTGAAAAACAGTTTCTTTTTGAGAACTGAGGAAAACTGGCTTCAAAATTATGGTTCAATTTAAGAATTTTCTACTTTTCTGCACAAGCTTTAAATTTAGGATAAATGCTCATAAAGGCTGAGATGAGGTGACATTTTGGGTCCTTGACCATATCATGACCAAGCACAATGAGAGTTACAATTCAACAATTTATATTTAAAATAAATCTATCACTATCTCTCTTAAGCAGATACTGGTGGATGGCAAGGTATCTGGGTCATTTAACTATGAAGGTGAATCCTGAGTGTTCTACACACAGGACTGCGTTACGAGGGGTGAGACGTGAGTCGAGTTTATAAATGGTTCAGATGGTCGTGACTGGTATCATTTTCCAAATCATGACCTTTTTCGCCTAAATGAAGCACTTCATCAAAATAATCGACATAATGTTGTTAGTCTCTAACAATTCTACTGCAATCCTCTTATGTGGCCAGTAGGCCCACACACTTCCCTTGTGACACAACTGGTGACCTGGTACCATCCTACATCACTGATGCTCTAGAAATACCTTGGATAGCTTCTCAATGACAAACTCACTCCTTGTACCTTCGCTCCTTTACTGTTGGGCATTGTAAGACTGGGACTTGGGAGACAGACTGTCTGTTGGGAGGAGGGAAGGAGCATTGAAAATGTGCTCCATTATCATTCCTTTGTGTTGTATTTCAGAGCTCCATACAGCCATCACTTTTTGCCCCTAAGACACTGACGGTTGTTTAAACAGCATCTTGCTTATTTACATACATGCACTGTTAATGTCAGTAAATTTGGGCCAATTGGCGTCATTTGGCAGGGCTTGCTAGACTAGCAATTCTTCCCACAAGGTGCGTGACATTTGAATCAAAGAAAATGATTACCGCTTTTTCCAATGAAGTTAGTTTCTGTAAGTTTGAACATTACATATTAACAGCCTTAATAGACTAGTCACAGGATGTTGAAATCAATATTTTACCACCTACCAAAAGGCACTTGCACCCCCTGCAAAGCATTGCAAGGTTTCTTGTCTGTGGCGTGCACTGTAACAAATCACATAGGCAATGAAAACCATAACTTTAAGTCCTGGACTGTCTGAAATGAATAAATGGATGTGTCCAAACACAAACCAATTCAGATCAGTGACCTCATCTATGCAAAAAGGAATGAAAAACCTGAGGGTAGAGGAACGAGAAAAGGCTGGCTCAAAGTTGACGATCAGCAAAATTGAGGCAAATGTTTCCTCAATCCCCAAACTGCTCCATGCAAAACAGGAGTTAAAGTGCAAGAACATTTTTATTTGCACAGCACCAGAACTGGCACAGAGGAGAAGGTTTCAAAACAAGGGTGTTTTTTTTTTACACACACACACACACACTCCAGGAAGAACTGGACTGAGGTGTTATTTCCAGCTTCTTCTGCATTGCTCAGAATCCTGAACAGGCAGCCCTGGTCATACCAATTCACTCCAAACCGGCAGTTGCACAGGTTTAAAGCAAACGTGAGGGAGACAGATCTGGCACAAGTTAAGATTAAGATGGGCAGATGTTTTGGGCTGCCAACAGAACGTCAGGCTATGAGCTCAGGACAAGGTAAAGTTTCTAATTGGTCACAGGGACAAAGCGGGGATAGGAGAGCTTTGAGTATTTCATGCTCCATCTCAGGGGATTCTTGATTCGTCTCCAGAATAAGGCGAGGATTTTCTTTTTTTTTAAAAAAACAGTTTAAATATCCAGCTCCACTTCCAAACCTTAAAGTGCAATGCTGTTGTAGATGAGATAGTAATAATTCTTGGATTTGATATAGAGCCTTATCAGGTCGTTGAGACACCTCAAAGTGCTTCACAGAATATATTGTAAAATGGATTGACTAGGTATTTTGTGGATGAAACACGGCAGCCAATTGCGCACATCAGTGTCCCACAAACAGTCGTGGATTGAGTGATTACATTTTTTTTGAAGGATTACTACCACTGGAAAATGATCCATCAATCGACTAACAACTGGGTTCCAACTTACTTCTAAGCAAGCAGAGGCTTGTGAAGTAAGGAAACTTGCCTAAGGTTTCATTCTGCCCGGAAATCGAACCCGGGTTCAATTCAAATTTTATTCAAATGTGATGCTAACCACTACACTACAGGACTCCACTGTCAAATGCAGTAGAGAGTCTATTGAATTTGACACACCATAAGACACTCCCCCATCCCACCCCGCGTTTATCCTCAGCCTGATAGACATCGGATTTTGTGCATGCCCAAAGTAGCCCCTGTCCCCCAGAATATCATGGTGAGACAAGTACAAAAGTTCCCGGAAATGTAGCAGGGATTGCATTACAGAGCCAAAGCAAAACACAGATTGCTGTGTCTAGCATGTGTCAATCATCCTGTTGCCATCACAATAAACAATACACAAAAATGGGGAGGGAAACCCCTCAACAAGGTAACATCCAACTTTTTATTCAAATACCAGAGTTTAACAGCTCCATAATAAATCACCCGTCACCGGATGATATTTTAAGCTTTAATAAAAAACTAACACAACAAAATCTGTGCAAAAAAAACAAAGTTCTATATTAAAAATTAGAAACTCCATTATCTTATTTTAAGCACTTGGCAGAATGCTCTGTGGTGAAGTGCATCAAACAGTCTGTGCTACCTTTGTGCCAAAACACTCCCTCCTCTGAGCCTCCTCAGCCATCATCACCACCTCATTTGGCACAGACTCTGAATACTTTTGCATTCATGTCCATCTACTCTAAATTCACTCCACGGCTCAGCCTGTAACTTGCTAATGCAGACACAGTACTAACCCAAGGCAGTCAAGTCAGTCATTGTTCACTGGTAGTGCAGGCACATTCTTTATCAAAATAATAGAGAAAAAATCTTGTCTCTTAAAACTTGCGCTGGCACTGTGATGCCAGCATGGGAATGTGGCTGTTCGGTCACTGCTGTAGGGTCTCCCATTTTAACAAGGGCTTCAACCTGCTCTCTGGTTAACTGCCTGCTGACCTACTTTTGTTGGCATTTATTGGGATAGTACAGCCACTCAAGAAATTTGATACCTTTCCTTTGGCAGACTATCAGGCGTTCCTCTGCAGTTTATAATAACCAGGGAAGTAAAGGGGAGGGGAAATGGGGAAAGGAAAAGTTTCTGAAAGATAAAATAAAAAAAAACTAGAAATTCCACCTTAAAACAGATGTAAATGTTGGACACTTTCAAAAGTTTAGAATTTGGTGCCAATTACTTTTACAAGTGCTCCTCTTTTTTATTTTGCTTCTTAACAAAGGGTTGCCATCTGTAACCTAACAGGGAATGGGCAGGGGGGGGTGGGGGGAGTTCATTCCCACCCTCTTTAAAGGGTTTTTGTTTAGAAACAAAAATAAAAGGGGAAAAAACACGGGCACTGGAAATCAGAAATAGAAAGAAAAGGCTGAGATTTCACAGCAGCTCAGTCAGAGTCCAAAAGAGAAAGATGGGTTACTGTTTCCTGGATTAAAAGATCACATCATTGGTTTGGATGATGAAGGCCCTTCGGCCCATTTGATCTCATCCAACCAGAATACCCACCCGATCAGCTTATGATCACAGCAGCAAGCTGTTAGTCTACATCAGACAACTCCATGGTTAACCTACATTTGTCTTCTCTTTTAATGATGAACTGACCCTCTGTGGATTTTCAGCTTCTCCGTTTTTCCTGTTTGTCACGGATAGCCCTGAACCCCAAGTATTCACAGTGCCTCCCTTCAGAGCCCATCAAGGGCCAGCACAACAGAACACAATCTGGAGTCCAGCTGACTGTACTGGATAAAGAGTTATAAATTATAACTAAACTGAGACTGCTGCTACCAACAGCTCACATGACTAAGACGTTCTCATTTATAATAATGATCCTTACATTTGATGTAGTGCCTTTCACGTTGGGAGGATGTCTCAAAGTGCTTCACAAGATATACTGTAAAGTGTATTGAATATGTATTTTCAAGGTGAAATATTAGAAAAAAAATCCATCTGCAGAGTGATCTTTGTACCAACAGAGAGAGAGAGATATTATACTATACTATATTAGAACTTACCTGGAAGGTAAACAATCTGCCCTGAAAAAATCTGTGGCCACTCTTCACAATTCCACAGCACATTGCAATCCACAGCGGTATTGAATGTACCCAATTCACTAATGCTAGCAAACTTTTGGTTCTGCAAGAACCACTCAAAATTCCATTGTAAGTACAGCATGAGTTCTTCACTCCCGTCAGTAAATAGTGCATGTGAGACAGAGGTGACAAGCAGTGAAAATTTAAATCTGCAGCTTCTGTGACTGAACCCCATAACCATAATACTTGCATTTGATATAGTGTCTTATCACATCATTGAGACGTCTCAAAGCATTTTTCAGGATATGCTTTAAAATGATGTAGCTTTATGGATTTTGTAGTGAAGCTACATCCAAGGATCACAGAGTACCTTTATATAGTATTGGGCAAGCAACATTCAATAGTGCCCAAATGACATGAGGAACAAGAACAACAACAACTTGTACTTACATAATGCCCTGCATGCAGGGTAGCATCTCAGAGCGCTTTACAGTGGCGTAGCCTGACTCCGAGCCGGGGATGGGGATATGGGGGAGGTGACCATAAGCACGGTCAAATAGGAAAGTTCTCAGGCAGGACTTGAAAAAGGGGAGAGAGGGGGCAAGGCGGAGGGATTGAGGGAGAATGTTCCAGAGTTTCATGACGTAGTGGCTGAATGCGCTACTTCCAATGGTGGGGTGGAGGGTGTGAGAGACGAGCAAGAGGCCAGTGCCAGTTTTGCAGAGGCGCCGGGTGGTGGATTGGGGAGTGAGGAAGTCAGACATGTAGGGAGGTGCCAGGGAGTGAAGGGATTTGAGCACAAGTGTCAGGATCTTGAAGTCGATCGTTCGGTGATGGGGAGACAGTGGAGCCTGGCCAGAACTGGTGAGATGTGGGTACGGAGTTTGGTCCGGTTCAGTATGCGGGCAGCAGAATTCTGGATGAGCTGGATCTTTTGAATAGTGGAGCTGGGGAGACCAGCGAGGAGTGCATTTGAGTAATCCAGGCGGGAGGTGATAAACACATGCATGAGGATTTCGGCTGCATTTGGGATAATTTGGGGAACGATTCTGTACCACAACAGAAGCATTCCATGGGTTGTGTAATCATTTCAATCATAGCCTTCAATATTTCCACATCTTTTGTTCGCTCCCTTTTATTGTTTTTACATTCTCTCTATTTTTAGTTTTCTGTTCTTTAAATGCTCATTTAAACTTGGCTAAAAAATGTACGCTGAGATTTTTTTTAAAAATCAAGAACACTTATGTATTTTTCTTTAAAAAATCAAAAATATATATCAAATATATATTTATAGAAATGTTATAGAAATAGAATTTATAGAAACAGCTATAAATTTGCTTACAGAGCTGACTCCTGGCACATCAGCCTTTACAAAACTCTGCCGTTCGTCCCAAACATGGATGTAAAGAGGCAAGTAACACAAGTGTGAAAGCAATTGAAGTGTGTGACTGAAATGTAGCATCCCAACTGCACCCCCTGCCCAGTTCGTAATGCTAATTTGGCCATGTGCTTCAGTATTACAAATATTTATGTCATTTCTTATTAGTGCATAGAATGGTGCAATGGGACCACACCGGACTTTGGAGGGACTGGGCAACACTTTCTACAAAAATACTTCTTGCAGTTTGTACTATTACCTAATTTAAGACTACCAAAGGCTATGGGTTCTATTGACAGCAAGAGAGGAACATTTGCTAAACAGATCACGTGCTTTTTGACTTGTGACTGAATGTTGCATCAACTGCTGTCTTTATCTAGTAATATAATAATAATCGTTATATTTGGTATGGAGCCTTTCATGTCAGCAGGACATCACAGGATTTACTGTAAAGTGTAGTGACTGCATAACTTGTAGGCAAATGAAAAGCTAACCACTGTATTTCAGAGTTATATGAAGATATTTATTTTTCGTGAAATGGCTTAGTGTTATTTTATGAACTCTGATGTATTTGAAATAGAGAAAAATTCAAAGTCCATCGAGAAACTGCTGTAACGACTGTGTACGAGACATTTGGATGTGGAGAATTGACAGGAAACAAGCGTGTGTCTTAGCATGCACTGTACTTATTCCATAGTAAAATAGTTGTTATGGGCATTCTCTAAATCAGTGATGGCCAACTTGTACTTACATTGTTCCTTTTACATTTTGAAGAGAAGTATACTTCACTAACATTCAGACCTAATCCGATCTAATCCGGTGGAGAAACAATCCGTGGCTCTCCTGATCGCAAGAGTGTAAGAATGCTAGGTGCTGCACTGGGCAATATGTGTCAGTTTGGATCTTAGTCGGATGAGAAGGTTGTGGGTTCAAGTCTCACATCAGCATCTAATCTGATAATCTAGTCTCACTCTCTAGCACAGGGATGGGGGAACGCTGCATTGTCAATGATGTGTCCTTCAGATGAAATGTTAAGCCAAGTTCCAATCAGCCTGTTCAGGTCCATGTGAATGATATCATTACTCTATTCAAAGAGAGAAGGGAGCTGCTCCTGGTGCCCTGGCCAGCAACCTCCAGATTAATTTGTCATATGTTTTATGGCTGCTTTTGGGGTCTTTTGGTGCCAATAAAATGTGCATTCTTTATTTACATGAAACATTATATGGAAATTCGAAAGAACTGAAATTTCCCTTCTTTATAGTTTTCCTGGAACTTGTAGCATAGAGTTTATTAGGAATTCTGAATACATATTGGCACCCTCTGCGCAAGATTACTGTTCAAAGTATTTTCCTGCATTGAATTCTGTAATACTATTGAACAGTCTTTTTTTTGATGATCCCACACTATTGGAATTGAGGATTAACATGCGCACCAGCACCCAAATGGAACCCAGCAGGTGAACGCAGCACACTACATTCATGTATTTAACTCATGGAGAGACGCAGCTCTGTTTGAACATAACATCCATAGAAACATTAAAAGTTTGTAGCACGGAAGGAGGCCATTCAGCCCATCGAGTCTGTGCTAGTGTTAGGCTCCTCTACTTGTCGCTGCCAACTCTAATCCCTTTCCCGTGCCCTATCCTCTAATCCTTTCATCCTTTTTTCTTCAATTCTCTTTTAAAAGGTGTTATAAATTTGGTTTCAGCAGTCATTTGTGGTAAGACATCTGACAACCTAACATCTAAAAAAAGCTTCAAACCGCTCCCTTTCGTTGTTCTGGTGATAATCCTTAATTGAACAACAAGAACAATTTACATTCATATCATGCCCTTCACATAGGACAATGTCTCAGAGCGTTGTACAGAGGCAGGGTTGGACTCAGAGTAAGGGAGAAGGGGGAGAGGGGAAGCAAAGGCCTGTCGAAGAGGTAGGTTTTTAAAGGTAGGATTTAAAGATAAAGAGGGGGCGAGGTGGAGAAAGAGCGACAGGGGGTTCCAGAGGTTAGAGAAGGAAGGGAAGCTGTAAAACCAGACGTAAAGTTAATGTTCTCGTGGTTCTATTTGGCTGAATATTGATATAGTTTATTCTTTTTCTCACTGGAGAATGGAAGGGGGAGACCTTCAGTGTAAATACAATCATGCATTAAGTACGTGCTGATGTTCAGCACTACTGTTAACAGGAGCAAACAAATAAACAGAGAGACCAAACACACTTTTTCTTTCCAATGATATCTCCTGCAAATTTGCGGGGAAAATCATTTCAAGGTTGTAATCCACCCCCAGAGTTCAAATGACCCCCTTAAAGTTCTCTTTGCAGTTTCGGATACCATCTGAACCCCTTGATGCAACTGCAGCCTTGGGATCACTGCCTCTAAGCATTATTCTCCATGTTAAACACTTAGGAAGAATTACAAGGAACAAAGCAGGTCTGTTCCTCAGAAAATCAGAACCAGCCTTCAGTCTTCCATCAGTTCAGCAGTGATTATGCACGTCGTAATAAGGATCAATCCCAACAAAGCAGTGTTTAACTCCTGTATTTACCACTAAATACTCCTCAGGACAAAGTGCTGCTCTTAACAAAATAGTTTCTGAAGATTAGTTGACAGATATTATTTCAAAATTGAATTCCCAACTATGTGGGAGTGAAGCAGCAGTTTTTAGTGCACTCCTGGATTGCTAGCTCTCTCCCTCATCTCAGAGACGGGAGTCGGAGGAGGGGGGGGAAGAAATGCTAATGTAAGAACCATCTGTCTGCAACACTGCCAGCAAAAACATCACTCCTGTTAAAAAAANCGTTTTTGTCCTTTGTAGCAGATTCACAAGGTTCAAGCTCTTAGCCATCACACAAACAAATACACTCTTGCCTTCACTACATCCAATTCTCCACTTAGCAGTTATTCCTGGATCAGTAAAGGAAACAGCGAACTATCAGTGAGATTGCAAAGAAAACTGCATCCACTCTGGAATAAATTTCTCACGGAATAAATACTCCACTATATTCAACAACTCAAAATGTCCTGTGTTACTAACCAACCAACTAAACTATCTAACTACAACAACAACTTGGATTTATATAGCGCCCTCCATACTGGACGGTGTCTCAGAGCGCTTCACAATAACGGATCCCGGGGAAACCAGATGTGAATAATCAAGGATGTCAATCTAAAGGATAAAATCTGTGTACATGTACATTTGGTGTGGGACCTTATGTGTAAATTGACTTAGGACTTATCCAGGCCTGGGAACTGCAGGTGAGACAATAAAAAGATCACTACAAAGTAGCTGCTTGCTGTTTGTGCAAAACTGTAATCCAACATTACTGAAATGTTCTACTCAGCCTTATGTATTTTGTATGACAAACCTATTACATGAAGGAATTACCTTCACTTCTCTCCTCTCTCTCCCCCCACACTCACCAAATTTTCCACATTTGTGTTAAGTCTGTCACACCTGTGAAGTGTGGATTGGGACATGTTGAATTGACTCTGACAGTTCTGCCACATCCTAATGTAGGGAAGAATCTAACTAGAAGGGAAAGACCTTACACTCGTGGATGAAGTGCTCAACTGATTTTTTTTCTGAAAATTCATAGGGCATTGGGGGCGGGGGGAATGAAGTATGTGATTGTATCCCTGGACCCTCCCTTCCCCTGCCAAACCATTAATAGATACTGACTACTTGTAGCCACATTATCGGTTGTGATAATTATCACCAGTAAACAGCACGTCACATTTCCTTCCCCCCAATTCTGACGTGTAAAAAGTTCCCACACTTTGCAGTTTGAGCAGAAAGCAAATGTTACAGCTCTGAGTGTAAACGGGCCAGTGTGGGGGGTGCGAAGGTCCAATTTTTTTTCAATAGAATTGATGGACATTCCATAGTGAACTTATGCAATTCCCATTGTAAGCATGGAGTGAAAGTTAGCTTGCATTAGTCATGTTAGCTTGGATGTCAATCCCCTATGTAGCAGTTAGTATGGAAGGGGCAATGATTTGAATGATGAATAGCACTCGAGTGAATTTTACACATACACAATTGGAAAAATTGTGACAAAATTCACTGCGGAACATGTGGATTGAAAGAATATCAGCAAAGGTCCAGATTGTGAAACAATGAAAAGCTGTTGTGCAAATTAAATCAGGGAGCTCAAGTGTGCAATTATCTCCGTTTGCTCCAGTGCTATTTTCGTAAACCCCCTCAGTGCCTTATCCCACCCGTCTCCCTGCCTCCCCGGCATTTAAGTTTAATAAGAGAGAAAAAGTTCCATGCCTAGAGCCAAGTTTTCTTTCAATATCTAATCAAAATTGATTTAAGCATCACAAAGCACAAACAAAGCTTTGGGATAAATCTTTCAGATCCATGTCAGGCTGAATTGAAAGAAAATACTGTCTGTGAAAGCAGATGACAGACATCTGCCCCAAGATAAGTATTATTTATATTTATGTGCCAAATTTACTATCAATCATCTCTTATCTTGCATGAGTACATGATTAATAAAGCATTTATTCTGTGCTAAGGAAACACTGCAGATTAAATCCCTGCAATGTTTGAACGAGATACAAAAACCACAAGGGTGAAGAATAGTAATGTGTTTAAACAAAATAGGAGAGGGAAAAACAATTGTTGAGAAGATATTGAATACAAACAGTGTGGTGATGTTCAAATTCAATGGGAAGGGGATTTGTGTGTGTGAGTGGGGGTGGTGGGGGGTGGGAGGAGAAAGAAATTAGAGAAAAAGAAAGAAAGCGGGAGAAAAATAGAGAGGAAAGATAAAGAGAGAGAGAAAGAGAAAAATAAAGAAAGAGAAACAAGAGAAAGAGGAGAGAGAGAGCAAAAAACAGAAAGAGAGTGAAAGAAAGTTTAGACTTTTAAATCGGAGAGCTCCATCTTCCAGAAAGTATTTTGTAGTAATGCCTGTGATATAAAACTTCCAGCCAGGAATCTGGGATTGAGCTGCTCTCGTCCTTTCACTTCAATTTTATTGCTTTATTCTCTGAACTCTGAACTCAGAACAAACACAGTGCTGCCTGCACTGAGGTGCTTTTCATGCAAATTGTCTCCATCGCATAAAACAAAGGAGGCAGCAAATAAGAAAAAGAACACATGAGCCAACACATTCCTAAAGAAGGCAACGCTTTTTAAGACCTGCGATAAAGCAAACACTTTCCACAAAGCTTGGAGATAAAAATGGAGGGACTCATACAAGCAAACAAATGAAGCCATTTTGTTTAAAATCAGGGCAGTTGGTATCACTGGCAGACCAATGGGGTCTTTGCACAGGGCAACCTAATGGCAAGCTGCCCACCATGCTTAGAGGCTGGACACTTTCTTCACAAATCTGAGGCAGCTCATTCTGCTCTCAGCCGCCAGTTAATTGCAAGTGCACTCAATGGGGCTCCGTGCCAACCACTGTAATTGCTGCCAGCCCCTGGTTTTGCAAAGGCCTTACATCGTGCTGGCAGGAGGATTCACAGAAATCCACGTATCCCCTCTCCTTTTCAAGCACGGCCATTTTGTTCAGCATCTCTCTCCTGCTCCAGCAGCGACGCCTGCCTCTGTTGGCAAGGCTCAACGCCATGTCACGCAACAGCCCCAGCCTGAAACGCTAACATGTTAAAATACTGCCAAGCGTCCTGATCGCTCTTCTTTCAAATCTGCAAATGGTCATTGCTGGATGAGGCATGCGGTTGTTTTAAAACGCGCGAATACTGAAGAAGCACATACTACAAAATGGAGGTTGCTCCTCCCTCCTCCTCCCTCTCCTCCCCCCAACAAACGCCATTTTAGTGCCAACCACTAATGCCCGCAGTGCTGGCGAGACGGTGACAGGGTGATTACTGTGCTAACATGGCCCTGTCTCTCGTGTGGAAGGCCAGATACATATTTTCTCACCTCACTTACTACAACTCATGTGAAAAGCAATGGGGGCTTGGCTTGCCTCAAGTTTCCTGTTCCTTCAACTGTTTACGGCACAGCTCAGTTTCTTTTGAAACGTTTTCCCCCCTCAGCGTTGCCCAACACGTTGCTATAGCAACTGAGACAATGTTCCAGCCTGTAAAGAGTTTGATAAGAGGATTTTAAGCAGCGCTGGTTTCACTTAAATAAGTAAATAAGAGTTTCCCTCTCCTCCGTGTCCTGCATTTCTCTCTTACTGCCTCGCTGCAATTCAGGTTATAATGTATACATAAAGAATATAAAGAATGCCCTTTCTGGAATTTATGCTCTGGTAAGCTGTAGAATCGTTCAGGGGAACAAGCAGCCTTGCCTGCCCCGCAGTTCTGCGTCCCTGAGTTAGGTAGCCATTGTTCAATGGTGCCTGCTGCTACACACATCCATTGTGCTTCACTGCCCATGCGGTCACCTCACCTTGAAGCTACACGGTTCGGCTCGGTTTTCAAAGGCAGGAATAAGAGGAAGCAGCAAAAAGAGAGAGAGAGAGAGAGAGAAACAAACAAGGAAAAACATCTTCTGTACATTATACACAGTAACAGATGGTCAGCAATGAATTACTGACGTGAGAGGAGTCCCTTGTTGGATTTTGGGCACCGCTGCTCTACAGTCTGGCCCAATAACCTCAGATTGCATCTGTGTGTCTAATTCATCCCAAACCCAATGTTTTATTTTTAAAATAATTTGTTTTCTAGAAGAACGCAGTCATCTAATTGTCTTGCGATAAATCATGCATGGGAATGTTACAGACCTGAATGTTACATATCTGATCTAGCTTCACGGCTCCTGTTCCTCAGAAGACTGGGGAACATTATTGAAATGATAACAAGCTGAATGGATTTTTAAGCCGTTTGTTCAACGGCTGACAAATGAGTTGGTTAAGAAAAAAAGAGCCAATGCTTCAAAGCACCACTTTTGAGTTTCTCAAAAGAGCTGCTGTTACCAGAACCCAGCCAGCAGTGTCAAGCACTTTAAGATGTCCTCCCGACACGAAAGGCACTAAATAAATGTAAATTGTGTTGTAAATTGTATTGTATAACATTTGAGGTTGACAGGCAGAAAAGCCTTGCACAAACAGGGAATTGAAGTATCCGAGGGCAGCACTTGCAAGAATTCTGTGCCTTTAAAATATGCATTTTAAAAGTTGAAGTGACCTAATATTTCTGCGGTTCCACTTGGGTCTGTGTGAAGTGATCATTGTTTGTAAACAGGAATTTCTGGCTTCGTAAGCCAGAAGATTCCTAACATTACTTTTTTAGGATCCTGATTGCAATCAAACAATCGTAAAGGTTGAATTCAAAATAGTGCGTGAAAAAACAGGACAGAACGGTTTGGCATGAGCTCAAGTATTTGCAGATGATGTGTTATTATGACAAAACACATCACAGACTCTCAAACACCCTGAAACCAGTTCACCAAGTTATATGGAATGAAAAAGCAACAGCTAAACCATCAGATAACAAACAGACAGAAGGGATAGAAGCAGGAGTTATTAAGATAATTTAATGGTGGGGGTGGGGGTAGTCTCGATGATGTAGTGGGTACAGCTGCAGCTTACAGACCAGGCGTTTGCTGGTTCATACGGAGTTTACTGCTCTCAGTCAGAGCCACATGGGAAAGCTAAATTGGCTCCAGTCCTTCCTCAGGTTAGGAAGTGGAACACCAACTGATGTCCATTGCCCCTCTACAGCACCCTCCACTGGCTGTGTGTGTGTCTGTGTGGCAGCCGGGTGGGAAGAGGACAAGCTCAATGTTGTACCCTCTACAATAACCTGACAACATTCACCGTCAAGGCACACACATGACCAATAACCAATTGGGCACCAAAGAGCAACCGGTGCCTGTGAAACTGCAACCCAGCAAGAGAAGGCTGGGGATCAGGATCAGAGGGGCATATACCAGTGGGGAGAATATAAAAATAATTGTAAACACTAAACTTAAAAAAAATGTAATTCCTCAGATGGCCCAGGTAAGTAAACATAGAAACACTGAAATAGGCATAGGCTATTCAGCACCTCGAGCCTGTTCTGCCATTTTATAAGATCATGGCTGATCTGTACCTCAAGTCCAGTTACCCACCCTTGCCTCATATCCCTTGATACCTTTACCTAAAAATTATCTAAATGTGCAATTTGGTGCAGCAATGGACCATATAGACCAGCAAATCATAGGTGCTGAGTTGGTGTGCATGTGTGTGTGTGGGAGGGTGGTGGGGGGGGTATACATTAGCTTCAGCACCCTCCCAATGAAGAACCATCATGTTGTAGCATCCAGTCTCAATCAAAATGCATTGTGTTCCAGCACAAAGCCTCTCTGAAAAACCATCATGTTGTAGCACCCAGTCATTGAAGAACCATTACATTCTATCACCAGCTTGTTAACTACATTGAGGACAGCAGCCACGATTGGAGACAAGCTGCTTTACAATAGGATTTTCTTTGAAAACAAAATCACTGACAAATGTTATTTTAAATTAGATACAAGATCTTTCAAATATTTTTGAATTAAATCCTATGCAAGGCCCCCATTTAGGATCTTATAATCCTTGCATTTGCATCTTATCCTTGATATTGTTGAAGCATCACATCAATGTTTTTTAAAAATGATATTTTTGTTTAAATAGAAGCCATTGTTGACAAAGCTTAGGCTCAGAGGAATTATGACTGTAAATCCAGGGAGATGAATGCACACAAGTCTTAATTCAGTTCTCTCACACAGTTGAGCTTAGCAGCTTTTTTTAGAAAGTCCTTTCAGTTTGTATACAGTGTAACATATGTTGTCCCTCTGAACCTTCAAATGTCTTACACCCAAAATCTCTAACACGAAACATTCACTGTTGTACTTTACATACATTGGCCCACAAAACGCACAATCACTGCACTATACCATATATCTTGTGAAGCAATTTGGGATATCCTCCTGATGTGAAAGGAGCTATGCCAAATGCAAACGCTCTGGGATGCTATCCTGCGAGAGCAGCGCTATAGAAATGCAAGTTGTTGTTGTTGTAAGGATTATTATATGTGTATATACACAAAATTATACACAAAATTAAACACAGATGCACAGGCATTTATATGAAAGAAAAAAAAACAGAACGTGTTGACTGATAAATGTGCTTTGTGGTGTTGATTTTTTTATATTTCTCTTTTGTTAAGAGACTCAAACCACCTGCTTCTTTGGGCCTGACATCTCCCTGGCCACTTATCCGATACAACACTACTCCTTCACCATTACACCTGCAATTCTATCCGGTGTGGTTTGCAGGTGATATCCCAGGAGGAATATGCAGATCACACATCCTCAGTGCACTCCCAGCCCTAGAGATGCCATCACAACACCACCCGCTTAAGCAATTAGTCTACGCAGGTGGCAAACTACATCTCTAGAAAATGTGGCGCGTTTTCTTCAAACCTACTGCAGACCCACAATTATCACTTTTATTGCTGCACAAAGCAAGGTCAGTATTTTGAGCAAGGGCTGCAATAAGCATTTTAGCCATTGCTGCAATTGTATTCAGGGCTATTCTACAGAAAATGACCTGTGTTTCTTGAAATGACTGAAGACCATAGAGTTAATTTTACATTGGAGTCGGACTACACTGAGAACAAATCATGTGCAGAGCTGCAGTATTAACCCTGTAGGGGCTAAAATGTTTTTATACACTATGTTTTTCCGTGAGAAAGAGAAACAAAAGAATATCAGACAGACAGTGTGGTGGAATAATTATTTGGTGCGTTTTTGAAGTAATACATTGTTTCCTGTCCTGCTGGATTATGAACACCAAAGATCTAGATAAGTTCAGATCTAGATTTACACAGAACCTGGATAAAGGTGCTCTTTCAATGAAGGGCTGCAAGCTGAAAGCCAAGGCAAGAGTTACATTAGCTAGGACAAAAGGTGACGAGAAAGGGTGAGTGATCATCAATAAACATCTGCTCAAGTTAAACTGGCAACCCGCAAGCAACAAAGCCGAGTGAGTTGTGTGCTGCCTCAACACCACAACCATTTATCTATTGCATTCTGTACACAAGGAGCTGAAATTATATCATACAATTAATTTTCACATGAATAAAATAACCCTTACACTTAATAATAAGCCTATTACGTCTCAAATATCTCTGTAAAGTATAATGACAGTATTTTTAGGTGAACACGGCAGCCAAATTAGCACAGCAGTGTCCCACAAACAGCCATGAAGCGACTGACCAATTTTATGTGGGGAGGGATTGCTGGCCAAGATACCGGGAGAAACTCCCTTCTTTTTTCAAAATGTGCCACAGGAATTTTAATGATCCTCTTAATCAGCAGGCAGGACCTTGGTTTAATATCTCATGTACAGGAGAGATGAATAATAATTGCGCAGGATGATAAATACATAGTAAATATCACCTCACCAGGTCCACCTTCATATTCTGATGGAGGTTGAAGTGCAGCTGAATCAAGATACAGGGCTCTGATATACACAATGATTTGTAACAGGAGTTAGTAGATGTAACTAGATCTTACTGTTGTACCTGAACTAGGAGTACTTGATGACAAAACTGGGCACCCAAAATGGGAACGTGCTGCATTCCTTATGGATGAGAGAATGGGAACGTGCTGCATTCCTTATGGGTGAGAGTCATTCAGATTCACGAACAAAGAGCAAATCTATTGCCCAAATATTTTTGAGTAAATCTTCCCAGGTTATGAACATGCCTCCTTGTTCCATGTATAGCAATCCAATGGATTCAAAAATATGCCAAGCTCAGGTGGGTTTTGGAGAGGTTAACACTCAAAACTATAATTAATAATTATTGCCTGAAATGGTGATGTTCCTCAACAGTCTCAATGCGATAAATGCCGAATGAATGTTACAAAAGCTATCACATTTTTCATCCAAAGAGAAGCTGGAACATGAAAGTTTTCCTAAGAGAGGGGAGGACGAGAGTGTTGCAACTTACGCATGAGAAACTCAGATTCCTGAAACCAGCCAGTCATCACTTTCCTGGAACAATTCAATGGAGGTTTATAGGTTGCAACATGTGCCAAGTGTTGCCTTTTTAACAGTTGGAGAACGCACCTCGTGACTGTGAGAACTGACTGTTCTCGTATTCTATCAACCATTGTGGAGATCAAAGACGCTGACATAATAACAGAGCAGTTCATACTGACCAGGAACTAGGATGTAACATTGCTATAACATATCTGCCCCGTCTGTGCACTGTTTTATACAAGTTGCAGTATATAAAGAGGTCCAAAGTGCGAGTGAGGCTAATTAATTCACGGAACATTGCTGTAGTAAAATTGACTGCCACGTCACCTGCAAATACACAGTCGCTACACTTTAGAGAAAACCTTGTGAAGAGATTCAACATGTTTCGCTGTGATAAGATGCTATTATAACCCCTGGGCTTTCCATTCTCACGGGTACATACAGGTGGCCTTAGTTATATAACTACTCAATAAAGAGGATTAAAGAGTCATCTGTAATCATCCTCATTGTTGGTTTCTTATACAATTCAGGATACCTGTATGCATCGGAACACAGTTAGCCCATGGCTATTAACCTGACCCACCTTTTAGACCGTATTGCAGCACTGCCCAGTGCTCACCACAGCTCAATCCAACTACGAGGCTGTTGCCAAAGAAATGCGCTTTTAAAAACAAATCTTTTCATTGTGATTCTTTATGATGGTTTTCCACTTTTGTTTTTAAACTGGATACAGACATCAATTTCAGTAGACTCATGGATGTGACCCACGACGTTCTGTCCCAGATTCAGGGTCTGTAACTGGCAGAAAAGATGAAGAACAAAGAACGGCAGAACAGCAGTGTGACGAGGCAAGCCATGCTAAAAGGGACCACGGCTGCACCAACTGAACATAATAGCATGTTTGCAGATTTGCTATTAAAAAGTCACAGAGGCTGTTTCGGTGTCTACCTCCACAACAACACAACCGTGGGAAAACTCTGATGGGACAAATGCATATTTTGTGAGTTATGCACAGACACTGGCACAGGTCGCAATCCACGTGTTCAGACAATACAAAGCAGAACTGAGAGCAAACCGACTAAAGGAATACAAGCAGAAGAGATTCTTTCATTGTAGTGCACATGGCATTCAGGCATTAGTGCACAATGCTCATTACGTGATACCACGTCCTCAATTCAGACTGGTTACCGTCTCTCAAATGCCAGTCCTCGTCGCCAGCGGTTGTGCCATCAACAAAAAGGCAAGCACAACGATGACCTAGTGAGAGGATTTTCACCATTCCTAGAACTCAAACATAAATGGATCCTGATCACATTTGCAGCATCCGGGGAGAGCTTCACCAGAATCAGTGCCTACAAACCTCACAGCTACCTCAAGGCTGCCTCAATCTTCATACAACCAACTAAAAGGAGGTTTCAACAATACTGCTCTAAAACAAAAATCGCTGTATGCATGTGTGCGCAATTAAGCTAGCTTGAGTGGTTGTTGTTTAGAAATCCAACGGCCACATTTTTTCATTCCTTTCAAAAAATAAACTCACGGCACAAAGCCGTATGTTTTTTCTGTAATCAATTTGCAAAGTGAGAGAGCTGCAGTAATAAGGGCACTATATAAGTGCAAGTTGTTGTTGTTGTTCAACATCCTTGTGTGAGAGAAATAATAATGCTACAACTCTTGGGAAGTTAGGTTCATCAGATGCAAATGATGTGATAACATCCTCTTGTGACACCTGAATCAGTCATATACAGAGGCATTGCAAGGGGAGAGCAGAAAAGTAGCTGGAACTTATTGCTTGTCCCCAGATAGGTCACTGGACCTTGAGGGCAGTTATTAAGGCAAATGTTAAATCGTTTTCCATTCAAACACACAGAATTGTGTTACTGTTCATCTTATTTTAAAAGTCAAAACTCCTCTATTATGACATTTAACGCTGTTTCAAAAACAAAATCTGTAGTCTGAACAAGTAGAACATTGAAAAATTGCAAGTTTTCCCTTGCTTTGGCCCCAACTGTTGTAAAATTTACAGAGCTTAAATCAAAAGCTATCAAACTGGGAGTGGGAGAAATTCAGCAGAGACAATGGTAGAAAAAGTACATTCAGCAAGAGCTTGACCGAGTCCTTGAAGACTCTGAAAATCAGCCAAGTTTCTGCCAAGTTTTAAACCCTCTGAAAGCTGGAACGTTTGAAAGTTTGGGGGAAAATGCAATTTCTATTATAGATTCTGAAGAGTCTGAGCAACATGGAAACAGAGGGCCTACCCACGGCTAGGTCAGCAGCATGTGATGAATGCACTTTGAGACGTCTCAAAGTCGTGATCAGGCTCAATATCAAATGCAAGTGAAGCACTTTGAGACGTCTCGAAGACACGATAAGGCGCTACATCAAATCAAGAATTATTATTATTATAAATGTGATGGAGGGGCTGGACGAAATTGTAACGCAACCCTCAAGTCTAAAACTATTCAACACCTCTTGCAAAACGTCCACCGCACCAGGATAAATTGCTGTGATTTTGCCCATATGCACAAACGTTACTGCATGCAACCTTCAGCTCAAACTATTCATCGCTGTATGCCTGCTTTGCAGCTTCTCTTCAAGCTTTTTAAAACATATCTACTGATTGTTCTCTCCATGATTCTGAGACATCTTAAAAGATTTCACATTGAAAGAAAAAGCTTTTTTTTTCAGAATCAGAAGAAAATTATCCTTTCAGTGCTCCCTGATATATTTGTGCATGACGATCCTGCCTGATGCAGCAGCAAGGGGTTAAATCCCAGTCTGTACTGAGTTAGCCGATCATAGTCAGATAAATAATAGAGGTGCCACATTGGCTTCTGGATTCGAGATGGAAACATCAGGCTGAAGCTGAACACCCCACCCACTATGCCTCATTGGTAAGGCTCGCAAGAGAGAACAGAAGACACTTGGACTAGGTAGCAAAGCGAGCTCAGTGCCTGCGGAACCACTGTCCATCAAAAGGAAAAGAGACTTTAAACAATTTCAGAAGAGGGAGGAAAGAAGAGCTGAAAACAATTGGCGAGACGGAGAAAAAAGGTAAAATCTGAACAAGATGATCACATGTCAAGATTTCAGAAGATCGCTCTTATCCAGTTCCACTCCAGTTATAGTTATACCTGGAGCCTGAAACCTGATGTTTCTCTTGGTCTTAGCCAGTAGAACAATTTTGTCTTAAAATTTAAGAAAATTCGGCAGAAAACGTTGCAGAAAATTCTTCAATTCAGCCTTAACGGGTGTGGGTTGGGGTAATACCGCAACCTGGCTGGCTGTGCTGTCATCAGCAGTGCCATGGAGTACAACAGACCAGCCTGGCCCAGGAATTGGACTACCAAGACTGCCACAGAGGTTTGGCCAAATTCTGACATCCCTTCGCCAAATATATCACCCTGAACAACAACAACAAAGATTACATTTGTATAGTGCCTTTCACGTCGGGAGGATGTCTCAAGGCGCTGGACAGTGTGCAGCATTTCAGACCCAAGCTGGGATCAGGGAGGGAGAAGGGAGGGAGTTCCGGAGGTTGCGGGCAGAGTGACTGAAGGCTCTCCCGCCAATGGTGGGGCGGGTGGGTCGGGGGACGTGAAGCAGGCCAGAGCTGGCTGAGCGGAGGGAGCGGGCGGGTTGGTAGAGGGTTAGGAGGTCACAGAGGTAGGGTGGGGCGTGGCCATGGAGGGCTTTGTAGGTAAGGACAAGGATCTTGAACTGGATCCTCTGAAGGATAGGGAGCCATTGGAGTCAGGCAAGAATGGGGGAGATGGGGTCACTGAGTTTGGTGCGGGAGAGGACACGGGCAGCAGCATTCTGGATTATCTGCAGCCTGTGGAGGGCGGAGTTGGGAAGGGTGACAAGCAGGGGGTTTGCATAGATGAGCCCGGAGGTGATGAAGGCATGAACAAGAGTTTCAACGGCCTGAGGGGTGAGGTAGTGGCGGAGTCGGGCGATGTTACGGAGGTGAGGGAAGGCAGAGCGGGTCATGGTTGGATGTGGGGAAGAAAAGACAGTTGAGGGTTGAACAAGACCCCTAGGTTCCTGACTGTCTTGGTGAGTTGCAGTGTGCAACCATGGAGGTTGATGTTGCCAGAGCCTGAGGTGCTGAGGCGCTGGTGTGAGCCAATCAGGAGGGCCTCAGTCCTGTTCACATTCAACTGTAGGAAATTTGCCCTCATCCAGGACTTGATGTCCGACAGACAGTCTGTCAGGACAGCAGTGGTCCTGGAGTTGAGGGTGGAGGCAGAAAGATAGAGTTGGGTGTCATCCGCATACATATGGAAGTTGACCCCATGTCTGCGGATGATGTCACCAAGGGGAAGCATGTAGATATTAAAGAGGAGAGGGCCAAGGACAGAGCCCTGGGGGACACCAGAAGTGACAGTGCGGGGGCTGGAGGAGAAACCGTTAGAGGCAACAAAATGGAGATGGTGAGAGAGATAGGATTCGATCCAGGCAAGGGCAGGTCCACGAAGATTAAGTAAAGAAGCCAACTCAGCTTAGTTTAGTTAGAGAGCTTGTGTGAGAAGTGTCAAATACCCGAGTCTCCAAAGCGCTGATTCATAGTAACTTACCGTGAGCTCTGAGATGTTCTTATTCCTAAAAGAACTTTTTTGAACTCAATTGTAGGAATCATCCTAAAACTCTTTTTTATTCTTCTTTCCAATAACCAATGTAAAGCTTACTCATTGTGGATACAAGTATCAAATTGTACATTTAAAGCAAGCAGCACTTTAGCATTAGTTACAGCTCACGAGACATCAGGGCACTGCAGCCAAGCCAGCACAGAACACGACAAGTCAGGACAGCACACTCCATCCTGGATCGCTCAGGCAAGTGCTGACTCTTCCTCCCACCTGTCAGTTCACAATCGCTGACAAAAATGTTGAGCCACATTTCCAGGAACCATGATCACCTCATCTCAAAACATCTCAAACAGATTTAATGCAATTTCTTGTTAAAAGGACGCACAACAGTGCATTTCAAGGCTGCAAAATGTTCCACAGTTCAGAAGATGTTCACATGCAAGTAGTTTCGATCTTGTATTTAACAGGTTACCTGAACACCTACCATGTGCCTCATACACAAATGCTGCAGTGATGCAACACTTGTTGTATCAGTCTGAACATGAAACCTACTTTGGGGGAGTCAAGGTACTTGACCAGCGATGTCCACCATTATGACTATGACTTGTAATGCTTCGTATTACTGCAGATCTAACTGACTTTTTGCCAGAAATGTCTCCCAATAGCTAGTCATGGCATTCATTTCACCAATCTCAAAAGGGTGAAGGATTGAGCACATCTCCAGGTATTTGAGCTGATAACATTCCTGTCCCAAGTGCAGTGCTCACTTGGCAATGTTGAAAGGTATACAGTATAACTCCCCCAAAGTCACACTCACCGGTGGTACCAGAGATTGGCTGGGACCACTCGCAATGCCCATCAGCTACTGGGCAGTCAGAGACTAAAATGCAAAACATCAAAGTTTCTTTTACGCATTTAACAAGGATTCAGGTTGTTGTGCTCAACTCTTGTAAGCTTCTAATAATAGAGAAAATCACTAAGATCCCTGCCAGTTTCTGTCTAAATTTTAAAAGTTCTTGGGACATAGAGGCTCATGAGCTGGGCTCTGTGCCTGTGTGTAAAGTCCATCTGCTATCCACTGTCTGATGTGAGAGCAGTTTGGGCACAAAAGCTCTGCACTAGCCAGTCACACCATTTCAACAGTGCTCCCAGTGTACCGGGAATATGAGTAACAAAGGCATACAAGTTGGATTCTTATGTGCAATGCATACCATCCTTTATACTGTCAGTCACCAGACAGAGAAGCTGTGATAAAATGTTTTCTTTAAAAAAAGTAGCTCGGCTTCCCCAGGCACTTGACAAGAGCAGCAGGAACTGGCACTAAACTATTGTCATCATTGTTTGAGCTGACACGACAGTTTTCAATGTTGGTTTTTGGTTATATTTAAAATGACAAACCTGCGCCTAATACTTTCCGGAATTAGGTAAGTGGGGTGTATCCTTCCAGGGTAAGAGTGCTCATTCTATTCAAATACGCAGGCGAATTTCTGTGTAGGTGGCATAAATTAACCTTCAGACCGAGTTGGATACGCTTGAGTGTAGTGATGGATTTCAATGTGTGTCAGACACCCAGCTAACCAAAAACAAATTAGATAGCAATCTAAAACACATTGGGGCCAATTTCGCAATATTTCTTAACACTATTAAGAAAGAAAGTCTGTTGTGCCAACTCAGGAGAATTGTGCACTGACTGTATTTTTGAAGCAAGTTTCATTCAAATCCACGTGACCTGTATGGTATTTCCAATTACCAGCGGGATCCAGCACTCAAATTTCATAATGAGAAAATCCCATAAAGTTGACCCGCATTGTGTTGTAATATTTATAATAATTTGATATAGCACCCATCACGTCTTTAAGATGTCTTAAAGCGCTTCACAGAATATACTGTAAAGTGAATTGACTGTGTATTTTGTGGGTGAAACGCGACAGCCAACTGTGCACAACAGTGTCCCACAAACAGTTGTGAATTGAGTGACCAAATTATATATTTTGGGGAGAGGGATTATTATCCCTGGAAAAGCGATCTGCAAATCGACTAACCAAGCGGGTTCTTATTTACTGTTAGGTAAACAGAGGCGTATGGAGTAAGGAAACTTGTCCAACATTTCGCCCTGCTTGGGAATCAAACCCAGGTCCTCTCGCTTGCGAGACAAGTGCTCAAACCACTAAACTATAGGACTCCACAAAACGCTAATGGTTAGAGATTGCACCCGAGTCAATATTTAGTCTTTTTGTGCATCATTTTAAATTCCATCTCCAATTAGAATTGATTAAATATTGGGTAGTTAACCCAGCCTCTGGGGATAAAAACAATGTCAATCCCAGCAAATATCTTGTTCTCCCTTCCTATCCTTCCCAATCCCCAAACCAGTTGAGTTTTCCACAGGTTGGTGTTTGAAAGTCCAAAGACCTATTAAAGGGACAGTGCCCTGCATGTTTTACTAATATATCCCTTACTGATGGAACACAGGGAGTCTGAAACACAGCACATCCGGAGTTACCCAGAGAAACATGGGAACTTTAATGCTAATCCAACAGATAAGCCAAGTATGGTGAGGTGGAGATATCAGATCTTAAGTGGTCTGTCTGACTATTTACTGATGCTACAGTTTAAATTACAAGATTCACAAAAAGGCTTGTAAATAGCAATACTGAAACTCCATTCAGATGCCAAGATCTCCCACTGTATGCAAGGATGCAGTCAGCTCTTTGTTGATGAATCCGAGCAGAGCTCCAGAAAGAAACATCTAGACAGTCACACTCGCTATCAACAAATCCTTTTCTCAAATCTCATAATTTATACTTCACAAACAGGGCTACAGCAGTGACCTGGAAGCATTTCTTCAGGCTACCACCCCTTTATCTGAGTTCTTCAACAGGCCTGCTATACCCTGCGTTCCCAATCTTGCATTCCTGGTCTGCCGGGTTAAGGAGTGTTTCCAGAGCTAGGACTCAGCATGGTTACCTCTCCTTCTCTAATGTCAAGGGAGAAGAGGCAAAAGGATGAGAGGCAGACTTATCCCATCATCCATACAGCTTGACTGGAACTATAACCCAAAGGAAATATTCTTTCGTATGTTGCTCCTGAATTATCACTGGCACTAATTATGGACTGGATTGCATTAAGGGATACCTGCAATTTATGTTTCATAGCTTGAGTAGAACTTTTGTCCTTGCAGTCCCTCCTCTTACTGTGAGGACATATCTGTCCTCCATTTGGCAAGTGCCCACATTGGACGATGGATCTCATGAGCTGGCTATGTGGGAAATCATGAGGAACAGGACTAGTGTTCCACAACCTCACAGAGTATGCTATCGGCACAAACCTGAGAGCAGCCCTCAAGTAAGTAAGACGGTGTTTTGAGATTGTGGTAGTCAGTGCAAAGTGACATGTATTGAAGAAGATAACCACATGGTGGTTTGTGAGCAGAAATCCAGCTCACTCACATCACTTTACTTTTGCACCGAGGCACGAGTCATTTTTCCATCCGTGGAGAATGAGAAGAAAACACATCTTTGCATTTCTCTTTTGCTTTCCCACTTTTGAAAGTCAAGAGGAAGAAGGTGCAAGTTATATAATAATAATCCTTGCATTTGATGTAGCGCTTTTTCGTGTCTTCTAGACGTCTCAAAGCACTTCACAGAATAGACTGTAAAGTGAATTGACTGTATATTTGTGGGTGAAACGTTGACAGAGCAAATGTGGTTTGGACAGCAGGCTTAGCTCAGCTTGTCGAGGTGTTCATTGATTTAATTTTTATCATTGGTTCACAATTTGTACTTAATTGCAAGTGATGAAATACAATGGAGTAATTACCTCAAACCCAAAGTATTAGTTTATACCTTGTGATGTCTTGGAGTCTGGGAGAAGTTAATCTGAGCTCATTCCTTCTATGCCAATCTATGGGTTGAAAACTGTGAATCTGCCTGATGGCATTAATAATAATAATAATAATAATCCTTGCATTTGATATAGCGCTTTATCACGTCTTCGAGGAGTGTCAAAACGCTTCACAGAATATACTGTAAAGTATGGTGATTGTATTTTTTGGGGACATAATATTGCTGATCGCCAGAGCTCATCTGAAAGGTTACAGTGTGCGCAACATTCCCATTTCTGGCAGTTCTGGACGTTTGTGTTTGGAAGTAAAATCCAATTGAGTAGGAACAGAGCAAGAGACACTCCTAGAGTCATAAAAACACAACATTGGAGTCTCCAAGGAGAAAGCAAATACAAACTTTCACATGAAGCACTACTGTGTCCTGGTGCTGCCTGGGGTCAACTTTATCGTGAGGGGAAAGGTAGGAAAAAAGTGACTGCTTGCACTTATACTAGGACTGAAAATCAATCCTTTCCAATCAGCCTCTCATCGGTACCTGGGGAGTTACCAAGTTCAGATTAAAAGTATGTTCTCAAGAAAGAAAGATAATCCTGCATTCACTTAAATCACCTCAGCTGATATCACCGCTCAAGCTTCCTTTCCAAAACTGTTCGGTTGAAGCCCAGAGTTTTTGGGAACTGAATTTGAATCATATAGGTCACAGATGTCCTTGAAGCTTTATGGTGAAACTCCAGGTGACCCATAACTGTAATTGCCTTTAAGGTAGACAGCTAGTCACCTATAACAAGCTCACGTGAGACTCCAAACAGTTACAATCCACTGCAAGTGATGTGTTGCTGTTTGCTTGCAAATTACTGGAGGTGCCCAAGCAACTCTGAAGTTAAAATGCTTGCTGAGAGTGCGATGGCTGCCTGTCACTCAAGCTCAGCTCAGTGTGTTTTGTCAGGGCTCAGTCGGGGGTGCCACGCTATGGCTGAAATCTCCATTTCAGTCAAAACTAGAAATTGATAGAGCTTTCAAGAGCACATTCCTTCATCTGAATTCCTACAAGTAATGATGGGAAATATGGAGACATCTGCTCCCAACTCCTATGGCAGGAAGCATTACCTAGTTGTGAACAGCTTTTTCCTGGTTTAGTTGTAGGTTGGTGTGACCTGGTAGTGACGCAATGTACAGACTTGTCCTTAGACATGCTGCATCACCCATTATCCGAAACTACCACCAGAATTCTCAACACACAAAGGAGAAAAGCTTGCACAAACAAACTCGGCAATGAATCGATCTTCATCTTAATTTCCACTGTTGAAATTTCTTTGTCTCACTAATTTAATTTCTGTACAATATCTTTGGTCTAAAATGCCGTGTTTCTTAATAGTCTCTCAGTCACCTAAACTGGGAACCACTTCCAGTCATCGGAAGCATATAAGCCAATCTGCAGGAACCCTTTTTCTGATTCAATGAATCTAATTAAGAACAACAACAACACCACATTGCATATACATATAGCATTTCACATCAGGAGGATGTCCCAAGCCGCTGAACTAACGCAAATTGGACTCAATCAATGTTTATGTATTTACTTTCCTTGCAGCACTGTTGTTAAATATAAATTATTATTAAATAAATAATCTCTTCTCAATACAGCGATGAATTAAATTGTGAGACTGATGTATGAATCATTGCACTATACTTCGGGAAAAATGGAATCAGGGTGACAAAGAACAGTCACTGTGCGCTCAGCCTGAACAGGTGAAAAGGTGTCCTTGGTAAGGTATCAGGGCCAGTGTTCTGTGTCAAATGAATTATTTTAAAAAACAAATTAAATATTTCAATCTGCTGTTTATTATATGCAGCAAATCTTTTGATGCGTGTTGGAAATGGGAAATCTCTTGATAAGCTCACATCAAAAGATTCACAGAGCTCAGTATACTGAGCAGAGTAACTCCCAATACCTGTGACTAACAATATGGCCTAAAATGCTATATTTGCTAACCGGATGGTTAGCAGATAACCGGTTATGTTGTTTGAAACTTCTGCAAAATGGCGAATTGCAAAGCCCAAATCGACAAAGCCAGGAATGATGGAAGGCCAATGATCAAAATGCCAGCGTGAAATCTACCATATCTACCATATCTAATTAGTTCATCACATTGTATTTTGCGTCAAAGCATTTAACCTTATCAGGGATTTCCCAACATCAAGAGATTCAAAGTACACAGCACTGATCGCTAATACCAAGATCACGCCAGTTCACCTTTTCAGTCTACACACAGCGTAGTGCAGTACAGGGTCCAAGCTCAACTGCTCGATAGCAAACATTGTCCTTTTCCTGCCAAGCTGCTGGAATACGCTGGAAGCAATGTGACTGGGAGGGTTGGGGGTGGAAGGGTTACTACACAGCAGCGAAAAACATTTCTTTGCAGATTCCATGCTTCTGAGATTGAACTACGAAAACAACTTTCAGTCCCAGTGATTTTTTTTTACAATTGTTCTGAAATATCTTTTAATTGACCAACTGAACTAAGAGTGTAGATCCAGTGATTATGATGTCTATAACACAATGCGTGACAAGTGAAGCAGATCAATTAAGAAGGGCTGTTGAAGCCAGGACTCTGGACTCATTGAAGAAAAAGCTGCAGTGTCTATCAGGAAGCCGTGGGGTGGTGTTCTGGAAGGATGAGATCAAATGGAGAATCTTTTGTTACTGGTCTCGTAGCAATTTTGACTTTAGTGCGGTACAATGTTGTGAGTTCACTGCATGATCCTCAGATGGTGGGAGAAGCTTAAAAACTGAGATAGCACATTCTTAGATAGTGGGAGTCAGTGAAATTATGTATATTTTATGAAATGCTTTTGTTGTATTAAGGACAAGCTTCAGAATTTCAATTGGAAATTCTGATGATGAATGGAGTCCAATCAGTGAATGCAAAACGGACCGATGTTTTAAAATGCAAGGAACTAGTCACATCAGCTGCAGTATTCTGCCTGTCAGAACTAGAGTGAGCAGACGCGTGGTCAAAGCTCAAAGGAGGTCAATACTTAAATTAGCATTGTGGATGCATTTTATCAAATGAACGTATCGAGTTTGTGTCGTTTAGCGATAGAAAATCCACGTCACATACTTTAGCCTCCAATATTAAAGGGACGCTCTTCACAGAAGAGTTTGGCAAAATGTTTCATTGGAAAATGCGGTAGGAACCAAATCAATCTTGTCTTGTTGATATCAATGATGATGGCATCACTGTGTCACATGGCTACAAATACCAGAGAAGTAAACCCACAGGAATTAACAATGCGTCTATCATGTTACTTCTCGAATTTTAGACAAGAGGAGGCTGCCAATCCAGTTTACAACAATAAAAAATTGCATTTACAGTATATAACGCTGTTCACGTCAGGAAGATGTCCCAAAGCACTGGACACTCGAGGGTTTACACCCAAGCTGGAGATTGGATTCGAGAGGCCAAAGGGGATAGGAAGATGACTGAAAATCAACAAAGAGGAAGGTCTTGAGACGGACCTTGGAGGAGGTGACTGAAGGGGCGAGACGAGACGAAGAGACTCTGATAGTGAGGGGCAAATAGGCTGAGGGCCTGACTGCCGATGGTTGGATGGACAGGACAGGGGACACAAGGCAGGACAGTGCCTAGCGAGCGGTTGGAGCAGGCAGGTTAGTAGGATTTTGAGGTAGGGTGAGGCAAGACCGTGGAGGTATTTAAAAGTGAGAACGAGGATCTTGAACTCGATCCTCTGAGGGTTCGGGAGCCAGTGGTTTACAACTGAACACACCATCTTGTTCTTTATCATGAGCATCAACATATTCTTGCAGATGTCACTGAATATGTGGCCCATCGAGTTATCAGTTCAGGATAAACTAGTTCCAGTGAAATTATTCAGTGGCCTCTCCACCCCAGTCTATGCCATACCATTCCCTTATGCCCTCAAATGGTAATCTTCACCTGACCCCAGTCAATCTAGCCAATATCATAGAGACTGCAACACTATTAATTCAATTTGTCTAACTGCCATGCCATCATGCCATTCTGGTGACCTGCACATGTGCATTTATTGATCAGCTCTGCCAGATCTGTGCGGATTTACATAGAGTGGGGTTCGATGCATGGCGATTTCTAATGAAAGAAACCAGAAGCACACCAAATTGACTCACAAGAATTCCACTGGGCCAAAATCTTTCAGGATGTAGTTATGTACCTCTAGTCCTCCCGACATGAAAGGCGCTCTATAAATGGAATCTTGTTGTTGTTGTTGTCTAGTTACTGAAAGGAGTCTCCACTCATTGCCTTATTAAGGACTCCTATTAGAAATCGACATGTTAGATGCCAAATAATACAAAATGCTCTAGATGATCCAGGATTTGTTCAGATTGAGTCTACTGATTGATACCCAAAAGGAAGTATCAGCATGCTCGGAGACGTAGGGAAGATGCCAACTCATGGTGCAGAGGATGTTGGTGAGTGAAGGTTTGCACTTGGATAATTGAAAAATTCAATACCTTTAAACTGGTTCTAACAAGGTCAGATAACATTGATAAACTGTAAAACAAAAGAGTCAGCTTTATTTGTTCCAGACGATGTGCTTTGCAGTACTATACCACAAACTGCTTTGTCCTCAGTGGAAATTGAATAATGTGTTTCATGTGACACGGATGGAAGAGATCCTGTTGTAACACTCACATCTCACTAAACCAGTTTGGCTACAGGGTTATTTTAACCTTTCTTTTGCATATGAAAATAAAATACTGTACTATTTGAAACCTAGGCTCCAATATTTGTCAGGACCTAAGTTGAACTATCCTGTCATCATTAATAAACTTGTGTAATATTTTCAGTGTAAAAACTGCATTGGGTTCATTCTAGTTCTTTTTGTTTTGTTTCAGCATTGCAAAATCATGAGTAAGATTCATCATTATTATAATAATAATCCTTGTATTTGATACTTTCACTGATATAGCACCTATATACAGAGCTTCCCAGAGAATTACAGTCAAATGTAATAAGGGTTCCTATACAGTATAACATTTATGAGGACTAGAATGAGTTTTGTACTGGATAGTATTAACTCATAGAAAAAGTCATTAGAATTTCATTGTAATTTTGTTTAACTTAGAAACTGAGGTGAAGGGTCAAGGCCTACAACACAGAGCTACACCAATGTTAAAAAGAGTAAGGGAGAATATGAGATAAATCAAGGAGTAGTGGTTGTTTTTGGAAAGGGCTATCCAATTCAATCCCATTCCCCCACGCTCTCCCCATAGCCCTGCAAACTTGTTCTCCCCAAATAATTGCCTACATCTCGCTTAAGTTGTTATCGGAGTCCTGTAGCTCGGTGGTTAGAGCACTCGCTTTGCTAGCTAGATATCTGGGTTCAATTCCAGGCAGAGCAAAACCTTGGGCAAGTTTCCATACTCCACAAACCTAATAATGTCCCTCCAAAACAAAAGAATAATAAATTGGTCATTTTCAATCCACATGATTATTTGTGAGACACTGCTGTGTGCAATTGGCTGCCGTGTTTCGCCCACAAATATACGGTCAATTCACTTTACAACATATTCTGTGAAGCGCTTTGAGACGTCTAGAAGACGTGAAAAGCTCTATATCAAATGCAAGGATTATAATTATTATTGTGTGACTCCAAGATTGGGTTTTAAAAATGGTGTTGATTGTAGGAAGAAGAAAAATGAGGGATGCCAGGAATTTCACAATCTGGAGATCTTGGAAAGAATATTAAGCGTGGGAGCAAGTGCAAAAAATCTTCATTTCAAGGTGATCCACTCTTAGATTCTCACCTGACCTAGCGGACCTGGTAATGTTTAACAGTGTGCCCTTAAAGCATTCTTGTGGCACCTTAGCTCTGGTGAAATGGAAATCATGAAGGTCACAAGTACTCCAGCTGCTTTGAATAAAAGGTTACTGAGGCACTGAGCTAGGCAGTGTAATATGTATTTTGTTTAAATACAGCGATGCTGATCTCAAGCCTGTTTTTACTATTCTCACAGCACAAGATGCTGGTGTAACTAATTTGCCCCCTCACAACTGGTCTTTACAAGGCCCTAAAGACCTACTTCTTCGATTATGCCTACAGTCACCTCTCTCCTCCCTGCTCAGTTCCTTCTCTGTAAAGCCTTTAGATACATTACCCTAGATGAAAGGTTTAATAGAAATGCAAGTTATTATTGCATAAGGGATTAAGAAGTGATTGGAATTCTACAAACTAAGTAGCTTGAATGCAATGTTTAACCTGCTTGTGGTAATCATCTTTCATCTCACCGAAGTTCACAACAAGGGCTGGGCTTCTCAGTTGCACTTCAACCTTGAGTCTCTCTGAGCACTATCATTTCCTCAAGTGAAATTAATTTACAATCTTTTGATATCAGGTTACATCAAACAAGTCATGCTTGCTCAACAAAGGTCCAGAACCTTTGAACAACAATGCACAGACTTGTACCTTCCATGGAAGCTGACAGGTGTACAAAGTAAAGCAAGTCATAAAGATAAACCTCAAAAGTTTCTCTAATGACAGTTTGGGAAGGGCCAGTCAACTCAAAAAGACTGGTGATACAAAGTCAACATATTTCTAATGATAAAAGTGCAGAAGAGACCATGCACCATTAAAATTATGTGAGATCCAATATGTAGACATTTGGCAATAGTGATCCCTCCAACTTCGAGGGCACAAACCAATCACTCAACACACAGAACTGCACGTGAATGTAGACTTGTAGCCAACAACGCAATCCCAAAGTTGTATTTTTTGGGAGGTGCAAAACAAAAATAGACCATAGACCTTATAAAGGTGAACTTATGTGAACTAAGGTAAAAGCATCTTGATCCAAAAATGGCACAATAAATAATTAGCTACCCATTTGGCAGGAAACTACTATTATGTCTTCTAAAGAGTCAGTCTCGATGGCTTACACTTTTTGAATAAACCTTTTATTTTGGACACACTGACAGAAGTGTCCTAAAGCATAATTCTGGGCTTTTGCCAAGAAATACACTTCATTTTGTGGTTCCTGCTACAACAGATCAGGCAGATGTGCATGAGCGTGCTCCATTTGGCAAGTGATGACAATGAAATCTTTATGCGGAGGGCATTCAGCGAAAGCCCTGCAGCACAGGGCATATTGTAACCATTTCTGAAGCAAAACTGTACAAAATCTGGACTTTTGAATCTGGAGGAAAACGCGTCACTTTTGCTTTTCACCAATGCATTCACTTTTATTTTTAAAAATGCACAGAATGGTTGCTTAAGAGAATAATAATGATGCAGGCTAGATCAAACTGATTTCTGTTTGCTCGGAGTACAAGACTAGAGGACTGCCCACTCCAACTGTTTCCCTTCCTGCTGCAATTGGCGATGAGTTTAACAAGGTTGCCTATGGAGTTCCTCAGAATGGAAGTGCAGCTGCAGTCCAGCTTTGATGCACAAATTCTTTAGGATAAATAGCTTCTATACAACAAAAGTTCTCACTTTTACACAAAAGCAATCATTGCAACTGTACCATCCTGGTGTGATCGCCTTAGAACACACCTCTTATCAATCATTTATTGCTGGTGCAGGCAGGTGGGCCGCTACACAATGCTTAATATGCTTAATGTGCTCTATCCTTCAGGTGTCCTTTGTGCATTCCCCCCCATAGATACCATGTAAAAATATTTTAAAAATCAATTGCAAAATGACTTGTCGGTGCATTTCGCCCACAAAATACACAGTCAGCCCACTTTCCAATCTATTCTGTGAAGCTCTTTGAGACATCTTAATGACAAGATAAGGCGCTATATCAAATGCAAGGATTTACTTCATTATTATTAAAACCAAAAGAAGACTCTTAAGAAGAAAATGGGTAATGGGTAATTGTAATCTTCCATTGTAAATCAGGTAACCCATCAAGGAGGAAGATTAGTTTATACCGCTGCTGTTACTTTGTTACTGATTTCCGAACAAAGTGCATCTATTTGTTTAAATCCTCCTGTTCATAAAGTCTGCTTATTAGAGGGCAATAATAAAGGACAGTGTGCTGCTCAAATCAGAGGCATTCAGAGACTGGGGTAAAATTACAGGCTGAATTCACTGACTGTACAAGTGCTCTCTGCACTCTGTGAGTCAGCGAGGTAACTCGAGATGGCCTGCTTCTGTTACGTGCTCTGAACAAGGACTCCTGTTAATTTATTTACAAAACCAATCGTTAGTTACCCAGTGAGGAGCTGCACACATCAGCTATCTATGAATCCCTAGACATCCACTGTAGTTGGATCATCTGACAAACTATTTGGGGGCATTATTTCAGAGGGTTTCATTAAATATTCCAGTTGATTTCAAACGTTTTAGGGACAACTGTACTGTATTTTGTAATACAGGTTCTCTCAGCTCAGCATATAAAAGATTTACACCCATAACACAAACACAAGCACATACACAAGCACACGAAAAGGGGGAGGGTAATTTCACAGCAGGAACCTCTAAATATGTGGAACAACTTTGGTGAAACATCAGACCATGATCCAAATGCGCTGAATTGAGTTTCTGGTTACCCCGCAATTGTGAACGTGAAGTATATCATTAAGGGATCATTCTGTGGGTCAATTCAATCACTCTGTGGTAGGGTTACAATAGATGAGTTCTGCCTAGACTACTACATGCAGACTCTCAACTACTGTACTGTACGAGTGAAATATTTCTGTTCAAAATCATCTACTCAATTACCAAATGTATGCACAGAATAAGAATCAAGAAAGGAAGTTCCAAAGCTATCACAATTGAGGATAACAGCCTTTATCTCTATGTGTGAACCTCAGGTAGCAGAGCCATCAGGTTAGTATTTTAAGGCATTATAGTGCTGTGTTCATTTTGCTGTTAAACTAGACATGTGCACTGTTGTGTGAGTGCACACAGGTTTACTGCCATTCATCTAATGATGGGCAGTATCCTTATCTCTCTAGAGATCAAGAGAGATAACAATAAATCACAATAACTCACACATTGTGCAGTATACTACAGGCCAGAGGGCAGAGGCAGAGCGACGGTGGACCTGGGTGTGCTGCAGCCTATCCAATTAGAATGCAGATCCATCCAAATATATAAATAGTTATGTGACATCTTATATAATTATTTTTTTAATATATTTTCATAAGTGTTTTTATAGGGCTTTCAATATCCTATTTGAATTTATGTGCCTCTTTGCATTTGTTGTTCCTCTCTATAAAAAGCTGTGTAAGATTGTAACAACAGGTTGCAGTGAATTGTCATTGTGTCTTTCACAGCAATGTTAAGTCAAAGACAGAAGAACATATGGCTCTGCAGAGTTTTTAAATACCAGAAATGTTTCGGGTAATCTGTTAGGAGATTTCAAGTGAAGACTGCATCTTTTATCAAAATCCAAAACATATTTCCAGTATCCTGTAGGCACACCAATTTACCTTATACCCTAGACCCTATCTTTGACAGTGTTAAACATGCTACCCTGGCAAAGGCTGAGATCAATAATGTCAGGACTGCTTACTTTGCAGATCTAAGAGACCTGCACCTCTAAACACACTTACAAATTAGTCTGAAAAATATGAAAGGAAATGTCACCAAGGAGGATCTTACAGAGAAAACTGGCTACAAAAAGAAAACAAATATCTACAGTACGGGCAGATCAAAGACATTGACTTAGTTTCCTTCCTGTGTACTGAAAGTGGATTTAGGAACATAGGAAAACAGAAACACGAGTCTAGTCCACCAGTTTATCCGATCTTGGTAGATTTTTTAATACCAATAATACCCTTTCACTCACACCATTTAATATCCCCAAGTATCTGTCTCTCTTTATATTTTAAGCATCCTTGTTAATTCCATCTCTATAGCTTTCTGGAACCAAGCATTCCATATCTTCAAAACCCTAGACATGAAGGAAATGGTTCCTGACTGCAGACTTTGGAGGCCTGTAGCTCAGTGGTTAGAGCACTCGCTTTGCAAGTGAGAGACCCGAGTTCAATTCCAGGCAGGTCAGGGCGAAACCTTGGGCAAGTTTCCTTACTCCACACGCCTAATAATAATCCCTCCAAAAACCAAAAACAATAATAAAATTGGTCATTTTCAATCTACGACTGTTTGTGGGACATTGCTGTGCGCAATTGGCTGCCGCGTTCGCCCACAAATATACAGTCAATTCACTTTACAGTGTGTTCTGTGAAGCGCTTTGGGACGTCCTCCCGACGTGAAAAGCGCTATATCAAATGCAAGGATTATTATTATTATTATTTTGACTTTCAGACTATGCAGTTAAATGACAAAAGTGTCATTCCTTCAAATCAAAATAGAAGTAAAATTCTCCAAATTTCCCTCAGTTCAATATCAGGAATAATTAGCAGCTCACCAAATAGAAAGGAGCTACATTTTGAAAGGTTCAAATGTTTATTTGACTACAAACTGAGTGGGGTTTAATACATAGGGGAGAAACCCTATCCAATATGAAGTTTGTGAATGGACCATTGATCTGGATTTACTGTTGAACTTTATTAATTGAGCATGTAGAATTCTGTTTTGAACACAGAAGGTGTGGATTTCCAAGCACCTGCTTTTGGTTGGGAAAGAGGTTAAAGCATGGCTCTGTAAAGTTGCAAGATGCTGGGCTCAGGTCATGTTGGCAACACTGGCCACAGTCCTCTGTCACATTGGTGGCTGTGGTCGTGCAAAGCCAGATTTATTTTGCAAGGCAGGAAGAGTATTTTTAAAAGAGTTTGAGGTGGAGAATATAAAACTTAACCACCATGGCTGTGGTCTCATCAAATATGAGACAGATAGTAGAGAGTCAAATGTCTTAAAAAGCCATAGAGAAACAATAATTAAGTTCAAAAGTCCAAATCCAAAAGAATGCAGAGTTTTGAATGTACCCTATAATTGCCATTGGTCATGCTGTGGCACATTTTATAAGACAGCCTTGTAAACAAGGGATATTTTTGTCGTGCTCGTAATTTTACATATGGTTGTAATTATGATTATTAAACTGTGGCCACGAGTAGATGCCGCAGAGACCTGCCATGACAGAATCAAGGAATCTCACAACAATTAAAAAAAATTAGAAACATAAAAATATTTAAAATGTTCCTGGCCTGATGTGAAGGGTGGACTAAAGTTCACATTATTCAGCAAGTGTCTAATTGGCAACCTGCAGTACTCCACTTTTCAGTGGATTCCAATGTGATATGCATCCTTTCAATTTGCTTTCTGTGCATTAATGTACAAGAACAGTCCGAATGCATTTTGAAAAAATAAACATGATTTACCGCAGTCAAGCTACTTTTCTTACGACAATATTAATCCCACTTCCTGTGAGATACTTGGACGATTGCCAAAGAGAACATTTTGCATATGGCAAGAAGACTACAGTAAGGTGCTTTCCTTCACCATTTCCCTTTCCCCTAACGTTCAGAACAAGACAAATATCCGCCTTCCTCAGAGGAAACTGCTCTTCTACATCTTGCTGCAATTTCTGCTGTTGGGAGTACACAGTGGTTTATGTGAAAACATTCTTTTTTAAAGTTTGATTGAGCTTTTAAAGTGGAACTATTGAAAGATCCCAGCCAAGGACTCAAAAAATAATCTGAGTTGGACAACTTGTAGGTTCCTTTTGTTCAGCCACAATTACATTCTTTGGTTCTTGAAGACTGTGGACCAGACAGCGAATCTTGCCATCATAGAGTGAGGGAGAAAACTTATAAAATAAAATAGTTTTTGGGTATTTGTAGGTTAGCGCAGCAACCCATTTGTGCACAGAATTTCCCACAAACAGCTAACTTTATCCTGGGTGATTGTTGGCCAGGGGAAAGTTCTGTCAAGCTTTGAAGTGCTTCAACCTGCTGTCACTGTAAATACTGTACTTTTACCTCACAAGCTGTCAAAAATGGGACATGTCCTGAGATTGCATGAATTATTCAATGACCCAGGCTCACCAGTCACTTAAATAAACATTGCAATCTTTTCACCTAGAAAATATCACAAATGTCTATAATTTTTTTCTGACAGGCACTTTGTCATCTTATCTAAAGGAGGACAGTAACGCTTTGTTTAACCTGCATAAACACATCCAAGTTGAATGCAGTTGATATCTCTTTGTAGTTTTACATTTTCTGTTGCACCCTTTTAACTCAAATCTAGAAAAGGCTAAACTAAGATAGAATGAGCAGTACTGTGTACCTTCGTTGAGAAATTTTTGCAGACCTGTCTGCATATTAGGCAAATTGCAAGCGTTTAAAACAAGTAATAATTCATTTTTTTCCTTCTGTAAAAAGTTAAAAAATCAGGGATGGGGGGTGGGGGAGGGGGGGAGTGCGAAGAAAAATTCCACCTGGGTCTAGTCTTACACTTGGCACTTCAGACCATCCAGAAATTGGCATATTCTTAAATTTAGTCTTAATTTTGAAGCTGGTTTCAACAATTGGCTCCAAAACTAAGACTGCATTGAAAATCCATTTTAATTATACAGCCCTACCCAAATCAGTAACTAAGTTATGCAGTTAAGTTGCTTAAATATATAAATTCAACTTATTTTTCTTCCTTCCCCATCTATGTATGTCAACCATAAGAGCTTTTATAATAATAATATTATTATTATTATCCATAAGAGCTTTTAAAAGAAAATTTGACAAGTATTTGAAAAATAAAATATCAAAGTCAGTTCACTGCTATAATGTACAGTAAACCACTGTTAAATTGAACTGTCACTCCAAGGGAAAAGGGTTCAATGACGAATTATATTGAGTGGTGAGTTAGGTGTATGTATGCAGGCATGCATGCATGTATCAATCAATCAATCAATCAATCAATCAATCAATCAATAAATAAATCAATAAATCAATAAATCAATAAATCAATAAATCAATAAATGAATGAATGAATGAATGAATGAATGCGTTCAGGATATTGACAACTTGATGACTGAAGTGGTAATGAAAAGTTAAAACGGGGTTGAATTATCGGGACTTCTGTGTATTTCCAATGATTCTACAAACTGTTTGGTGATGCTGTGGATTGGGTATGTGCATTATAATGTTCAGTCCATAGATGGGATGATGGTGTACATGGTGTTACATGCACGACTGATATTTCTCCTTCTTCATTTCCTTCACATATCAGCGTGAACCATCTGGAGAGCGAGCTCAGCTACCACCTGCACCTCACACAGAACAGACACCATACAGCACTGCTGTTTGTTGTACTACAAATGTTTTATATAGTATTGTGCTCTGGGATTAAATGAGCCATGGTACCATGAGGGATGCCAGGCTCCAGATGTCGGAAGAACATTATTGAAAGTGAGATACGGCCCTGATATCCCTGCGTACATTTGATTCTCCTCTGCTGTAGTGCACTGCCACAACCATTCCCATCCCTATGGGTGGCACAAGCAGTTACTTATAAAATTTCTCAGGCCATGCTGTGTTGGATACAATTCATGTCCACATTCTTAGGTTCCTTGCTAAGATCATATATTGAATATGTTTAATATGTAGGATACTCATAAATGGTCCAACTGCTTGATGTTTTGCTTGAATTTTTGACAGTTCCTGTTGATTTAGACAATGCCATTGGTATAGACCTCATCAATCAATGCCTAAAGATTCCTGCAAGATAAGTAGCCAAGGTAGCAGTCTATATCTACCATCTCCCTGGAACCATCCTGGGAGCTTCTCTTTATGCCTAAAAGTTGAGTCAATAGGTGAATCATTCATCACAAAGGAGTTGTGTGTTGACCCAGGCCATTGTGGCTTGACAAGTTATTATTCATATACCAACTGTATATTGCTGGACTGGAAACCTTTACCTTGACGTCTGTCATTGGTTACTGCTGTAGCCCTTAATGTAACGTGGGCAAAGAGTGTTGTGAGCCAATGAGAACATCCCTCAATATCACCAGCTTCCACTGTGACTGCTCTTCCTGTGGATTCTCTCCCATAGATCTTACCTTGTGTGTGGAGTCCTCTGCACCTGCTCTCTGATCGACCTTTCATCCCTCTCCACCTGGGATAGCTGAGAGGCAGCCATAATGGCTGAAGGGTGGGATTTCCTAATGCAGACTTCTCAACCCAATCTATCAAAGCTACAGTCTTGAGAAAAGACTCACTGACTACTCAGACATAATGAGTGAGCTTCAGAAATGGCAGAGAGCTGCTGCTTTAATTATCTTTTAGAATCGAGTAAGCGCACTACTTGCTCTTATGAATTGCGGTTTTGGGAACTGCTCTTTGCTGCCTGTAGAACGGAGCAAAAATGTGAGACTACTCTTTTATATTCATCAATATAATGGGACGTCCTCCTGACGTGAAAAGCGCTATATCAAATGCAAGGATTATTATTATTATTATTATCAAATGTCAATTGAAATGTCAACTGTAGCTCTGATTTTCTCCCAGTCACTAACCATCTGTAAACATTAGTCAGATCGGGGTGGGGGTGGGGGGAGCCTTCCACTGAACCATTTCTGTTTTGGAAAATAATTTCAATAGAAACTTACTGGGGAAGGAGAGAAAGAAAATCCTTTGAATCTACCTAAATGCTCAAATGTTCAAAGCCTTAGCAAAGCCTTAGCATCACCGAAACTCCAAACAGGAGAAGCAGTTCTCAATTACAGTGTGCACGGAACAGGAAGGCTGCACTTGAGCCAAGATACGAGTGGCAGAGTATCAAAACTGTTTTCCCATTATTTTACTTAGATTCTTTGCTTCATTTATTAATTGGCATAAAAATTCTATTATTCGATGAGATCAATCAATAGTTCCCCTTTCTTAGTGGAACCATGATTTATGTCAGTACAAAAACAGCACACATCTGAGTTATCACTTAAATGTCTGACAGCTGCACGCAAGGCTCTGGATTCAATGTAAAGGATGTGCTGAGGTTCCAGGAATTGCTGGCTCCCAAGGAACACACTGAATACCTCAATGGAGACGCTATAATTGAGTTACAGACGTTCTTTCAGAGCCTCACTGGGGAAATGGGCTCCAATTCGAGGAAAGACTGAGACGGCAGTGAATAAGCATTCACTAAGCATACAAAAATGAGCCGAGGAATGAAAAGGAGAAGCCAAGAACAATTTTTTCTCTTGCATTCTAAAGAAGAAAATAAATGCCCCCAACATGGACCACTGTGGATGCTGGGTTAATCCAATTTGTCTCAGGTGTGCCATCCAGGAGATGATGTTAAATGGTGGCCAGACATGTCCCTGTAGGACAGACAAAATAGTGGTCAGTGTTCATCACCTAAGGCTAGTCTTGCAACCCACCTGGCAAACAAATAACCCCAAGAAATGGGATCAAGAATGTGGCTGCCCACCATCCTCCAAGCTGAATGCTCCTGATCACAAACCATGAGGTGCCTTGCAGCTAAACTCCAACTAAGCACTCAAATAAAAAAGCAGTTCTTCCCAAAGAGAAGGAATGGAGTATGTATCACATCGACTCCAAAAACCATGAGATCAGGGGCCCGGTTCCTTCTGTGCCTGTCAGGCTTTATTTGAACTGGTGTCTATTTCAGAAAGTGCAACAATCTCTCAGCTCAAACCTCATTTGTTTGGCACAAATCTTCACGTTGTTCATGTGAGGGTGGGTGGGTAGAGAAAGGGGCTTACACTGAAGAGAAAAAGCTCCATTTTGTTAGTGCGCCACAACAAAAACCACAGTTCCAAAACTACATCGAAGTCAACGTGCTCCAAATTCACCATACAGCTCAAGAAAATGGCAGGAATTTGTAAATGCCGTCTGCTATCAGGTTAATCCTTTGTATGTGTGTGACACACACATACAAAACACGCGCACGCATACACACACAGAAATACACACATACTCGAGCCACGCACACACATACACACACACAAAACACTCACACACACACATTAGACTCACACATGAGATACACAAATTGTTGAATTCGTTTTAACTTTGAAGCCTATTTTCTTAACATAATTTGCAGAAAAACACAGGTTTAAAAATTAAAGACTATATTTAAAATTTTGACAATTTCTGGACACTTTAAAATGTTATGTTGATCTAGCGGCAAGTCAAATTTCTGCACAATTGTGCTAATTTCTAATCCTAGCAACATATCTTGCCCCATATCTTTGGTGAGAATATGGATAACTTTCCTCCTCCCAACCCCTTCCAAAAATAACACAAGGTGTCAGTGTTGTTATAATAATAATAATCCTTGCATTTGATGTAGCACTTTTCATGTCTTCTAGATGTCTCAAAGCACTTCACACAATTTACTGTAAAGTGAATTGATTGTATATTTTGTGGGCAAAACCCGGCAGCCAATTGCCCACAGCAGTGTCGCACAAACAGTCGTGGATTGAGTGAGCAAATTATTATTGTTTTTTTTCTTGAGGGATTATTATTAGGCGTGTGGAGTAAGGAAACATGCCCAAGGTTTCTCCCTGCCGGGAATCGAACCCTGGTCTCTCTCTTGCAAGGCGAGTGCTCTAACCACTGAGCTACAGGACTCCTTTCACATCATCCTAATGTTGAGGGTTGGGATGAGGCTGCATCACAACATTGGGGTGACGCAACTCAGCACAACATAGCCAAAGGTTACCTTGGAGTTTAGATGCTGTTCCACAGCTGATGCAATCCTCAGACTCCACCAGGCGTATGACTTATTTTATTTGCAAAACAAAACCAAACAATGTTAAACTCCACCAGGTGGCAAATGGTTGCAGATGAAAAACTGTTGATTAACACACGGTCACTTCACCCACAAATGTAAGATTCCAACACCCTCCCAGGCCCCTTCCCTGTCACATGCCACCTAAATTGACTGATAAAATCACCGGCTCATTTACTCAGAACCTCCCCCCACCACCATCACCAATGCTGTCACTCTTCCCCTCCCCCGGGACACACACTCAGGTAGGGCAGAAAGGGGGTCCCAGTGGGGGTCAGACAACATGAGGAGGGGTCAGACTGCATGGGGTGGGCAGGCCCTTTGCCACCCCTCACCCACGCCAAAGCCCCCTCCCCTCTAACGCTAACAGCGTCTTCCCCAATGCTCATGCCCTCTCCCCCTCCCACGCTAACACCCTTTCCCAATGATATCATCTCTTCCTCACACTCACACCTTACTCACACCTTCGCTTTCCCAATAAATCACAGGTAACACGGATGGATAAATGACAGTCAACATAGGTTCAGAAAGACTATCTATTGCTCAACCTTGCCCCATGTTTCATAGGATCAAAGAATCATACAGCACAGAAGGAGGCCATCGGCCCATCGTGTCTGTGCCGGCTCTTTGAAAAGAGTCATCTAAATCAATCCCACTCCCACGCTCTCTCCTCATAGTTCTGCAAACTTGTCCTCCCCAAATAATTATCTATTTCTCTCTTAACAGTTGTTATCGAATCGGCTTCCATCATCCTTTCATGCAACGCATTCCAGATCCAAACAACTCGCTGCGTGAAAAAATTTCTCCTCCCCTCCCCTCTGTTTCTTGTAACAACTGTTTTTAAATTGGTGCCCTCAGGTTACCGACCCACCTGCCAGTGGAAATAGTTTATCTTTGTTCACCCTATCGAATCATTCATAATTTTGAAAACTTCTATTAAGTCTGCTCTTAACTTTCTCTGCCACAAGAAGAATAATCCTAGCTTCTCTAGCCTCTCCTGATAACTGAAGTCCCTCATTCCTGGTACCATCCTGGTAAATCTCCTTTGCACCCTCTCCAACACCTTGACATACTTCCTAAAATGTGGTGCCCAGAACTGAACACTGTACTTTAGCTTTAAACTAACAACCATAAGACTTACCTTTTCGACCGTCCTCTGGTCAGCTCCCCCTGCCCCCTTTCCCTCACTTGGTGTCCAACCCCAACATCAAGATGCTATCCTGTGTGAAGGGCCCTATATAAATGCAGCTTGTTATTGTTTTTGTTGTTTGTCATGTATGATGTTCTGGTTGTGATATAATGGGTGAGGGCTGCCAATCACCTAGAGGGGTGCAAAGGAGAGTAATAAGGATGACCCCAGTGATAGAGGGATGAGCTATGAGCAACAGTTAGACAACCTGGGCTCTTAAGAGAAGACATCTCAGAGTGGATCTTATGGAGGTGTATACAATTTTAAATGGGGTTGGACTGTAAACGCTTTATGCAAACATTACTTTAGAATGCACCAAGACAGTAGAAGAGAGCACAGGTTTAGAGTTGGAAATGAATGCAGTAGTCAGTTGTGATATTGTCCAGATTGAAATACCCTTGTGTTTTTTTCAAAAAAAGAAAGTCTTAAGTGTTGTGAGTCCTAAATTTAAATTTGCTCTTTACCAGTGCAGCAAATATGCCCTGCATTGTTTTGTTCAGCTACATTCCCTGAATGGGGAAGATTTACTTCATAGTATTCTCAACACATGGGTCTTGGATGCACGTTATCTGGAATAACCCTGAGGAAGGCTCTTGGTGACATTCAAGACTCTGGGGAAGCTTGCTAATTTGTCCGCAAGTCAGTCAACATCCAAAAGAAAGCAAACGCTTCAGCCAAATCATATAAAACAGCAGCACAAATGCTCCCAAGGGAAGTTTGCACTCCACTGGGTTGGAACGCTAGAGCAGTGACCCCTGTGTTAGCAATCCCCACACAGAATTGAAGGAAATGGTGACACAACTAACAATGGAAAGGTCAAGCGGTTAGCAGCCGTTCTGTGACCCAGACAGCAGAGGTCAAGGGCTTCAGGTAGCACCAGGCTCAAGGCTGAATGTGGACACGATCGATCTGTTTTTAACAAATCAGCTCTGGTCAATTAAACTCCACAAGACACAGTGCTTTGCATTGCAGGGTCCTGACTTTAAAGCAAGGAGCTAGAGAGCAGGCCCCATAAATCTGCTGTGAACGAGCTGTAACAAATGAAAAATGATATATCTGGGACATTGGAACATCACAACGGAAACAGTTAAAAATGGCCAATGATAATAATCATCGCATTTGATGTAGCGCCTTTCCTGTCTGGAGGACGCCTCAAAGGTCTTCATAGAATTATCATAAAGTATAATAATCGTATATTTTGTAGTCAAACACCGCTGCCGATTTGAGCACAGCGATGTAAGGAAAGGTCTCACTGAATGGGTACTGAACATTTCCAGTGGCTAGCAACTGAAAAGCTCTTCTATAACATTTAGAAGGAAGATCATCATTTTCTGTTGCAATTCCTCTAAGGGAAAGTGTTTTTTTAAATGACAGCTTTTACTTTCAATGCACAATACAGGCTGATGGTTTTCTCCTATACTGGACCATTGCTATCCCCACTGGTCCCGTGTCGCTGGAGAACAGCACGAATAACTTATGTGACAGTCATCTTAGTTTATCACCCTAACTGTGGAATACAGAGCAAGATTCAGGAAGGTAACAATGTGGAGGTATAGATATTTAAAACATTCAACCTGCCAGGGGCAAGAGCACAGCTCCTCCTTAGTTTACATTTTATACTTAAAAGAACAGCTAACAATGTTCGATTGTTTCTTTGTGGTAGAGTTGCAATTTTACCAGTGCCACCACTCATTAAGACATGCAACTCCTTGAAACATTATATCAAACATCTTCTCTTCTCTCTAGCAAGATTCCTGATGCGCAAAACAGATCAATGAGCAAAAGGTGCCACAATAAAGCTGTTTTAACTAAGTCTGGCAATAGGTCATAAAACGGGGGTAGAAATTGTACCTGGGTCTAGATTTATTCTATTTTCTTCACTGGGTAATGCTTCCAAAGTTAAATGAACTCTTCAATAGTCATAATTTTGACACCTATTTCCTGTACATTCTCTTATGACCACGGAAAATAAACTTCAAAGTTAAGACTGAATTCAACAATTTGCCAAAGTTTGCATGCTCTGAAATGCTACATAAAATCAAGTAAATCTAAACCCTGGTGAACTTATTCCCCAAAAGACCCCAAAATAATAATCCTTAAATTTGATATAGCACCTTTCACGTTGGGAAACTTTTCATTGCAAACTGCTTCACAGGATTTTATTGTAAATTGCAACAACTTTTTTGTGAATGAATGAAAATTGACAGAAATGGCACATTGTTAGATCATGTTTGTCAATTTATATAAAGAAGCTGTTTATCAAGCAAGAAGAGTGAAAAATGGAATGGTTTATAACAGATTTGATAATCAATCGCATTTTAGAATTCATCTAGAAGCCTGGCTCTTTTGCCTCTGAGTCAGAAGATTGTGGGTTCAAGCCCCACATCAGGACATTGAAATCATACAGTCTAGGATGATGCTCCAGTGCATTGCTGGGGGGGTGGGGTTGCTGCATTGTTGGAGGTGCTGTCTTTTGACTGAGATGCTAAACTGAGGACCCATCTGCCTGTTCAGTTGGATATTGAAGGTCAGATAACATGATTCGAAAAGAGAAGGGTGTTTCTGCAGGTGTCCTGGTCAACAATCCCCAAATAAAATGGGTCATTCTCTTCATGGCAGTTTGTGGTCTATCACTGTGTGCAAATTGGCTATCAGTCAGCCTACAAAAGTCATTACACTTTACAGTAAATCCTGTTAAGCCTTTTGAGATGTCCTCCTGACATGAAAGGTGCTATATTAAATATATTATTATAAACATGTCAGACAATATCCTTAGAGCTATCAGACTGAAGAAACTTTCATCCATTTGTCTGTGCTAGCCACTGTACAAGTTCTCTATAACACTTGATCCTTTATGATTTATATTTAAGGATATGAGATCTTTGAATTTTCAGGTTAAAGTTAACCTATTCCGCCCACAAAATATAGTCAATTCACTTTACAGTATATTCTGTGTAGCGCTTTGGGACATCTTGAAGACATGATAAGGCGCTATATCAAATGCAAGGGTTATTATTATTATTATTCCAAGCAAAAGGGAGTGAAAGAAATTCAGTCAAACCTGTCATTAGCAACCTGTCAGGCAACATGGACAAATTGGGCAGGCCAACATTGAAGGATTTTCACTGTATCCGCTATAATAAATTGGACAACGCACATGTTAAAAGGGCAGGATCTGCACAATGTTTATAGAACAAAAGGGATAAAACATCAACTGTCAATGCTCAATGTTAGCAGTTTCCAAAAGCAGATTCCAGGCAGGATTCTTGGTCTATAGGTGAATACTGTGCTTCACTGAATGTCTGAAGTAAATGACAAATTACAAAATAAAGTACAACACAAATGTTTCAGCTTAGGGTCATAACAAAATCCCTCTCCCCCATTACACACACATGCACACAATAGCCTCAGCCAAGACATCTACCAAAGACAGTGGCTAAAGATGCAACTTTGCTTGGGTTTGCACTCTGTGTTACAATAATCACTTTTCTCATCAAATTCATTTACACAAATACAAAGTTTCAAATACAAATCCGTATTGTGTCTTATTCTTTAATTCAACCGTCGTCCAATTTACAAATGATCCGAGTGGTTCACGTTTCAGTTTTAGACAGGAAACAAAAGCCAAGGTTTGTTTTTATAAATCAAACGAAACATTCTTTTTCTGCCCTGCCCTAAGCATTGCTCTCTGGTAAGGTACTGTACTGCCCCTCATTACATCAAAGGAAGAAGCAGTCCTGACTCAGAAAGCCAGCCGGTGTTATCAACTTGAATGTGATCCAATCTGCTGACCGGGCCTAGATAGGACTGGCAAGATAACAAGTTCCTTTTAACTAAATCAAACTCATAATGTTGTAATTTTAGATAATTTAAATCCACAAAATTGAACAAAAAAATTATATTCTTGTGACTGAAGGAAACAACGGGGGGAAAGCGAGAGAAAAAAACGCATTGAAATGCGAGACCAGTCCTTCGTTTGTACCGCACTTTTTGTAACTATTCTGACGCTGAGACCACAGACTTTTTTTTAAAAAAGGGGGAGTTTTGTTAAAGCTCTTTCTTTTTAAATATAAACATAAAATGTACTCTTAATTGTGGCAAAAACGCACAGCTTAGGAACAGCAGCGGTCAAAAAAAAAACTTTTCAGTATTCTTCACTGCATTGCAGATGCCAGCCAACGAATCACAGGCATCGTACACGGAGACAATCAGCTTTCGATGCCAAGCCCAGTTCAACTGGCAACCATTACTGGCTCCGCGCTCGTGCCTTAATCTCACTTGGCATGAGAAGAGCAAAATGGTGGTTCGCAAATCAATGGCACAAACACACAGGCACAAAAAACAAGGATTCCGTGCTCGGCAGATTGCGACGATTTTTTTTAAAACAAAAATGATACGATTTTACTGCGCTGCCGCCCAACTCACTGCGAATAAAGGATCCGAAGCACCCCTTACGCATGGATCTCCTGACTCGAGGCTTTGCAGCATTTCCCTTTAGTTTGTTTGATTTAGGTTGTCATGCCATCAGTCGGCTACTTCCCTGACATTGTCTTCCACTCCAGTACTCAGCCTGTGCCACTTACACAAGAAGCCCTTTTGCAAAGCCCTTGCACTCTTGTGATGCCAGTCATGCCCCCCTAAGAAACAAATGACCAAATTCGGGATTTTTTTAAATAAAAAAAGTAGGACCCACAGAGCAGATTGTATATGAAATGTGTATGTTGCCGAGTTAATAAACGTGTACATCGAAAGATTTTAATTGGAAAGTCGTATAATGGGGAATGTGCAAACTCTTTGTTTATATGCATGCGTGTGTATCTATGTATGTTCATGTACTGTATGTGTGTGTACATATATGTATTTTTGTGTATGTGTGTTTGTATATACAGCATGTGTGTGTATGTTTGTGTGTATATGCTTGCGTGTGAGTGAGTGATTCATTGAGAAAAATAGAGAGATAGTGAGAGAGGAAAGGGATGAAGTTTGAAAAGAACAAAGTCATGCTATTTCATGTGGTGCAAGTTTCAAGCGTAGGATTGCTTTACTCTGTACCTTCGGTAGAGTTAATAGATTCGGTGAGAGACCTGCCCTGTCTTACTTGCAGGGGTTTACAATAGGCGAGAATGTTAAGTCTGGTCAAGCCATCATTGCTGTTGGTAAATGTATACTGAGCAAAATGCCAAACTCAAAAAGAAAAATAATGACTTTCATTTCGTTAAAAGAAATGCTAAAGGCCTGTGTTAAAAAAAGATTCTTAATTTTTTTAAAACCAAATTAAAAAATCCATTAATATAGGAATATTAACTGCAAAGAAAATCTGCAGCAGCATATTATTGACCCAAGCGTTACACTATGGTTTGAGCGTGTGTTTTTGTATGCTACTTCGAAATAGGAGTGTAAGGGATAATTCTATTTTGTGGAAATTCTTCTAACACTGTTAGAGCTGCTCTGTGAATGAGCCAGGAGAAACATCTCTCTGTGAAGAGATGGATATGGTCTCTTTTTCCTCACTCCCAGGTTGCTCAAAAGACCGCAGCACAAAGCGAAGCTCCACGTAGCACATGAAGCTGTCATGAAAATGCAGTCACCAAAGTGAATGAACTGAGGCGATCTCATATGCGGTATTTCTTATCATTTTTCTTAATAAGAAATGGGTGAATCATCAAATTTCTAAAGCGAATATCTAATTTGCTGAAGAAATCTTTGATATTTATAAATGTGACAATTACAAATTTGATGCGTTAGCAGCTCAATAATTAAATATTTCTTATTCCGAAATATTGTAAGTTAGACTTTCAAAACTGCTGTGCTGGCACAAATGTCTTTTGCTGCAATTATTCCCTTCGACTCTATTTTTGGAACGTTGTACCATGCGTTTCCACACTGTGTTGAAGGAAATGCAAGAGTATAATTAATTGCAACAGACCCACAGCCCTTCCTTGTTCTCAAAGTCGCCAACTTCTTTCCACCACTACTGCAGAAATTGGCATTTGAGAGAAAATTACGTTTTGCATTGCCTCTTCTCAGCACAGTGGTCAGATTTTAATCTGTGGCTCAACATAAACTTCATATGGGGTTTGAGCCCAATTTCAACAGCTGCTTGTGGTAGTAAGAAGGAGATATTTGCGAGCTCATGCAAGATACAATAATTTTAATCAGGCATACTTGTGTCTATGCCTGTTATTTCCCATGTTGGGGGTGTATGTTATTCACCCAATTTCCCATGTCAACTGCCTCAAGGTCCTAGACTAAAAAATACAGTATTTCTGGTCCTTGAATTTCCTACATACAATCAAGTGAAAACATTTTCTGATGATTTGAGGCCTGAAAATCCTCCTGGTCTTAACCCTTCCCCTTAAAATTTAAGATTGTGCAAAAAGTTGTCGTAAAAAGTTGGCGTTTTTTTAAAAAAAATCAAGTTCTTAATACGAAGACTTGCGGAAATCCGGAAAAACTCTTTATTCAATCCATTCATTAAAAGCATTGAAGAAACACATGATGACGTTGCATTTTGCTCACACAAGCAACAACCCCCCCCCCCCCCAAGTAACTGTACTGCCACCAGTTATACAAACAATGATATGAGTATTGTGAGGATTCAGGCCTTGCAAATATATATGAATTTAGTATTTACTATTACCGAGAAACACTGGCACCACGCTGATACACCTTTATAAATCAGCACGGAGGCTTTGAGAAATACATTGGGGAGAGAAATGAACAAGAAAAGTATGTGCACAACCACCTTTCAGAAAACAGCCGAACAGCTATTGCAGAACGGAATTTCCAAAGCAAAGTGCATCGAGATAATGCATTATAGAAGACAGCAGGGCAACCTAGAACATGGAGAGAACATCCTTGTGCATGTATTCATCTTAAAAAGACAACCACACTTTTTTATTAAAAAGGAAATAATAGTTTAGTTCAACTAAGTGTCTTGAACATTGTGTAAACAGTATCTTTGTTTCAATCCTACCCGTGAGACATACCTGAGCATTTATGGAGGGGGGGCGAAATAGGGAAAGGGAGAACAATTCCTTTTATTTATTTCTAAGTTGGGTAACTATTTGCCAATTGGGCATCTTCCTTGTATTGTATCTTCTTGAACTACCTGCTCAAACTTCACAAAAGCTGGATGCTGCTCGCCTTCGGGATCTTGTCAATTCCTAATTTTCCTTTTGACAAAACCATGGAAAGAGCAACACTTTTAGATGCAAAGCCTCTGTGGTTGTGCACACTTTCTATATTCACTCAATCCAAAATTTGTTTGGATTAAATTATATGCGAGAACATATAACAGCTCATCTCAAATTTGGAGAAATTGCCAAATGTCCAATCTTCACTGTAAATTTGAACGAATCGCCCATTCTCACTCACAAAACTCATGTGAAATAGGACAACCATGTGGGAAAAACAATTTTTCACATTAGATTTGATGTTCTGACATCAAACTTCTGTTATGAAAATCGGTTTTCATCCCAATGCTAGCGATTGTTACTGTTGTCATTGCTGAAGAGTTTGCTGTTTCACTTGACCTTTTTTCTTTGTTTCCCAAACACTGTCACATGATGACACAATATTTGTCTAAGTGTGACATGAAAACATCGCTGGTCCGTGTTGTCACAGCGGTAAACAGGACTCTGAGCCTGAAATTTCACCTAGTCTTCATCTGTAAAACCATTTACCTCAGCATTTAAGAATGCACGGAATGGTGCAAAATTGGCAAAGTGCGTCTGAATTTGGAAGCAAGATTTCTTCATTTTTAAAAAATATATACCAGCTTCCAAATAAAGAGTGACGTTAAGAATTTTTCATAGGTCTGCGCAATCTCAGATTTCAAGACAAAATGGCCATGCGGGCTGAGACAAAGTGGAATTCCAGGTTTCTGTCTCCTCCAAATGTTCCCCTCCCACCAAGTAAAATAGGCCCATGTACACCATGAGGGGGATAGACCTAATTCTATTTCTATAATGGCATAGTCCTCTCATGACCTAACGCATGGAAGATGAAGAGGTCAAGCAGAAGCACATGGAAAGAATGGAGATGAAGCAATATAAATCAATGCTAGTCACAGATACACCTTTCGTGGCCAAGAAAAAAGTGGCGTTTACCAAAGCCAAGGAGGAAGTCACTTGCCTGCCTTCAAAGAGAAAATGCTGTAAGAGGAGCTAAATGACGTGGGGGTGGGGGGGGTAGGCGGGGGGGGGGGAAGGAATGGAAAATTATACTTGTAATGCTTCAAAATAATCAAACAAAATAAGCACAAACGATTTCAAACATTCTCATCAACGGTTCTCGCGGGAAAAGTGTTATTTTTATTTCCATGGCTGTGAAGAGAACCTTTGAATGCTAGGTTCACAGACACATTTAAGACTCTATCAAGAGATGAAAGCATACATACAATAGGAGGAATATTCCTTTCCTCACCCCCCCCCCCCGATTGTTCACAGGAGAGACAACCAGCGTTCATTTCAGAAACAGAGCAAAGTTAGCTCTGAATCACCAACTTTGATGCATTTGACCCTCTTCACTTACTGCAGTAGTTAGGAAGGAAATGACAATTCCCCAGTTATCTTTAAGAGAATAAATTTTTATAAAATTATAAAACGGTCAGTGCAGGCAGTCACACAAATGTAATGCACTGCGCATCATGACACGTTACTGCACTATGGAGCAACCTCAGTGTACATTTCTTCACTCAAAACAAAAATAAATGATGGTCTAATTGGTGCGAACTGTTTGACAGTGCAGGTGGGCAAATAATTTCAAATCTCTAAGTAGAATCAGAAATCTCAGATTTTTTTAAAGGTTTTAAAAGAAAATATGAACCTAGCAAAAGCGTACTTTAACTAGGTGCAGATCTCGATGCAACCCCTGACCCACATCCCACCATGTAAATACCCGCCCCTTACCTTGCTCCTGTGCGTAGTAAGCCAAGAACAGATCCAGCTCCTTGACTGATACGGTTATGTGGTGTGGCTGCACGCAGAGCAATGGGTTAGAGCACTGTGAGGATTTGACAAGCCGCTCGCCATCAGTACTTTCCAATGGGATCCCTTTAAACAGGATCACCATCACTAGATCCAGCCGCCAGACTTTATCGGCTTGTCGCAAGCAATCGATTCTTCGCATCTTGCCTTTCTGATCAGGGTTGGACAGGACGCAGCAAGGGTGCTTCTTCCCTGTGACGGTGAGCACAAAATCTTCCCGGTACTCCTGGCGGATGTCCTTGCGGAGCTTGGCTAGCAACCTGGACGCCCATTTCTGCTTGATCTCAGGCTTCTCGCTCAACAGCTCATCCTTGACTGCTCTCTCCTCGTCCTTGGACATTCGCTTCTCGTGCTTCTTGAAGTATTTGCGTTTTCGGGCTTGCAGGTTGAACCAAGTGTATGCGATGGCACGGACGTGCGGGAGAAGCGCCTCGATAAACGGATGGAATTCATCCTTTAGTGAAGAAGAAACAACAGAAAGGAAAGAAAAGAAATAAGAAACAAAGTTAGCAATAAAAACAATTTTATTCTCCTCAAAATTAGGCCATCAGTAACGTAACTGAATAAAGAGGCACATTGTAAATTTCACTTCACTGCCTGTGATTTAATTGGGGGCAGGCAAAGCACCTTCCGTATTGAAAAGAGAAAACTGAGCAGTGATATTTCTCTGGCTAAAAAATGGGAGCATCTTATTTTGATGTTTGATCAAGGCTTAGATACCATTTTAAAAATGAATACTCGGTGGAAGTCAGTCGTGTCAGCCGGTAGGACTCGGGCGAAAGCAGCAGTGAGTGTCACAATGTGTTGTTTTCCTCCTCACAGAGTGGACAAACGAAGCTAAACACAGTACTACACAGAACCTCCAGCGGGCACCTACAGACCCCGCTTGTTGAGGCTGCTCTCAGCAAGACGGCACTGAAATCAGTGGCGCATGCGCCAATGGATCCGATCCTATTTCTCCTCAAATCTTCCTACATTCCTGTACTGTAGCAGCCCCATTCCATTGTCAGTAACTACAGAAACCTTTGCATGGGCAAGCAGGGGGAGGGGAGCCATGGGGGAGGAGGTTACTGTTCTTTGAAGCACCAGACAGGAGAGAGAAAGAAAAGAACTGAAAGTCTCTGCCAGCTGTGCCAATGTTTCAGACTTCTTTCTGCTTTCAGTTTTACACCTCACACTTTATAATTAAAAAGGCTCCGCTCACGGGAAGTGCAGTTTCAGGACAGAGTAGGAGGCCCTGTAAAGCCAGTTCATTTATCAGGCCAATTGCATTCAGTAATTATTCCAAAACCCCTTTAAAGCATCACTGGTGATGGACAATGAGAAATGCCAACTTGGCACAGACTTGGCATTCTTTGTGCTCTGCTCACTCTGGCAGGGATGTCACTCCCAAGTTAGCCAGGAGATTTGTAAAGTGCTGATTTAAAATGGTACTTTATGCACTGTCTGGTTCCTTTATTTTAAAAAAGCCTTCTGGATTGATTAATTGATTAATTAATACATTTTAAATTTGACATATACAAGAATCCCTTCAAAGAATTGCAATATTTGCTTATTGATTCAGGGCTTGCCCCCACGCACCTAAAAATAAAAAACACGTAAACCTTTTCAGCACATGTATTAATGTTCTGGGCCGTAGATGTTCATTTGCACAAAACCAAAGTTTAGAACGCTTCAGTGGCTCGACCAGCGAATAAAATTTAACAAAAAAAAACACACGGGTTATACTGCAAAAAGAATTTGTGCTGTGCTTCAATTTTCATTTATCCAATGCAAGCTTTTAAAGTAGACCCCTAGGCGAGCACTATGGATATGCAAAATGAATATTAATATTGATTTTTTTTGGGTGAGCGGGATTAAATAGCGAGGCAAACTCTAAATGAAATATAACAGTCATGGAGGCACTGGATTTATGAATTTGCCAAAATCAACACAATAAGCCACTGAAAGAGTTAAGCCACAAACTTCTTTTTGCATGAATAGCAGCTCTGTTCTGGGTAACCGCAGCCCAGGATAAAACGCTGCAGCTCCTCGCCCTTACTGCCATTGTTTGCTTTTCAAACTATCCATTTACAGGAAACTTAGGTTTGAAGCCAGGTGCAGAAAAATATAAAATGTAAAAAAAAAGTTGCTTTTTCCCATACTTTAATGCGTTTACGATAGCAGAAAAATATTTTTCGGGCAGCCTTGGAATTTTCTGTGCAGAGAGCTTAGCAACCATAGTGAGAGCGTGGCGGGAGCACCCGATGCAGGTCTTTGTGAATTAAAAACTTAAAAGCAAGGTTTCAAAAATCTTTTCCATTGCAAAGGAGAAATCACTCGTGATCCCCTCCCCGCACCCCAAAAAAACCTAACACCTTTTTTGTCTTTAGTAATTTTAGATACAAGTCAACGTGTTGGTTTCGCAATTGCAGCAATAAATTGGAACCACTTCACTTAACCTTTGCACACTCTCTTCATGTACAGTACTTGAGAAACCACTTGCACACCAAATTGTTCTAATGCCAAGCAAACCAGCTCATGAAAACCAATTCCAAAAGTGAAGAGAAAATGATGCGGAATTTCCGTTCGAACAATTTTTTTCTGAAATGAAAGCAATTTACTATAAGAATTTTGTGCCAAATGAAAAGTTGTAATTGACTTTTACCCTATCTTTTAAGTTACTATTAAGATCTGAATTACCGCTGATTTTTATTGTAACATTTAAAGACTCTGCAATAATAACCGTATGGGCAGGAGATGTTGGGATATTTTTCCTGGTGGGCGCCACGGAGTGGAAACCAAACCGCAGAATGATTAAAAATATTAAAGGCATTAAATTAAGTTTTATTTTCCTAATTCCGAGACAAGAAAAAAATCCAGAATTATAGACCAACAACCTCTGCAACCTCTCTGTGAAAAATACAAATTCTTTCGTACACGAAATTACCGCAAAGACAATTTAAAGCTATTTGAAGCAACGGGCAAATCCGTTCGGCTGAAAATACCAGCCCCAAAATAAAAGGGCGCAACTATCTTTTCTGTTTCGCTGATTGCGGGCAGCACACTTAGTATTGTGCTGTGAGTCCGCACAACTTTTCTTTTCCAAGCCAAACACAATTTTATAGTTTTGTTCCTGCCCGTCCACCATCTGGCTTTAGATTGCCAGAATAAAGTCAATGTAGCTGCACTCAGTTATTTTAATTGGGGGTATGCCATTGCCAGCCATTTGCGGAACTGTTTGGAAATACATTTAAACTGTAAACTGACCATTTTAAATTAAACCCACAAACTGCAACTTTCAAATGGATGTTCTTTGAGAATTGGAGCAAATATGACAGGCAACTTCGAAATGCTCCAAAAATATCATGTCAACAGTTTGGAGATCTTTTATGTCCTTGGTAGATTCATTTGATTTTCCTAGGTTTCTTCCTATAGCAAATTTGGCATTGCTCAGAAATTTATTTTTATTTTAAGGCGTTTAGATATTTGGCAGAACAAACTGCAACTGAGCACAGATCTATGTATGCAACTTGATTCACATATTTTTTCAAGAAAATAAGGCCATTTAGTAATTCCAATATATTAATTTTTTTAAATTTAAATAAAGTTTCAACACACTCAATTCAATTATAATTTTTAAAAGCTTAAAGCGCGCAATCCCGTTGTCAATGAGCACAGTATTCTAAGGTCTCTGATCTAATGAAACCAAACTTTGGCTTTGATACCATCATTCGCAAATGGGTAAATGTAGTCTCCAGTTATATTTGCAACTATCAGTTAAAAACTTTGAAACTTCCAGAGTCTAAATAAAACACCTTACATTTAAATTCTAGTGAATTTGTTGCATTGTCGAAAATAATAATTTTCATGTTTGTTATTAAATATCATTACAATTTAATGAACATCAAAATGATTTATTTTTAAATAAGCTACAGGAAGAATGAAAATATACAAAAAAAATCATTTTAAGTCGTAAATTGTTTGTGTTGATTGGCACATGCGGAGCCCTGAAATATAACAAAGCACGCCTTTCTCGATTACTGAATAAATATTAAAAGCAGCAATATTAGCGAATATCACCTGCGAGATCGATCTGTGCATGATCCCCAAATTCAGTCTGAATTTGTTTTTAAACAGGAAACATTTGTGAGTCTCAACAAATAAAATACCTACAAAACTTTTATTGTCCCAAATTATTTCAAAAGCGGCCATCAAAGTACATAAATTCTTCAACTGTATTTCGCTATTTATCTCAACGACCTGTTCTGTCAATTGTTATCTGACAGCTTTTCCCCCTAAAATATTTCAAGCTGCGTTTTATATTGCTGCATTTTTGCAGAAAAAAACAACCTATCTTCCTTTAATCTTTTCATGACGCCAAACAAAACAGAAAGAAGGAAATACAAAAGCGTTAGAAAAACAAGTGTATGGCTGTTCTCAATTATGAAAACCACATCATTTTTTCATCTTCATGCTCAATTCATACAGTTAACACGCCTTCCCTTCAATTTGTTTTCAGCTAAAAACGTGGTCAGCACTTTGTGTTCAGTTTCCCAATCGACTATTTGTAAACCAAAAGGTATGCATTTCACTAACCGCATATAACTGTAATTAATAAAAAGCTACCTTTCCTGGACTTTCTCCAGCTGTTAGTTTTAGTAATTAGGAATTCTTTGAATGCTGCAAACTTCGATTGCGGTCATTTTAATTGATAGATGTAGGATGGAAACCAGAATTCGATACATAAATTTACAGGATGATAATTTTGCCAAATGGCTTTTCCTCATTTATGCAATTTATTTTGCGCCATTAAACATCAAACAACTATAAAATAAGGACAAAATGTAACAAAGTAAAGTAAATCAATAGCAGTCCAATAAATATAGAATTTAGCTCATTGTTTACGGTTCAGTTTAATGCGCTTTTTCATTTCTGGTTTCATCCAAAATAATACAGTTTGAAAGCCAAGGTCTCATTCTTTTTTTCCCAGAATGGAGCTTAATTTACGTTTACCTGTCTAAACAGGATTTTAAAGATATTTGTATTTATAGCAACTAATTTTTTTTAAATTTCAACTATATGAATGTCACGCTCAAAAAATGCCGATAGTGCAGAATGATTCCGCTCTCATTTCTCAACTTTCAATGCAATTTTTAAATTTTGTGAGGCATACAAACTCAAAACAGAGAAGTTTACTTTAAATAGCGACGAAAACAATTCAAAGATTTTATCCCATCCATTAACAGTGGGTCAGGGGTAATTTTTAAAAGAAAAAGTACATCGCTTTTTTAAATTCTAATTCCTTCATATGACTATAACAATCTTCTTCGCCTACAATCAAGTGTGATTATTTTTATCCCAACGACAATTTTTTTTCTGACCAAAACAAATATAAAAAAACAAATATTTGTCCTTTCAAACGGATGACTGTACAGTCCAGTATTTATTTGAATGTCTGATATAAACCTTGGCGGAAAACAGCCTCAATTATCTTACGCAGAAATATAAATCGTAATCATCAGTCTCGTTCACCTAAAGTGGAAAACTCTATTGCAATGCTCGAATCAAATTAATTTAAATCAATTGAAAAGGAATAAGTGGACAAACATTTTAGGAAAAAAGTGACTGTTAAAGAAATCCTTTTATAAATTTGTGAACTTGGGTTCTGCATTGGTTACCAGTTAAGAAATATGATTTCACCTGAAATTGTTACATATAAATAAGTTTTACAGGTCTTTTGCAAAACTAACTTGTTCAACTAATCCTGCAAGGTTCTTCGTTACATAAATCCCCAGCACGAAATCCCCAAAACAAATTGAAGAAACTTACAAAAAATGCATTGTATTGCGTGTTTTTTTTTAAAAAGTACATGGAGCCAGATTTGCTATTTACTGGTTAAGCTGAAGTCAATTTATATATTTAGTCAAATTAATGGCAGTAAAAACAGCAATGCTTTTCCTATCCATTCCACAATTGCATCCAGCCGTTGCCTTAATGGTAATTATTAAAAAAAAACTTTCGGACGAAGCTATCAAATAGCCACAACATGGATCTCAAAGTTTGAAGGGGGGGGAATAAAATCATAAGAGCTCTAAAATACATGTCGGTGGCTACTGTGGGCAGTTATCACACAACACACACACACACATTCTCGCACTGAAGTCCTCAGTGTCACTCAGGGCTACAGTAGCACAGTACACAAGAGGCAAAACCAGAGGGAGAGGGAGAGGGAGAGTGGCTTTCCAGGTCCTGGGAAGCAGCAAATGCGAGGATTGTTATACAGAGTGATGTGCAGTGTTAGTTTGCTCCACTTCTCCTCTTCCTCTTTAAACTTGGAAATCAGACAGACAGACACACAGACAGACAGACACACACAGACAGACACACACACAGACAGACACCAACAGATTTGCTCTCTCTGCTATCGGGTTTAACAGTCCTGTGAAGCACCCACACACCCCCACCCCCCCCACACCCCCCCCCCACACACACACCCACCCACACCCCCACACCCCCTTTTCATGTTGCAACGCAAGAGCTCACAAGAAAATAAAAAGTAAAGTGCGGGAGGGAGGGAGGGAGGGAGGGAAAGAGACAGAGAGAGACAGAGAGAGAAAGATCCAAAGCGTATTAAAAAAAATACAACTACCTGAGTGAGACAAATGGGAGAATACATCATCGCGGCGCCACAACCAGATAACAACCAACAGTAACTCCAGCAGCAAAATATATATATTCTGGTGTTTGTTTTTTAGACGGATCTGAGCAACTCGTTATCCATTCATTGGGAACTCAGCGAATAAATGCGAGAGAGTCGGGGAGGGAGGGAGGGAGGGAGGGAGTGGGGTGGGGGGGGGGGTTGTTGGCGCCTAAAGATCCTGTGGGCAGGTATCCCGAGGGTGGGGGTCCGGGCTTGGCAATCCCTCTCCCTCACTCACACACTCACACACACACACTGCAGCACTATAGGATGGTGCACGATACGACGTTGCACGGTACCCCCCCCCCCCCTCCCCACACACACACACACACACACACACACACCCTCCCCACTCCGATCGCGCCTGAGGTTCAAGTCCAAGTGCTTCCAGTCCAGCAGTAAACCAGGCAAAACTTTCGATGCAATGCGTTAAAAAGCGACGCAGGGCAGAGGAGGGGAGGGCAGGGCAGGGAGGGCAGGGCAGGGAGGGCAGCTCCTGGGGCTGGCAACGGGATGCGAGGCACCAGGTGGATAAGAAAGTGCCGCTTGGCGTCTCCGGCACTGGGTGCTGTGGTGGTGGGTGGGGGGTGGGTGTGGGGTGGGGGGGGGGTGGGAAAAAAAAGGTGACTGTGTGTGCACCTTCGAGGAGCGATCTACAGGGTTTGGGAGATATTACAGATTTCTTATTTATCTCTCTCTCTCTCACACACACACACACACACACACAGACACTCTCTCTCTCTGTCTCTCTGTGGCTCCTTCAGTCGTCTCCTCCTCTCACACACCACACATACGCACTCCGATCCACCAACCCCTGATCTGCTGCTCTGTTAAAAAAAAAAGAGGGGGAACTGGAGAGAGAGAGAGAGAGAGAGAGGCAGAGAAGCAGAGACTGCTTATGCAAAAAAAATCACTCCTTTTTTTTTCGAGGTGGGGGGGGGGGGGGCAAAAGCTGCCGAGGTGTTGTGTCATTTTACAAACTGGAGACTCTGACCAACCCCTGGCGTTGGAGACAAAATGGAAAATTCCCCAGATTTCGCCAAGACACCAGCAGAAACCTCCTCAAACGTTGCAAGTCCATTGCAACTTGCACCAAAGCAGCATCTCGTCTTCCGACAGCGAAGTTGGACAGATTTCTCCAAAGAAAAACGCAGATTTTTTTTTTTTTTTTGGGGGGGGGGGGGTGGGGGGCTGCTGGTGGTGGTGGGGGGGGGGGGGGGGCGCGGAGGTTCACCAGCACTTGGCAAATATTTTAGCATCCGAAATGCTAAAACCTGGCGCTCTGCAAACTTTTGCACATTCTTTGAAAGTTTTCTATACACACAGAGAGAGAGAGAAAGAGAGAGACACACACACACACACACGCAACTTTTCAGTGCTATTGAGGGTCTGTGCGGGGATCCACCCGCACTGCAAAATTGCAAGTGGTTTATCGGGAATAATTATAGTTCAGTGACTAGAGCTAATCCCGAAGAACAGACCATCTGCATTTTTGCTCCCGTTTTCCTGCCGCGTTTAATTAATATTTGCAGTGTGTTCTCACCCAGATCGCTTTCTCACCAAAATCCAATCATTGCCTTGCGATCAACTGAAAGATATTTAATACAGATTTCTACCGATCCTAGAGAAGCAGGTGGGGGGGGGGGGGGGGGGGGGGGGGAGAATATAGTGAGGTACAGACGATCCCCTTAACTTTCCAAGACACAGTCTGGGGGAGGCGACAGTTTTGTTTGCTTTTTTCAGGAATAGGGTTAATAATAATTCAGTGGGATTGTTTTGCAGAGTTATATAGATAGATGGTCTATATATAGGTAGACAGTCGCTTTCTGCCCTTGTCTCTGCTGGCTCAGATAATATTTCGCCAACAATTTGCTCTCTCTTCCCCCAATCCCACTATCCACAAGGTTTATAGGCAATCGCCAGAGAGAGCAAAATAACCAAAATAAAATTCCATCCATTTTTCAGGTCAAAGTTTCAATTTTTTTTTTCTTTTTTCAAAACAGAAAGGTCATTTTACTGCACAGGTCGTCTCTGCTGCAGAATGTCAGGCAGAATGTAATCTGCAAATTATGTGCGGGAAGGGAGATAGATCCATTCACATCCTTAACCTTGTAAAATACAGTAAAAAATAATGGTACTTACAAGGGCGTAGATACCTTGAAATCGATCTTGTTGCATTTTGGCGCCCTTTTTAATCGCTATAATGTAAATTTAGAGGGTAAAAACTGTACAGCATTATGCACTTCAAGGCGAGCACAAACTAACGCGACTCTTAACTTCGGGCGTGTTAAAGTCAAGTAAATGTGTTTCTACATTCGCTACGTTTGGTAATGCGATTATATAACTCTCTTTGCTGAAAGGAGTTTCCAACCTTCTTGCAATGCAGTTAAAGCAGTCGCTGCCCCACACGCACAGCAGAGCTGTCATTGAACAGCTAATGTTTCAGGAGATCAGTGTACCTTTTACCTAAATCGGTTTAATTATTAACAAAAGCAAAGAACGCATATTGTAATTTAATTTTATTCCTAAGAGTGCACCTGTTTGAATAGCTGTTGAGGCCGTTTTTTATAGCCAAATGCAGGAATACCCAGGATTTAGATCCTGTATGTTTTACCGACTTAATTCTTTGAGGTTCTGGTTGCAACCTGCACTGATCCAACACTGCACTGAACGTGGCGGTGGTGGTGGTGGTGGGGGGGGGAGAAAGGAAGGAAATATGCAGTAACAATTCTGGCAGCTCATGATAGGAACTGTGTATGTTCTCAAACTTTGTTTTCCTTTGGATTTAGGAAACGGGATGTTGTACAAATCTGCATTAACTTGCTCAGCTGGACAGGATCCCACAGCGAACCAGCGCGCTAACAAAAGTTAAACTTTAACATATGTTCCCCCCAGCGCAAGTTATGTCCAGACACAGAGCTGTGCAGTGCACCGTTTGGGTGCAACTCCCTTTTTTTTTATTATGATTATTATTATTATTATTATTTAAAAAAAAAGGATCAAACGCTTTCTCTCCCTGGATTCCTTTCCTGATCTTTTGCAACAAAAAAAAAGGGCCAGAAGGCGAGTCACCCAATTGCAATGCACTTCGGAGCGACTGTTATTTACGGTTCTGGATGCGTTCAGGACACGTTTATAAGAGTTCCTCCTCTCCCCTCCCTCCCTCCCTCCTCCCTCCCTCCCTCCCTCCTCGCTTTCCCTCCTCTTTGGCGCCCTTCCTCTGCCGATCCGTGTGCTGCACATCCCCAGATCGCTGCAGACTTTCTCGCCACTTCTCTCAAGTTCAACGGCAGCAAAACAGCAGCAAAAAGTTGGCCCTATTCGCAGTCCTGTGCATTCCGATCACGCCACATCGGCATGTGGTGTCTAACTCCCACCTTAGCCCCCCCCCCCCCCCCAAACCCCCTCCCACACACACACACACACACACACACACAGCACTGTACTGTATTAATAACGCAACCTCTTAGATAGGTATAGAACGGGAGGGGGGGGGGATTATACACAGATGAAAGGGAAATCGAGACAAAAAAGTGAGGCAAGGAAAATGATGGGGAGGGGGTTGGGGGGTGGGGGGGGAGAGAATAGTAGCACGAAAAAAAAGGATACTAAGAGAGGAAGAAATTGCACATGGAAATAGGAATAGGAACAAACCAGGGAGGGCAGGAGAGAGGAAAAGTCATGCAATGGGGATAAATGAAACGGGTGGGGGGGTGGGGGGGTGGGGGTGGAGTGGGGAGGAGAGGAGAAGAGGACTGCAGTGTCTGCTTTCACCCGACATATCGTTGCCATCAATCTGGAATTTCTTGTGGAGCTGTCGAGCCAAATCAGAGGAAGAAGAGGAAGAGAGAGAGAGAGAGAGAGAGAGAGAGGGAGAGAAGGGAATGGGTGGTGGGGGGGGGGGGGGGGGGGGATCTGAAAGTAGGGAGATCTGCCAACTCAGCGTTTTCTTGGACGCAACACCAAACACTACTGATTCATTGCTGGCATTAAAAACAAATCTGATAGCAGCGTGACCTACATCGGGTGGGGTGGGGGGGGGGTGGGAGGGGGGGATGGGAGGGGGAGCTGGGGATTGCAGACACAAAACAATCCAATACTATCACCAAAAATAAAATAAAATAGCCCTGAAATAAATGCAAAGTGAAAACAGCCTTTGGAGGGGCCGGAGCATTGCAGCCAAGGCATCAAGCTGATGAAATAACACAATATATATATATATGTGTGTATGTATATATATATATATATATATATAGATAGAGAGATAAATAATAGATTAGTTTTTAAAACACATACCATTGCACAATGTTGCAAATAAAATATACTGATTGTGCACTGTGTGCCTTTACGGCGGCTTTAACGCTTCATATTGCCTCCTCAAGTTCAAAGTGAGCTTCTGCAAAACTGCTTAAAAATAAAAGGCTTTTTTTTTTGTTTCCCCCCCACCCCCACTCCCCCCCTTTTTCTCTCTCTCTCTCTCTCGAAGTGGCCTTTGCAAACCGGAAGCGATACCTCGACTTCGTTTTTGAAAAAAGAAAACAGCGGCAAAGTCAAAGTCAGGCAGTTTGCCCTTGTCAGGGCTGCCCCCCTCCCCCCCTCCTCCCTCCCTCCCTCCCTCTCCCTCTCTCCTTTTCTCTTCCTCTTTCTGCTGGAATCCTGTACTTGGCTGTGATTTTGACTCTGTTCCAGGAGGTTGGGCGGTGAGTGGGAGCACTGCCCCCCCTCCTCTCCCCTGACACTCACTGCTTCTGTGCTGCTTTCTTTCTCTCTTTCCCTCTCCCTCTCTCTCTCTCTCTCGTAGCCTTTCTGTCTGTCGCTGCGTTGTCCCCCCCCCTCTCTCTGTCTTTTGTCTGTCCCCCCCCCTCTCCCTCTCCCTCTCCCTCTCCTCCACACTCACACAAACCTCTCGGTACTTTCGTTCTGTGAATGTTATGTTCATCTGTTTCGCTGTCGGTGTTTGATCTCTCGCTTTCTGTCTGTGTTTGACATTCTTCCTCTCTCTCCCCACTATATGTGCCAATGCCCCGTGTTCAGTCTGTTTGTCTGTCTGTCCCTCTGTCTGTCTGTCTGTCTGTCTGACCTCTGTCTGTCTGTCCCTCTGTCTGTCCCACTGTCTGTCTGTCTGTCTGTCCCACTGTCTGTCTGTCTGTCTCTGTCTGTCCCACTGTCTGTCTGTCTGCCTCTCCCTCTGTCTGTCCCTCTGTCTGTCTGTCTCTCTGTTTCTCTGTCTGTCTGTCTGTCTGCCTCTATGTCTGTCTCTCTCTATGTCTGTCTGTCTCTCTGTCCCTCCCTATCTGTCACTAACTTTCAGTTCTCCTGTGCTGTGCCCCTTTCTCTCTCTCTCTATCATACACTATATGTACAGTACTGTGTGTGTTTCTCTCTCTCTCTATCTATATCTGTCTGTCTATCTGTCTGTCTGTCTGTCTGTCTATCTATCCAACTATCTAATATACTGGGTGTGCCTTTCTCTCCCTCTGAGATATATACATTTAATATTATATACGGTTTCTCTCTCTATATATATTATATACTATGTGTGTTCCCCATATCTAACTGTATATACACCGTATATATATTATATACTGTATGTATCCCCCCTCTCTATATATATACATACATAGTGTGCATATATATATATAATATACTGTAAGTGCCCGACTTTTTTGTGTGTCACTATCTGTATGTGCACTTTCTCTCTCCCTGTCAATAACGCCCCCCCCTCCCCCCCTCCCCCCTCCCCGGGTCAGTCAGCCCCTTGTTGCCAGGCCGCTGTGTGGCTGAGGCAGGAGGGGAGGGGAGGGAGGGAGGGAGGGGGTGAGTGAGTCAGTGAGTGGCTCGGGGAGAGGTTGCTGCGCTGTTGGCCGAGATCCCTGGCGTTTTCTCTCGCTGTTTCACATTCCCACAGCAGCAGCAGCAGCAGCAGCCCCCCCCTCCCCCCCACCCCCCCCCATTAACATACCCACCTCCGCCTCCGCACCAATGAAGAACGCGGTCACCCCGGTGTGCAGACTGCAGCCGGGGCGCTGCCTCTGCCCACCGGCTTGAATGCAGCAGAGAGAGGGAGGGAGGGATGGATGGATGGAGGGATGGAGAGAGAGAGAGAGAGAACTCGAGGGCTATTTAAAGTTGGGCTGCACACAGCGAAAAAAAAATAACAGCACAGATAACGATCCAGTTACTGCAATATCAAACCCAAAATATTACTGTTACTACTAAAAGATGAACACACACTCACTCCCCTCTCCCCCCCCCCCCTTTGCTCTGCCTGGTTTAATAGAAGGCGTTTGTTTCAACGCTGCTGCATCATATCATCTCGATTTTTAGCAAAAAGCACACTTACTAAAGCCAACAGAGGAGGCAGTCCTCTCTGCCTTGCAGTCACCGCTGGGATAGCTCCATCCGAGCATTGATTCGAGGTGTACATGTGCGAAAAGCAGTTTCCAACCACTTCTGTTTTGAAATAGGTACAGACATTGTACCCCCGTACATACACGTGGGTGTGATTTGCATCAAAGGAAGTGTTTTCCATCAGGTTGGGTTTGGGTTGAAGGTGATTTAGAGGAATCCAGCTTTGGTTGGTATCTGCATCTCCAAGAAGAAAATGATATGTCACCGAGGTCATCTATTAGGAAATGTATTGGATTATAAGTATTTTTGATGTAATGAGAGTTCAGAGCATCCATGGTGAATCTCCACTGTTGTTTCCTGGTCCATAAAGGATGCTTTGAAAAGTGACCACAGGAGACGAACTACTGGTTTATTTGCGATAATAATAAATAATGACCTTGAAGTTGAAATGGTGCCTTTCACATCAGGAGGATGTCTTAAAGTGTTTCATGGGATTTACCGGAAAGAGTATAAAAAGGACGGTATATTTTGTAGGCAAATGCAACAAATAATGGGATTCCTTAACAAAGATACCGAGATGCATAAAAGTAAACTCTTTCCAGAAAATGGGAATAAGTCACATTGACATAGCACCCTGCTCCAACATGATCCACTTTTGAAGTGGAGTTTTCTGCAGAAATTCCATAGATATTCTGGGCACTCATTGCTGCTATAACAGATTCCTTGCTGGTTCCCAAGGTAGATCTGCAGGGTATCCCATTCCACGGATGTTATTCAGTGGATTGGGCTGCCTCTCATGGAAGTTTGTTTTTACATTGCACAAAGATTAACCTACTGCAAAATGTTGAAAATTATTGTTAACGAGCTCTGAAAGTTTGATGGCATCAAATTAGAAGCAAACATGTTTAGCAACAATCAGGACTTGTATTATTTTAGTGCTGAAACGTCTGAAATTATTGTCAACTGACTTTCGGAGGCAGGCAAGTGCAGCAAACATTGTCCATGCAATGATGGCCCACAAAAACTATGAGATGAATGATGCATTATCTGGGGGTTGTTACACAGGACACCAGGAGAAACTCCCTTCTCTTTTTAAGTAGATGTTTAACATCCACCTGAAGAGCAGGTAGACAATGTAAAGCCTCGTCCCTTGTGCAGTGCCTCCAGCAATGCAGCACTCCCCCAGTTATGCTCTGAATTGTCAGCTTGGACTGTGAAATCAAGACCCAATGGAATTTGAACCCACAAACTTTTGACTCAGGGGTGAGAGTGCTACCATCTGAGCCAACCCAAGGACGTGTTCTACTAAATTAAAAATACTGGTGCTCTATAGCTCAAAATATTAAATGCATCTCGTGATAACAATTGAATGGAATTTCAAAGCCAAATTGAATTTGCTTTAAAATAACAACAACATTACATTTTTATAGTGTCTTTCACATCGGGAGGATGTCCCAAGGCACTGGACAGTCAGTGTATCGGACCCGAGCTGGGGGTCGGGATTGGGAAGGGTGAAGGGCAGGTGGGGAAGCAGGATGTCGAAAGCATGGTCGAAAAGGAGGGTCTTGAGATGGGTCTTGAAGAAGTCAAGGGAGAGGGCATGGCGGAGGGACTGCGGGATGGAGTTCCAGAGGGTGGGGCAGAGTGGAAGAAGGTCTGCCCGCCAACAGTGGGGTGGGTGAGTCAGAGGGCATGAAGAAGGCCGGAGCCCGCTGAGCGAAAGGAGCGGGCAGGATGGTAGGGGGTTAGGAGGTCTCAGAGGTAGTGCAAAGCGAGGCCATGGAGTTCTTTGAAGGTGAGGACCAGGATCTTCAACTGTATCCTCTGTGTGATGGGAAGCCAGTGGAGTCAGGCAAGGATGGTGGTGATCGGGTCACGGAGCCTGGCATGGGACAGGACACGTGCTGTAGAGTTCTGGATGATCTGCAGCCTATGGAGGTAGGAGTTGGGGAGGCCGACATGCAGTGAGTTTGGATAATCAAGCCTCGATGTAATGAAAGCATGTATGAGGATTTGGGCGGCCTGTGGTGTGAGACAGTCAGAGCCGGGCGATGCTGCGGAGGTGGGGGAAGGCAGAGCGGATCATGGCACAAATGTGGGATAGGAGGGATAGTTGAGCAAGATGCCAAGCTTCCAGACTGGCTTAGTAAGGTAGTGTGTGCATCCATGGATGGTAATGCCTTCAGTGCCTGATGTATGGAGGTGCGTTCAGGGGAGCCCTCAGTTTTCTTGACGTTCAACTGTAGCAAGTTAGCTCTCATCCAGGACTTGATGTCTGACAGACATTCTGTCAGGGCAGCAGTGGTCCTGGAGTCAATAGTGGAGGCCGAGAGGTACAGTCGGGTGTCATCCGCATACATGTGGAAGCTGACATCTTGTCTGCGGATGATGTCACCAAGAGGGAGCATATAGATATTGAAGAGGAGGGGACCAAGGACAGAGCCTGAATAACGCTGCAAGAGATGGTGCGGGGACTAGAGGAGAAATCGTTTGTTGAGATGAAGTGGAGGCAGTGTGAGAGGTACGATCTGAACCATTCAAGGCAGAATCGTGAAGGTTAAAGTGAGAGGAGAAGCAGTAGATGAGGATAGAGCTGTCAATAGTGTTGAAGGCAGCAGAGACGTCAAGGAGGATAAGGAGGCAGGGGGATCCCTGGTTGCAGATGGACAGAATGCCATTTGTCACTTTGACCAGGGCTGTTTCTGTGCTGTGGGTGGCACGGAAACCCAATTGGAGGGGTTCGTGAAGGCAGTGGCAGGAGAGGAAGGAGCAAAAGTGGGAAGCAGTGACTCATTCCAGGACCTTGGAGAGGAAAGGAAGGTTGGAGATGGGGTCGTAGTTTGAGAGCAGGAATGGGTCCAGGGATGTTTTTTTAAGGATAGAAGTGATGACAGTCATTTGTAAAGGGGTGGGAATGGTACCAGTGGACAGGGAGAGGTCAATGATGTCTGTGAATAGAGGGGTAAGGAGGTGAGACTGGGAGGTAAGGAGAGGGGTAGGGATGGGGTCGAGGGAGCAGGTGGTCGGTTTCATGCGGATTATAGTGTTGGTGAGAGAGGAGTGGTAGACAGATTCAAAGGTGTGGAGGGAGGGATGGGTAGGGGCCGGGGTGCGAGGGAGAGATGGGGAGAAGATAGTGGTCGGAGGACGGAGGCAGCTGAGCAGATCCCCTCGACTTAAGATTCAAGGAAGTCCAGCATCACCTCACAGTTGGCATTTGAGGTGAGCCGTGAGAGTGTGGGCGGAGGAGCTGGTTGGTGATGGAGAAGAGGAGCCTGGGGTTGCCCTTGGCCTCCAAGATTGTCTTGGAGTAGAACTATGATTTAGCAGAGGCTGGGGCAGAGCGGTAAGATTGGCTTAATCAGTAACCCTTTATATTTTGATTTCAAGTAGGTAGAGAGACAAAATATCCCTCTCTGTATGTGCTCCACCTTACCATGTTCCACATCATACCATTGCTCAAGTTCCTCAGCTTATTCACTTCACGCGTGTGTACAAGACATTACTGCACACAAATTTTAGGCTGCGTTTGGCTACAAAATACACAAATATTACACCTATGAAGTGGAGTCCTGTAGGTCGTGGTTAGACCACTTGTCTTGCAAGCAAGAGGACCTGTGTTTGATTCCCGGGCAAGACAAATCCTTAGACAAGTTTCCTTATTCCACATACCTCGGTTTACCCAGCAGTAAAGTAGGAATCAGGTTGTGAGTTGATTGGCAGATTGCTTTCCGCAGGTAATAATCCCTCAAATTAAAACGTGGTCACTCAATCCACAACTGTTTGTGGGGCAATGACGTGTGCAATTGGCTGCCGCATTTTGCCCACAAAATTTACAGTCAATTCACTTTACAATATATTCCGTGAAGTGCTTTAAGACGTCTCAACGATGTGATAAGGCAGTATATCAAATGTAAGGATTACTATTATATTTTATTATTATTTATTATTTGAGATCTTCTGATGTGAAAGGTGCTGTATGAAATACAAGGATTATTATTATTGTTAGTGTAACTCTATTTCATCTTCAGACTACACCTACTATGTTTATTTTGCTGTGACAGTAACCTCTTCTGCAAGTGCCACATGCTGATAGCAAGGCTACAAACCATCATTCAGGAGTTCTTCAGTGAGGCAGCAAAGTGCACATAAAGGACAGTGACACACATCTGGTGTACATAATGCTCACAAAGAGCCAAATTATTGACAATTGATATTTTTGGATTGTACTCTTAAGGAAATTCTTACTAGTAATTAAATTTATTACACCTGGCACACAACCCATGAAGACAAAATAAACAGTTCTTCTGCCAGACTTTTAGCAGCAGTTTACCACAAGTAGATTTGCATCTCTGACATTTTGGTCAGGAAAGAGTTTAGCAGTGGAAAGAAGGAGGAAAGGTAATGCTGCAAGCAATTACTTGAAAAATTCTAGATTCTAGCAGTATGCTACAGTACACAGTATTTATTGTGGTAACGGGAATAGCATGATGCAAGTTAGGCAATTTAGACACAATTATGCTACATGAAATTAGATTGGTGGAAAAGCAGACTGCTCCCACAACTTAAAAATTGTGATTCGGATATTTGTGAAACTGGGACATTGGCACCTAATGTGCAACAATTTCTAGTGAGTTTCCTTAATACGGAATCGGAATTGGATGCTCTGTTACCTCCAAAACTTCCTCTGAGAATCTCTTTACTTTCTGGAACTCCATCTACTACTACGTCTCTTTCTGTCTTTCAGTCCTGCCTCAAATCTTACCTCCCCAAACATACCGAGAACCATCTCTTCTCCACCCGCGCCCCCTGCTCTGCACCCTGCCCATCCCTGTAAAGCTTTCCAAGATATGAACCTTCGTGAAAGCCTAATATGAATTAACGTAATTGGAAATACATTATGTCCATCACACCAACCTGTGGGAAGTCTGCCCCCAAAGTTGCTTTCGGTAGAGTGCAGGTTCCATTGTTTGGCATGATGTACTGCACTTTCAGGTTTCCTTATTATAGAATCTGATATAAATCAGCACATATTAGCTCCCAATAACAAGGAAAAGCATGCAATTACTGTACTTCATATTAATTAGATGAAATTTGTTTTGTTCAGACTATGCAAACTTTCCCAATAAATCAAAAAAGACACAGTTTCCTACAGCCCTGGCCCGGCCAGCGAGGTTAACCATGCTCGGAATAATTAATGATTCGACTGGCCTTCTCTGCACCACTGGATCAACATTCCAGAAAGGGGAAAATCACAGTTACTATTTCTGCTGACCTACCCTTTGTTGACCTTCCTAGATCTATGAAAGTAGCTCCCTTAGCAGGAAAACTCCTCAACAGGACACAATTACAACACCTGCTGGCACTGTTTATTTAGTGCTACTGGCCAACCTGTAAAGTCCATTCAGTGCTGACAGTAAAAAAGCTACAGTAGACAGTAAATCCAACAATATAAGAACTGTCTGTGAAAGCTTGCCTTTGTTATGCTAAATACAATATTAGGAGGATGTCTCAAAGCACCTCATAAGTGACTCGTAAACAAAGTGAATCATAAGTCTTTACTCTTAGGTCTTTATAAGATATGAACGTTTACACATATCAATTAAGTGTCAAAAACTTTTATGAACACAATGAAAGACATCTCCTGTAATAGCCTCACACTCTCTAGCGATGTTGTCTTTTAAAGAAGAAGAACATAATTAACAATAAAAAAAACTCAGACTAAGGACTTCTGATTAGCTCATATGGAGTGTAAACACCAGCTTGGTCTATTTGACTGACATGCTGGTTCCAGTGCTGTAGAGCCTATGTAATTGCATGACCATGTTGGCAGAGTTTATCCGATCCAAACAATAGAAATTGTTTGTTTCAAGACCCTGACAGTAGTCAGTAAAGAGAAAGCCACTACCAGACCATCCTAGTCTTTTTCCTTCCAGTGAAAATTGCTCGCAGTCCTTGAAAATGTACACAGGTAATTAAGCAAGAGGCTCCAGATTTCAGTTGGCAGTCTCTCAAGTCCACAGGCTACATTCTGAAACACATCTGCGATCATTTTTTCATCCTAATGACTCATTCTTAGCAACAATCACTTTGGTACAACCTTATATTCTAAAGTTTCCTTTTTATTTATTTTTTCCAGAAATGAGATACAAAGAAATTAACATATGCTACACTGTATATAGTGCAACTGTAAAGTTACAAACATATGCACTTAACAGCCCCTACAGTGGTTTACAACAGGCCTAATTCAGCCAGTATTTACTGGTCCTGAGCTCCAAAAGTTTCCTTCATATATATATTCATTGTCTGAGGAAAATGCATCCTCTATATTTCGTGATCTGTCTGTTTTGTTCTAATTTATCTAAACGCTGAGGTATCTCTAATATTACAATTAATACAAACTTTGAACCAAGGATTTTCAGCAAGCCAGAGTCTTCATTCCTGCCTCCTTATTTTTAAATTATCTTATTTATATTCAGCTGTCTGCAACAAACCTTTCAACTAAACTTCAATGGTACACAGGGCAGGCAAATGTGATCCCCTTTCTCTGATTTACTAATAGCTACTGCAGTAATGGTCCATAATTATTTTTGTTGATATTTCTTTATTTTCCAAATACAATAATACGACCATCAAAACATTACACAAATGGGAAGAGAGGCTCAGTTTGGAGATGAGAATCTTATTGGGTCAGCTCGAATAACCGCTAATTAATTCCTCAGAAAGCTTATGAGTTAGTATATCAAAAACAAACACATATACAGAATTACTTGAGTGGGATAAAGAGGTTGCCAGGGATGGGAAGTGGCTGCCTGGCTCAATATTGACCCCCCCAACCCCACACACACATACACACGCACACTGACAGTATTCTATGTCTGTGCAAAGAGAGGAGAATTCAAACAGACAAAATATACCAACCCAGAGGGACATTTTTTCTGATTTTTTTTACATAATGTTGTGCATCATTCTCTATGCCATGTATCTTGCCTGACCAACAGTTGGGCTGGAGACTGAGTCCCAAACATCTGCTAATGACTGAGCAGGCCAATAATAGGTGCATGAGTGCAATTTGAGTTGACCCTCTCTCCCTGTGGAGAGGTACCTACCTGATCTTCCCTCATCACCTCCACACAATGACAAACCTGCGATTGAGAAAATAACTGTGCAGAGAATTGCAAGTGTGAACCCATGTCCTATTGCTTCAGGACCATTCTCACTTTATAGCCTGGCCTGCATATCATTGCTAGCTCCCCCACCACCCCCTCCCCCCCCCCACCCCACCCCCTTGACAAACGTAGGGCGCCTTTCTTTGGAACTCATACCCCGAAAGCACTCTCCAGGCAACAAGAGTCCAATTAAAATCCTGGAATGAATTCTTGGCAGTTGTTCCATGGTTACCTTAGATAATTAAGCAATGTATATCAATTTGCATGCAAGAGGAATTATTTTTGTAGGTTCTTCTGCGAGTACGGTAAACTGAAACCATTGCTTTAGCCAAAAATAACTCTTTCAAGGGAACTGCGGAACACAAATCTTTGCTCTGCAGATTCACTGCCTTTAAGTAACACACCCACATGTTTTCTGCCAGATTAAATGTCAGAATCTGACAGACCAGAGCTGGTTCATGAATGACACTGAGAAAGTGTCTGGCTCACAAATCTAAATAAGATAGAGAACACAGGTTGAAGTTTGATTTAGAGCAATACTATCTGATTGTTATCCATAATTTTTATGCACATCTTTATTTCAGTGCCTCAAAAAATTGGTGTTACAAAGATTTTCACTTAGAATATGTTGAGCAACAAACAATTTGTTTTCCATTCAAGGAGCTCAATACATAAAATCATTGTCATATCACTACAGTGACAAATCTGTTAGTAAAGGTAGTGCATAACTATTTACAATTTGAATTTAGCACTTCCCACCCTATTGAATTGTAATGTAAATTCGGTAACAAATAAGTTGCTTTACGATTGCACAAAAGGACAACCTTGAAACACGCATGTACCACCTACAGGATGTTGTACCGTGTACTATGCCTCTAACATGCATAATGCAATTAATATTAACCCAATTAATAATATTGCAGTACATCAATCTTAGCAATTTTTGCATGCCACAGAGTTTGAGGTAAATGTTACAGTAAATAAATGCATAGAGCTTAATTCAAATGTACATAATGTACATATTTCAATTAAAAGGATATTAGAAGTTAATCTCAGATAAGAAAATATCACGACTCCTTTAATGTTCTATATGAGAAATACATATGTTATGTATTCTTCCTTCATTCATTCAACCAACCTTCGGTACATAAAATCATTGTCATATCACTAAAGTGACAAATCTGGAAAACAAGAACAAGTGAAAACAAGATTTGCCCTTCTACTCCATGGGAGGTTTTTGTTCACATTAGGCTGTCTGTATAACAGTGCAACAGATACACCAACGCAGTCAAACTCAGCACCTCCCATTGTCTCTGCCTGGCCAGCCAACTGCTTTGACCAGAAGGATTTATAATGCAATAACATCTATACATCTAATGTAACATGCACTGAAATGTGAAATAAATCCATGGCTATAGTTGCAAATTAACATGGGACAAATGCACTTCAGTCAGGAATGCATTTCCATGATGTAAGGAATTCAATGATGTTGATAATCTAAACTAAGCCATCACAGAGGATACAGTTCAAGATCCTGGTCCTCACCTCGAGCTAAATCTCAGTTTATAAAGGAACTCCGCCCAGTGTCCTTTGCAAAAATTTTCAAGATAAGATCAATTATTCACTTGATGTCTTTTTGTGAGGCACTGTTGTGAACAAATTAGTTACAGCATTCACCTACTAAATACACAGTGACTACACTTCACCGTAACGCCTGTGAAGCATTTTGAGATCCCTCCTGGTATGAGGATTATTAATTATTATATGTCTGATATTCTACAATATGATTCACAATTGATATTAAATCCACTGTTTGGCCCAAATGAAAGGTTACTTACTGAATTTATTATTTTTGATCCATTCTTCTATATGAGATTTGACATTATATGTTCATAGCTTTACATTAACAAATATCGTCATATGCTAATTATTGACAACAACAACAAAATTACATTTGTGTAGCACCTTTCATGTCGGGATGACATCCCAAGGCATTGGACAATCAGTGTTTCGGACCCGAGCTGGGGGTCAGGATCAGGGAGGGTGGAGGGCAGGGGAGGAAGGAGGGTGACCAAATGCACGGTCGAAGATGAGCATCTTGGGATGGGTCTTGAAGGAGGCAAGGGAGGGGGCGAGGTGGAGGGACTGCAGGATGGAGTCCTAGAGGGTGGGGGGCAGAGTGGTAGAAGGCCCGTCCACCAATGGTGGGCTGGGTGAGGCGGGGCACGTGAAGCAGGCTGGAGCTCGCTGAGTGGAGCGAGTGGGCAGGTTGGTAGGGGGTTAGAAGGTTGCAGAAGTAGTGGGGAGCAAAGCCATGGAGGGCTTTGAAGCTGAGGAACAGGGTCTTGAACTGTATCCTCTGTGATGGGAAGCCAGTGGAGGCGGGCGAGGGTGGGGGCTATAGGCTTGCGGAGCCTGGTGCGGAAGAGGACACTGGCTGCAGAGTTCTGGATGATCTGCAGCCTATGGAGGGAATAGTTGGGGAGACCGACAAGCAGGGAATTTGCGTAGTCGACCCTCAATGTTATGAATGCGTGTTAAGAGGGGATAGGAAACATTAAAGAAGATGGTAAAATTCACAGAATACATTGTAAAATACTGGGTTGTCCACATTGACCTCTCAAGATTTACTAGATCCTCAGTTGGTTTGGGCCTATTGATGAAGTCAAGATACAGTTAAACCAATTTAGTTGGCCAAAACCAAAGTAGGCTATTATGAGTAATAGCTGTAATTCACCCTTGGCCATCTTCTCATTTTATTTGTTTAGCATTACTGAAGCCACATTTCATGCCACAGTCTCTATCCACTACCTTCAAACAGAACTGCCTTCAACCACAACTTCCTAAATCACTAACATTACAGCATGCCACAACTGCTTGTGTATTCCATTATATTGTTATTTAAAAAAATGTAACACCTAAAAGTTTCATTCAGGCATCCCAATATAGTGATGGTCACGGTTTGGATTTTTAAATGGTTTTCTGCTTAATGGTTCTATTGTACTGTACAAGTGGATTTAACATGACTTGTCACCTTTAATGCTGACCTGAGTGATTGGCTATTTTGTTCCATCAGTCATTGCCAGTGATTTGTGTTGGGAGATTAGTGATGCAAGTGCTGAGAGCTGAATTCAATGTCTTTGCTGTACTAACACAGCCACATGCACTCAGTATGTTTATTTTTGTATCTTGAAATTGCTCTAAAAAACACTGTATTCTATTGCAGTCTCGCTCAGCAGTGATTGGATTTTTGTAAAAAAAATGGTTTGGATGTTTTGGACAAATCACTGTGAAGTCTTGAGGGAAACAAACAGATGTGATTTATTTTCCTGGTTTTCAGATTGAATATGTGCATTATGAAAATTAACGCTGTAGGATCACTACTATTAATCTTGACAGCTACTGCAAATTAATGAAGGTTACATGTTGACTGAAAATTACAACAGAATGCTCTCACTGACCCCAGACAAAGATGCATCCAGTGAAGAAAAGGGAACAACTGTTTCTATTTTTTTATTTGCGTTCACAAGGACTTACTGAGCAAGGCACATGGAGCTTTCAAGGTACTACAAGAAATCATTTAAAAAGGTGGCACAAGAACACATTTGGGCAAAATGCCTAAACTTCTATCACTGTACGGGAGAGAGTGTTAGCAGAGCAGGAAGGTTAGGGCAATGTATATGAATACAGTTTTGCAGAGTTGGCACTAGCTTTCAAAATATCCTGTGAAATGCTTGGAGATATCCTCCTGCCAATAATAATAATAATATTTATTATTGTAATAATATGGAGAGCACTGTTATATTGAGGGAGCAGGCCAATACTTGAAGAAGGAGATTAAATAAAGCATTGAGTATAGGGTAAATTCTATACTGAGATAGCGTCTCTGGGTTTGCAGTCCAGAGTGTACTGCCCGTGGCCTACAGTCGTGAATTAGCAACAAGATTAGATTGTTTCCATCTCCAAGAGCCAGAGACAGCCACTAAATCCAGCCACCTAGCAAGTTTTTCATTATACCCGTTTACCCCACTGTCACCGCCATCTCAAACTGTTTCACTAAATTGCTTTTTTTTAAAAAAAATTGAATTGAAATCAACAAGAGTGTTGCATTTTGTTTTTTTGTGAAGCGCTCCGAGACGTTATCCGACATGAAGAGTGCTATATAAATGCAAGCTGTTGTTACTGCTGAACAACACGGATCCTGATGAGTTGCCAGGAAATGAAAGAAAAGCTTTAATAGACTGACATTTTGTTTAACCCCATGTTCACTGCTCCACAATCAATAAAAATAATAATTTTAAATCAAATTATTTTACACTTAAAATATTAAACATGCTGCAGAATCAGTTAAAAATGTCTTTGTTTTGCATTTTGGACATTGTACATATGACTAGTAACTAGAATAATCATCCTTGAATTTGATATAGAGTTGAGATGTTTCAAAGTGCTTCACAGCCTGAATTGTAAAGTGAATTGACTGTATTTTGTGCGCAAAATGTGGCAGCCAACAGCGGTGTCCCACGAACAGTTGTGGATTGAGTGACCAAATAATTTTTTACTGCTTTGTTAATAAAATAACTTTTGTGGTCAAAGCAAAGAGAAACTTGTGTTATATTGTGGAAGATGTGTTGATCAAGTTAACATTTCACTGAGAAATATATACACATATATATTAAAACTAATTACAGGACAAAGGATTTGTTTATTTTGTGTTGTTTTTATTTTTCAAGTGGCATTTTTACGGATATCCATGGATTCGGGTTTCACTGGACCAGTACGAGTCTGACAACAAGCACTGCAGGCAGCTGTAACTTGAATACAAACCTTATTTTGTTATACTGTTTATTGTCAGGAGTCTGTAAGAAATCTGTGGTTTGATAATGACCAGCCTGCTCTCCCCAGACAAGCGAGAGGAACAATGTGATACACCTCAGGGTTTATTATGGCCCAGTTTGGTGTGACAAGAGTCAAACCAGTGTATAGACTGGGGCCACATTATCCATTTGCACCTCTTCTATTTGGAATGGATCGATTCAGATATTAACCCTGGGGTTATTGACCCAAGTCAAGTGGAAAGTAGATCTGCTGGTGATCTAATGCCATGGGGAGTCCAGGCTTGACTTCCCTTCCACCTTGGGCTGCATTTTCTATAAACTAATTCATGTTGTCCACCTTCTTTATTGGCTGCTTTGAAAACAAATTTAAAAAATCGATCGCAGTTCTGACCTGGTCCAAACACATGTATTATTATTATTATTATTATTGTAACAGTGCTGGAGCTGGTGCAGGAGTGGGGTTGGATCCGGATCCGTTGGTACTCTGGTTACTGTGACAATGTGCATACCCATCGGATCTGAAAATTTCATGAGGAGGGAAGAGAATTGGACAACGAATCGATGCCAGTGAACTATCGTTCTACCATACTTTGAGTATCGATCGGATGTGGAAACGGCATAGATGCGAGTCATCTAATACAACCTCGTGTATATTGCACCTCAGCTGGGCATGGTCAATATACAGTTGTTTACAACAGTTCGATGGATGGAGCTTCTGGTCTGTGGTGCAATGTTGGTGTGGGTGGGGGGGGGGGTTGCAGGACATGAATTCAATTCCACCAACAACTCAGCCAGTTCTTGCTCCCCACTGTGTCCATGTAAGAGTCCAGGTACCTCCTCATAGGTACCTCCTCCTGTATCGAGCTACCCAGGTCAGAGCATCGAGAGAGAGAGAGCTGGGGGAGGACTTGAGAACATAACCTTACTTGTGCAACTCATGGAAGGAACGATAAAAGATAGATTACCGCGAAAATAACATCTAAAATTGCACATGCAAACACAGAAATAAAACGCTCCCAAAAAAAACACATCACGAGAGGGGTAAAGTGGTTTGATAAATCCAGACATTTTATCTCCTTGGGGTTGGGAGGAGGCAGACATATGCATGTACGTTTTGCCTTCCTCCAAGAACAGGATGATTTCTAAACAGCCTTCACTGAGTTTCTTTTTAAAAAAAGTTTCTATCGTTGTGCGGAGTTTTTTTTAAAAAAAAGTTACGTGTTGATATGGAGTAGGATCGATTAACACGTGAATAAGGAGACAGGCGAGAAGATAGCAGCGTTTCTGTGCCTGTGGGAATGCTTTCCCTCACTGCAACATCCAGGGTTCATATACACATCCACAATACCGAGGGCGATTCTGCACAGAGACTGCAGTACAGTAACAACCACAGCAAATCTGCACTTCATAATTATAATGTTATAACCTCAGCAGCAAATGGATTAAACCCTTCAGCATTAAGGCGGGGCTGATCCCATTCCCTGTGTGTGTGTGTGTGTGTGTTTTGGGGGTAGGTAAGGTAGGGCAACAAGGATCACCTCCCCCCCCCCCCCCCCCCCATTTGTGCTATTTACTTGGCGTCCTGGACCCTCTGTTCCCACTTGTTGGGGTCGGTGGGGGACGTGCGGTTTGAGCCGATTCTGTGCACCGACAAACGCGGTGCCTCTCGGACACGAGAGCTCCGGGGAAATGCCCCGTCTTTCCAGTTGGAAAGGTCTAACGAGTGCATTAAAGTTCGCAGTAACTCACTCTCACTCTCACTCACTCACTCCAAAAGCAGCGACCGCAGACCCGGCGCTGAGGCTGGGGTGGGGGGGGGGAGCTGCTGTGGTCGCTCTCACTGGCCCCACCGCAATCACCAAGAGCAGGCAAAGGGGATGCCACACATTATGCAGCGAAATCCTTCCCTCCAGTCCTTGTTTACTACTTTAAACGCAGTTTGTCGGGAGCTGCCAACACGTGCTTTGCATTAAAGCAAACCCTGGGCTTTTTCTGGGGTTGAGAAGCGCACCTTCCCAGTGTTTCATCCGTTTGCTGAGAGCCAACACCGGGCGCTGATCGATCCTCTGCAGCTCTACACTACATTTCCACCCAAACGACTCTCACTTTCTTCTCGTACTTCTTTTAAAAAATATATAAATTCCGATCATCTCTCGGATATCACTCCTTCTCCCTTTCTCTCTCTCGGTTTTGTCCTCCCTCCTCTTTCTTTCTCCTCCACCTCCACATTTTTTTTTTTGCTTTTGCCTTTCCAAGTTCCCGCAAAGACTTTTGCAATCGCCACCACAGGAATCACAGCCATTTCGGCTGTTTTTTTTTCGCGGAAAAGCAGTGAGGGAGGGAGGCCACGCAAAAATAAATATAAAAACCAGTAACCGAAGACGTGGTGATTGCAAAAGACGCTTTCAATTTCATCTGCAAATGAGTTAATGCGGATTGAACTTCTCGACAGACGCAGAGTGCATCTGGAGAGATTAAACACTCATGTGAATGGTCCCACCATACAACAATCTACATAAATAACGCACGTTATACAGTAGGACAACATTGATATGCGTTGCAGTGCATGTGTCGAAATAAGTACATCGATATAGCATTCAGTGCAACAAGAGTATTAAGTAGAACTATTGGCAGTCCATACATAATAATATTTTATATTATTCTTATCTATAATAACCACATCTTTATAAAACACAGGAAGAGTAGGGAGCGCACAATACTGAGGCTTTTGTAAAATCCTGTTCCAGATGTTCCTTTTTTAGCATTAAGTGCAACACCGTGTTGTAGAGTCGGACTCCGCCACATCTGTGTGAACCGACTCGCTCTGTCTGAAGGATCAGGTGCTCTTTGGCAACTTTTTTTTTCTTCGAGGTGGGGGGAATTTAAAAAAAAGCCGGAATCTGGAATTGGCTGACTCCCAATTAACGTTGCGACAATATTATACACACATATATATCATTCCACGGTCAGATGGAGGGAAAATAAATCTGGAGGGTTTTTTTTTGTGTGTGTGTGTTTACATTCAAAATTGTAAAGTTGCCAATTCCAGTGCGGGTTAGCAAAGGGGAAGATGGATATATTATATTGCTGGGGGTTTTGTTTTAGCAAATGCGCATCGCCAGACCCCCTACACTGGAGAGAATTCAATCAACTTTCTTCTCCCTTTGCAACTTTTCTTTATTCGGTGTTTTTTTTAAAAAAAAGGTGAAAAAAGAGGGGTGGCGGGTGGGGATTGAACCAGAACTCAGCTGTTAATAAGAGAGTTGTCCTGGCGTGAACTGTGTCTTATAATCCCACCGCCAGTATTTATTTATTTATGTTTTTTTGGTTATCGATGAAAAGGCAGACAGTACTTTGGCACTTGGCAATCAATGACTTGTCCCATTCACAACACAACACAACACAACACGCGTCTGTCCATCAAAGACTGTCCTTGCGGATGACTGCTAAAGGTGAATAAAAAAAAAACCCCCAACCCTCTCCCGATCAGCCATCAATAAATAACACTGTTCGATCGCTTTTCCTTTTGGCTCTCTCAATGCACTTTTTTCAACGCCACCGGTGGACCGGATCCCGACGTTGCATTGCGGGCAACGCAATCGTGAGCGATCAGCTTCTCCGCTAAGTCGCCCCCGAAAACTTTTCAAGAAAAAAAACACACATTAGAGACGGCATTATCGATGGGTTTTCCTGCGGGTGCGCTGCGTGGCGGTGCTTCCCGTCCTTGCGGGATGCAGGTTGGACAGGGAGTAAAAACACATCCCCTGGTGCCTCGTGATTTATTTCGAAGGCATTTCCTGAATTTCCCCCTAACTGCGACCACTCTCTCCTCCAGACTGCATGTGCTGGTGGGGTGGATATGAAGGGCTGGGAAGGAGGGAGAATCGTGCTGCAGGAAGGCAGGCAGGCAGGGTGGGTGGGTGGGTGGGTGGCTGTCAGGCAGGTGGGTGGGTGGGTGGCTGGCAGGCAGGGGTGGGTGGGGTGGCAGGCAGGGTGGGTGGGTGGGTGGGGCAGGGTGGGTGGGTGGGTGGGTGGGTGCCTGGCTGGCAGGCAGGGGCTGCTGACCAGTGCTGCAGTGCCCTGTCACTCGCCAGCCCGCAGCCCGCGGCTCAGCACCGCGAACCGCTTTGCAATGCTTAACGGCTGCAAAGAAAACGAAGTGGCTGCGAAGACAGTCGGCTTTTAAGATGAGGGCAACAGCAACAACAACAGCAGCAGCTGAAGAAGCTGTAGCGACCCCAGCCCGCACATTTAGCAGCTCCAGCAACCGAGAACTCCGCAGAGAAAGAGCCGCCACACGAGCGCACTGACCCGCACTGCAGGCAAAGCGACTAACTGGTCCACGATCAACGGAAGGACAAATGCAACGTGGAAATGAGCGCTTATTTGCCTTATCTTTTGTTTTGTTTTTCTATGCGTTCCCTGACTAAACATGTGCTATCATCCAGTTAGGTGCCGTTTTAAAATAGAAGTAAAGCAGATAGGATTCTTGGCAGTAACTTCTCTGCAACTCTGCACACACGTTTTCATGGTATATTTAGATTCTGTGTTAATTTGCACATGCAACCTCCTGTACGTGAACTGTAAATATTGGCTTATGAAGTACGATAATTATTTCATACCAATAATGCTGTGGATTTTAAATCGCATTTGCTTCTTTGCTATAAATTTACATAGGAATCATTTATTATTTTGAATGGCAAAGCAATTTTCCCTATACCTGTGGATGTGTTCTCGATCGCTTTATTTATTGGTGTACTTCATCCCCAAACAAGGAATTCATATATTTTTTTAAGAAATAAAATGTTAAATAATTAATATTCATTAAATTCCATAAAAAATGACTCCAATAGTTTAGCTTTTTAAAAAAAAACACAATTATTTCCTTTCTCTCCTTTCTGTTCTTTATTTGTATATTTTCCTTGGTACCTGATCATTTGTAGTTTTAAAAGGAAATCCACATCATTACAGAGTGAAAGCTGTACTGCATAATATTTTAAATCTAAAGGCATATTTCCAAGATGGGGCTTGCAACAGTAAGTTAGACCAATACTATCTTGTATCAAAAATAAAAATATTTATATTAAAAATATATATCCCAAGGTGGCTGTCCAACTGCTCAGGGGCTGCCACCTTCTCCATATGTCCGGCATGGAAACATAATGTTTCATTGCTGGACCCCAGCAATCTCTGTTGCTCATTGAAAGCAAAGTGTGGGAGTTTGGAAACTGGGGAGAAACAACACGACAATATTTCTATATCACAGCCTTATTGATATCAAGTTACATCTTCTGATACATTGATAAAATAATATTGTAATTATAAATAAAGATATTAAATATTCCTTTAATTCCACTTGGATTTGGGGAAAAGTAATGTGCAAAGAGAAGAGTATTCAATGAGCACATTATAGTGGAAAGCGATCAGAAAACGTATTTTACCTCTGCTGTAGATAAACGCATCACAGAAAGTAAAATACATTTTAGGCTTTAATGATCACAAATATTTCTGGAAGAATTGTAAAATGAGCAATTCCGTTGGTCAGACAAATGTACATTTTCTGCGATTTTAATTGCAAAGGCAAATACTCCACACATTAAAGGATACTTTTCATGGCTAGAATGTCTTGTCTTGAATTCATTACCAATTTGTCATTTACAATGTTCTGCATCAACCCTTTACATGAGGCATAATGGTATCATATAAAGTGTTTCACGTATAAAGGGTCCTCTTGACATTCCACAAGACAGTCAAGTAGGAGAACAAGGGACAGTGATTGATCTTTTTTTATGTACAGTGCCCTATCTATGTTTATTGATTTACTGAAAGAAATGTTGCACAGCCGTTGATGGTCTTTTGAGATTTATATAAAATGGAAACCTCTGTTAGTAGCTTTCTTTTCATCTACACAAAAATGCAGTTTTATAAAACTTGACTTTGTGTTGCAAATTCAACCAATGGCGGCCCCTGCAAGATTTATTCTAATTTATGAGAAAATTGCTAGTTTTTTTAAAAAAAATCTATTATATATAATATAAAATGATATATAATCACATGTAAGTAATTAAAATATAATATACATTTTAGATAAAACAAATTATAAATAATAATATTTAAAAAAAACTATTTTCTCAAATTAAAATCACAAGACATTTATAGAAATAATTTTAAGGCTCTTTGGAAGATTTGCTATATCTAAATATTGTACATGTTAGAATATTTTACGGTATAATTTTATTTTCAACTAAAAATATAATTTCTCATATATTTGACACTCACTAACTTTTAACAACTCAGTTAAGTCATTTAATTTATAAAGTCAACATTATGGACTATCGCCTTGGAAATGGAATACTAAGAAATTCAAGAATTAAAAAAAAACTATGAGTATATTTTTTTTCATTGGAAATAAAGCAGTTGTAGTAAAACTGGTAATTGGGAATATATTCGAATCATCCAAGATGATGAAGGATCTGGAACTACTGTGTCTGATTCAACACTTTAGGAATACTTCAGAAAGGTTATATGATTGGTGTGATGCAGTGGAGCCCTGGCTCAGTATATCATAGAGTTCCAGCTTGCAGGCTGCACTAGCAGTTGTCCAGGACTGGTGTCCTGATCACTGTTGTGGGGAGGTACCACACAGAGGCTAAATTCCTACCCCTTCCCCCGGGACAAGGAAGTGACTCCTAGGCCAGTCAAAAGCCCTGGAGAAGCCAGGCTTGAGTGGTATCACCAGCCTGATGTGATGGAGGGGGGGGCGGGGGGCGGCAGGGGAGAGATATATTAATATTACGGGTTGTGGTGTCAAGATCCCAATTTCAGACTTGAGCTCAAAGTCTAACACAGTACCAGGAGAACACTAAATTTTTAGAGGCATTGTCTTTTGGATGAGACACTAAATCAAGGTACCATCTGCCTGTTCACATGAATATTAAGGATCCCAGGACATTATCAGAGAAGGGCGTTTCCTGGCCAACAATCCTTGAGTTTTGGTCACTCTTCCAATGGCTGTTGTTCGCCTTAATAGAATTACACAGAAGCGGCCGAAGTAGTCCATGCCAGCTGCACGAACCTGTACTCCTCCTATACCCCTGCGGGCAGTAAGGAGGAACCCAGTTGTTAGTCAATTGGCGAATCGCTTTTCCAGAGAAATTAATCCCTTAAAAAATAATAATAAATTGGTCACTCAATCCACAACTGTTTGCCGGACACTGTTGTGCGCAATCGGCTGCTGTGTTTTGCCCACAAATATACAGTCAATTTACTTTATAGTATATTCTGTGAAGCACTTTGAGACATCTCAAAAATGTGATAAGGTGCTCTATCAAATTCAAGGATTATTATTATTATTGATTTATTTTAACTTCATGTATTCATGATCAAAATCACTTCAATTAACAGCCAATGTGTATGAAGCGCTTTGAGACATTTCGATGTGCTAAGACTTGACTAAAAAGAATATGCACATGAGGTCAAACACAAACGATTTTATGTGCTGCTGCATTACATTAAATTAGATTAAAATCTGTTCATAGATTGCTGAAGTCATTGTCCACTGTGAAACTGAATCACAGGGACCCAGAAACCTCGAGCTCAGCTGGCAGTCTGCGCAAGGTAACTGATGACAACCTGGGCGATGGCAGAGGCACCACAATTGCCCTCAGGACATTTGGGCTAAAGATGACAAGAATCACCCAGGATTCTCACTCCCGATTACAGTCTAGTGACCTCCTGCAGTAATGTGCATGTGTGTGAATGTCTGGTGAGGGCAAGCGAGGGCTCAGCTGTGATGCTCCTTACTGTCAAAAACCTGCTGACAGTCACCATCTAGGTTCAAACGTGAAGAATGACCACTTGGGAGAATACTGGAAAACGAGTGTTTATTTTGCCACACCCTAGAATGAATGCATCAACACTTTCAGGAGGAAAGAAAATGTGCGAATGTGCACAAATTCCATCAAGACATGCAAGGTATTTCTAATCGTGGCTTTTTTAATATAATAATTCGCCTACCAATTCAGTCGTTACACTTTACAGTAAATCATGTGAAGCACTTTCACGTGAAACTACTATATCAAATACAAGGGGTATTACTTATAATATATATATTTTTTAAATTGCAGCATTTAAAAGGAGCAAAAACAAAGAACATTCCCTAGTATGGTATATGAAATATATTCTCAGTTGACTCATTCTTAAATATATCTATTGCATTGAATCCACCTTTTCATTCACAGAAACAAAAAGTTTCTGTGCCATGCTATGTGCTATTCTATGCACTACAGTATATACAGCGTACAGTACTTTTTTTTAACCAGTAAAAATATTCTCCAAGACCACTCACAGGAAGCTGTATTCGCCAAACCCTGTGTGCCACTGCAAGCTTTATTACCCTATTATTTAAGTCACACCACTTCTCCTATGTATCTGCTACGTAATAATATGAAAACCTGAAAGTAAACATCACTTTTAAAAATGCAACATTTTATATGAAGCAATCAATAGCTGTCATTGAGTTAAAAGGCTATAAATCGAGCTTGGATTCTGCTGAGGGGTCGTAAAGTGCTGAAACTTTGCTTTCATACCTTATGATATCATCGTGTACTTTGCTGCCATTTATTACTTTGCCATTCCCTGTCTAACTGTCTGGTTGTGTGACTGTGCCTGCCTGCATGTCTATCTTTCTACACTGCCTCTCTGTATTTGGCTGTTTGATTCTTTCTCTGTCTCGTTTCTGTCCCTCTGTGTCTCTCTCTGTCTTGTTTTGTGTCTGTATCTGATCCTCCGTTTCTTTATATCTCTCTCTGTGCGTCTGTTTGTCTGTGTCTTTTTTTGGTCTCTAGCTGTGTGTCTGTCTGAATCTCCTTCTTTGTTTATGTGCACATGATTCCCATCTGTATCTCTCCGTTATTCACTCTTTTGTCACTCCTCGTCCGTCTCTTATTCTGTCCCTCTGACTCCCTTTGTCTGTCCTTCTGTTTCTCTCCGGGTCTCTCTTTTTTCGCACATTTTGATCGAACTTTTACCGAGTCACAGCACACCCACACACAGCAGAGCACACACACACCCACCCACACACAGCAGAGCACACACACACCCACACACAGCAGAGCACACACCCCCCCACACACACACAGCAGAGCACACACACACCCACACACACACAGCAGAGCACACACACACACACACACACACAGCAGAGAGCGCACACACACACAGCAGAGCACACACACACACACACACACAGCAGAGCACACACACACAGCAGAGCACACCCACACACACACACACACAGCAGAGCACACACACACCCACACACAGCAGAGCACACACACACACAGCAGAGCACACACACACACACACAGCAGAGCACACACACACACACACAGCAGAGCACACACACACACACACACAGCAGAGCACACACACACACACACACACAGACACAGAGCACACACACACCCACATACAGCAGAGCACACACACACACACACAGCAGAGCACACCCACACACACACACACACAGCAGAGCACACACACACACACACACACACAGCAGAGCACACACACACACACCCACACACAGCAGAGCACACACACACCCACACACAGCAGAGCACACACACCCACACACACAGCAGAGCACACACACACCCACACACAGCAGAGCACACACACACCCACACACACACAGCAGAGCACACACACACCCACACACACACAGCAGAGCACACACACACACACACACACACAGCAGAGCACACACACACACACCCACACACAGCAGAGCACACACACACCCACACACAGCAGAGCACACACACACCCACACACAGCAGAGCACACACACACCCACACACAGCAGAGCACACACACACCCACACACAGCAGAGCACACACACACCCACACACACAGCAGAGCACACACACACCCACACACAGCAGAGCACACACACACCCACACACACAGCAGAGCACACACACACCCACACACACAGCAGAGCACACACACACCCACCCACACACACAGCAGAGCACACAAACACACACCCACACACAGCAGAGCACACACACACCCACACACACACACAGCAGAGCACACACACACACACAGCAGAGCACACACACACACACAGCAGAGCACACACACACACACACAGCAGAGCACACACACACACACAGCAGAGCAAACACACACACACAGCAGAGCACACACACACACACACACAGCAGAGCACACACACACCCACACCCACACACAGCAGAGCACACACACACACACACACAGCAGAGCACACACACACACACAGCAGAGCACACACACACACACACAGCAGAGAGCGCACACACACACACACACACACAGCAGAGCACACACACACACACACACACACACACACAGCAGAGCACACACACACACGGCTGCATTGCACGACTCTAGGACAACAAGAGCAGCAAACTTTACAGGCAAATGGGTTTGATTTTCCAGGCAGCGGAAAACTTGCAATTTTATATTCAAATGCAGCCTAAAAGTGACAATAACTTCTGTTCTGTCCGCCAGTGCTCTCATCGATAAACAGCTCTTTGCACTTTGATTAAAGGCTGAGGCCAGACCAGCACTGGAGCTCTCTGTCACCTCCAGCATTTACAGGCACAGCACTAGCTATTGGTTAATTGGTGTAGTCCCATCACTCATCTACACTAACTGCGGCCGCATTCAGGTGGACGAAAAAATACGGTCATTCAAAAGAAGATTCACGGAATTGTATTTTTTTCAGTTTGCTGGTGTTTTTCAAACACGGGGTGATCCTCTTTTGGGAGGTACAACCTTTACTTTTGCAGCACGATCGTATTTAGAGGCACATCAATCACACACAATAGCCCCCATGACTCACTCATTCAGTCAGTTTCAATGACTGTTACTGAGTGCGATGTCGGCAGAATGCAGCAGATACAGAGGGGCAATTCTGTAAAGCAAATTTGGATAATTGAACATTTTGGGATAATTGACATTTGGGTAACTGATGGGAGGCACTGGAGATAGTTAATAAAAATAGCACGATCCAATCGGCTGGCAAAGAGAGTTCCCCAATCTTTCGTGAGAGTTGCACAGTCTAGAAAACCTCATTGAAATTCAAAGTGGATCTGGACGAGTTCTTAAAGAGGCCGCACATCAGTGACATTAGGAAACTTTTTTTTTTAAATTTAAAACAAACGTCGACTGAGAGTTAAGATCCTGCCTACATTATAACTGGGGGCCACTGACGTGACTGTTTCCAAACACTCATTTCTCAGCTCATGCATCATTCTCCCACTTTTGTTTCCAACACAGACATGACATGATCCGACATCATATGTTCAATGACACCTATTGCTTCGTGATATTTGTTGGTTGATGACCCCCAATTCCAGCACACACCTTGCATTGGCCAGACGGTATATGTAAGCCCAGGATCGCTCATCGCCTCACGTTTTACTCAGCTGTCTGCATTTTATTCCAGAGCAGAATCTGTGCGTTCAGATGCTCTGAGTTTTATCCTCTGCTATCAGTGAAGCTGCAAACAACTCTGTTGCAGCGCACAATACTGTTCTCATGCTCAACCACTGCTACACTTTTAAAATCAACATCGCCTTCTCTCCAAGGTAGCACATGAGTCATTTCAGCGTCCCCCCTTTTTTTAAAAAAAAATCTGGGAAACAAAAATAAAAAAACTCCTTTTTGCAAGACACGTATTTTCTGCCAAAATGTTAACACGGGGCATCCTCCTGCATGGTGCAAAACAGGGGGACTGTCTGGAGTTTGGGAAGGACAAGCGATCCATTGTCGACTTAGTTTTAAATTCACAAACATGCTTGGCTGGGAATACCAAAAAAAAACACCACGCAAAACTGTGGATCTGTTTGCTCACCGTGTCAAAATCGTGCAAGTTGCTGTTGTGTTTTGATGCGGATCCCTCCCTCTCTATCCGCTGCAAGGGGTTAGCTGCAAAGCTGTGCTTTCTCATTTAATATTCTAAAGACTTAAGCCACTATCATTTTGGCCATTTGAGCATTAAACGAGTGCCAAGTTCAATAGCTTTTGTTAAGCAAAAAAAAATTAAACGGTTATATAATGAATTACCACCAACCTTTCATTCCGTCTTTCTGCAGTTTAATTTTGGAATCTTTTTTTGTTTAAATACCAAATGATTGAGCCTGGCTTGAAGGAACTACAGGGCCCGACAGTGCAAAGAAACTGAATTAGTTCCAGAAGAGATATTTTCATTAAGCCAGTTTAACTGTGCAATTCAGTTTCCTCCCTGGACTCAGTCATTCCTCCCTTCTCCCCTTTCTTCTCTGGTCAAATTGGTGGCCGCGCTTTCAGCCACTATGCCCCAAAACACTGTAACGATCTCCCTCTATCCCTCTGCCTTGCCCCTTCCTTCCCCATCTTCAGGTCGTGCCTGAAGACATTCCTCTTTGACCGTGCCTACAGTCACCTCCCCCTCTCCCAGGCTCCGCGTCGTGCTCCGCCACTGTCAAGCTCTCTGGGATGCTACAGTCAGGATGAGGAGCGCTATATGAATGCAAGTTGTTGTTGGTCACCTTGTACTCAGGATTCAAACAGGGACATAAAAAGATACAGAGACAGACGCAAGTAAAAAGTTCAATAATTTTTTAAGATCCTACTGTTGGTGCCACTTCAATACAGTAGAGTTTGGGCTAGACAAGTTCCTGGGGCCCATTTGATCTCATTCTTCCAGAATACCAACTCTTTCCATTACAGCATCCATCCATTTCTTCAATGATCCCAGTGTCTCTGCCTCCACCACCCCTCCTGATGGATCCTTCCGTCAAAGTAAATCAGGAAATTAAGAAAAGATTTGCCGCAATGAATTGAGTTACAGTTGTATGAGTCTCCCCTCCAAGTCAGAAGGTTGTGGGTTCAAGCCCCACATCAGGAAGTGGAACTTGGTCTAAACTGATTATGCAGTGCTGGGACATGATACATTATTGGAGGTGACATTCTTTGAATGAGACATTAAACCCGTCTGCCTGTTCAGGTGGATATTAAAGATCTCTTGTCACCTTTTGAAAAGTGAAGGAAGTTTCTCCTCGTCTCCTGGACGAGGTTGCAGGTTGGAGCTGCTTGGAGGACTGACTGCGGTCCCTCCCCAGGGACCACGGCTTTCCCCACCCTGCTCCTCTTAAAGCGATTGTCTGTGGATAGATATGGGTGGGGGTGGGAAGGCTGAGACCCTCTTACCCTAGCCACCCACCTCCTATGCCTTTGAACACTTTACAATTAGCATTATTGTGTCAGAAGTGTGTTAAATGTGCTTATACATTCATATCTCCACATTCTCTTCTTTCAATAGATACCAGGCAGTGAATTTCAGGCTGCAAACTCATATCACAGTTTAAAGGATGCTTGAAAGATGCTCAGACACTTACTCTCGGGTGTATGGTCCCATCCAAGCTCTTCAATGGGATTACTGTCTTGTAAACATGCCCAGATATCATATTCTATCTGTAAACCATACAATCCTCTATGAGATTGCCACCTTGAAATTACCCCCAAGTACAGTATCCTAACTTCTTAACAGGATTACTGCCTTGTAACCATTGCTGATGACAGAATCCACTCTTCTGTGTATTAGGGGGAAAGTGGTATGTCATATGATTATATACTTCATTTTTCTTCCCATATTATATATAAAAAGCTGCCTCGACCCTCTCTATAAAATTGCTGCCTTGTAATCACTCCAAGGTATCCATTATTCCCTGTATAAATCACCCAAACCTTTTGATCTGAATGCTGGCTTTGTAGTCACGTCCAGGGGCTCATTCTTCTCTATACAGTATTTAACATCACTATTATCCATCACTTGCAGCATGTGGCCTGCCATATGCACCGGCTAGCAATCTGCAAGTTAAAAGTACAGTAAAAGGAAGTGAGCGTTGCGATAAAGCATTAGATGGCAGAATTACAATGTATATAGGAGCATTGCGTGGGTGGGTAAATGAATCGAGTTTCACTTGTGAATTATACCTTCTCCTCCACAGTAGTTTTAGTCAGCTGACTGTCTATGACACACTATACTTAAGAGCTGCACTACCAAACTATTGAGAATTCTACATGTGTATGGCTTCAGTTTGTCTAGTCACACTCTCCCTTTGAGGAAGGCACTTTGCTTGCTTAATCCCAGAAAGTTTAATAAAATATTTTTGTGACGGTAAAAAATACTTAGTATGGAACTGAACATTGCACAGGAAAACAGTTCTATTCCTGGTTTGTACCGAGCTGGCTGAAAATTGTTGGGGGTAAGGGGCAGTGGAGACACAATTATTTCTTCCACGACCAAGCGGGGGTAGGGGTAGAGAAGGGATGATTAGCCAAAGATTAATTTCTTCACCATTATCTCAACTGAAAAGTGCACATGTTGATGCCATCTAAGGAATGGAATGATTGCATTGGCTTCATTATATAGATTCACACTTGGGAAATGGTGGCTTGGACGAGTTACCAGCTGGGTGGCTGTAGAAATGTGGTTCAGCAGAAGTCTCAACTTTTAAACAAAGTGGAGGAGGGGGAAAGAGGAGTAGGAAGCAGGAAAACTCCTAAACACCCTTAGAAATAATTTAATTAGATCAACAGCTCAACTTGATCAGAGTTATACACTCAGGATCAGTAAAGCACAACGACCGCATTTTCCCTTGAAAACCCAGTCATTGTCCAAACTCGCACAAAGACAAGTCAATTCATTTACATACCTACAACCAACCCACGTAATGTCCCTATACACATCGTAATTCTGCCATCCAATGCTTTATTGCAAAGTTCACTTCCTTTTTACTTTAAACTTGCATATTGTGAGCCGGTGCATATGGCAGGCCACATGCTGCAAGTGATGGATAATAGTGATGTTAAATATAGAGAAGAATGAGTACCTGGAAGTAACTACAAAGCCAACATTCACATCAAAAGGCCTGTGTTATTTATGCAGACAATAATGGATACCTGGGAGTGATTACAAGGCAGTAATCTTACAGAAGAGCAGTTACAATGCACTCAAATAGCCTGCCAACACTCACTATCTGGAAATCTGACATTTTAAATTTTACTCAGCCACTAGTATTACAGACACCAAACCCCTGATGGGGTGACTCCTGAAATTTAGATGATATTTGAAGCCCTTATTGTAGTCTGGACAGTTCAGCTCATGGGGATGTGCAGTAACAAATTGTCCACTCTTAGGCTAGATAAACATCAAACTGGCAGTAAACAATTCTCTTTTTCCGTTTCCCAATAATGTCTGCGTCATTTGTACAGTGGGTTGTATCTATTGGACTGAGTGAGGTTCAATAGTGGGGCAGGTCATGCCCAACACCAGGAAGTTATTCTTTACTTAAAAATAATTAACGACTGTAGCAGGTTGCTAGGAAAAGGGAGGGGGTGGGGGCATGGGACAATAGCGTGGGTGTCCTGGAAGGATGAGTTCAGATGGGCTGAAGGGTCTCCTTCGTCCAGACTAATCTTGTGATTTTGTAAGGTCACAGAAATGGAGATCCCAAAGATAAGTACACTGGAAAACATCCCAATCCAATCCGTTGGTTCATTTTCCATCTGGGGTAGCTGAGTTGATCAATCTTGGAACAGAAAGCTGATGGGTTCAGCCCTTCACCCTTTTGAGGTTGACCCTAAAAGGCCGGCTTTGAAAGAATCCTCCAGGAGAGAGAGCTGGAGTGAGAGCATCTCTGAGGAGACGTGCTTGGTGAAGCAAAGTAAGTCTACAGGAATTGAAAGCAAACTTTCGGAGGTAGAGTGTTGATCTCAACCTTGCAACATCAAGCCCTAACGTGGCTGTTAACACCCAGGCTTGCCTGGCTCTGAATATTAATTAATGAATACAGTAGAGTCTGTTATAGCATGGTAGATGATATCCCACCAAATTCAAACTCCCTTTATAATCACTGGTCAGCACTTCCATGTTGTGATGTCATCGATCATAGAGACTGGACATGTACACAGAAAACCAGCCAGCTTGGTTCATCTGGTTTCAAACTGCTTTATCATGCTTCTGGCGCTGTTGTGTTTCAAAAGACAATACGAGTTGAGGCCTAATGCATGCCGATGGAGTTGGTCTGCTTTTTGTACTTGTATCGGACTTTTTGATAAATACAATGTCAAGGGCTGAACCTCAATCATAAGTTGTAAATGAACCTGCGTTATAATACCATAGAGCCCCATTATATGTCACAGGGCTTCCAAACATTGCGTTAAAATAGAACCATTTGACCTCTTTTCAAACAATGTTTAACAGACGTGAGGTGGCACCACAACCTTTCATAAATAATCACCCTTTGCAGCACATTGTTTCTACAGAGTTGAGAGCTAAAATAGAAAACAGAGCAACCGTCCTCCCATGCAGATTAAGTGCGATTATTTCCCCTTCTCTCTCCCGTTCATAAATCAATATAAAGACATTCTGTATGGCCAAGGTCAGACCGAGAAAGCAGTGTGTGTGTGTGTGTGTGCTTTCCAAAAAAAAATACTGACACAGACTTCAAATATATCAAAAGCAATATAGCTGTTAAATAAAACGAACTCAGAGAAATGTACTTCCCCCAAAAAAAGAGTATCACAACAAATGGGTGACAATTGACAGCTCAGATACGTCTCCTGTATTCATAACTAACGCATGTATTTGGACTGTCGGTCTCTGCAGTTATCAGGCTTTCAGGCAGTCGCTTGAAGATAATCAGAAGTATCAGAGTGTAAATTGCCGGAAAACCCAAACTACAGTGACTGAAAATATCCTGCTCCATTGGCAATTAATCATAGTTTTGGTGCAAGATATTATTTTTTATTATGAAATCAATATTTTCAACATGAATTTAGAAAAGTAATCCTTAGATTTGATGTAGTACCTTTCATTTCAGGAGAATGTCTCAAAGTGCTTCAAAGGATTTTGTTTAAAGTGCAGTGACTGTGTTTCAAAGGCAGAATTGCACACAGCAATGTCCCGCAAACAATCATGAAGTCAATGACCAATTTTATCTCAAGAGTATGTACAAGGTATACACGCACTACTGACAGGGTCCCTGACCACAGTGCCCCCCACTGACAGACTCAATGACCACAGCAACCCCACCCCCCCCACCACCACGGACAGGGGCACCAACCACAGCCAGCGCCCTCAATTAATTGCAATTCCACCCATCAACTGAGCAATTGCAGTCACCCAGTCTGAATGCAGTGCCATCTCGTGGCTCAATTTGGGTATTCGCAGCTTCACTGAAGATTGAGTGACTGCAGTGACCTCTGGTGACGGTTGGTCCCTTACTGCATTTGCACCCATCACGCTGAAATTGGTAATGCCACAAAACATGCATGGATCCCTGGGTCAGTGCAGGTGCTGAAATGCTCCAAAAGTACTCAGTCTTCAAACGAGTAGTCACCCACAAACAGTGCCTATACTTTACAGTAAAATCCTGCAAAATATTTATATTCATGTCATATCAAATGTAAGGATTATAGTTAATGTAACTCTGAGCTGTGTGACCTACGCTGAAAGTTGTACATGTACAATGTGACATGACTACATACATGTTTGTTTTGAATCTGTGGATGTGGAGTTTACAATATAGCATACAATCTACAGCATCAAAACCTGCCATTTGACTGAACCAGTTTATGCCAGTGTTGATGGTCTACAACAGTATTGTCCAATAGAAATAGTCACTGACTAGTCATAGCAGTGACACCATTTTAGCCACACGCTTTAAATTTCAGTAGAATACAGGTAAGATTACTTTGCTTACAATACATGTGTATTTACATTTATATTTACTTAAATATCTACCACCATTCAGTGTGAAACATTGCAGTCTTTTTATTTCCTTCTTACCATTTCACTAACAAATATACAAAAAGTACACATGCAAAAGCTGTGCAAGTATGAGAACTGAGATCACTTGCCCAACGATGGTGACTATTACTTTTTTTTAAAACTAATCAAAAATGCAATTTTGCCACATCTGTATTCCCAATTAGCCACATGTGACTGGTAGCTAACGTATTGGACAACCCTACTCTACATTAGCCTCCAATCTTAATTCCTCCCTCCTTATTCTCCCCCATATTCCTCTGTTGCCCCTCTCTCATGGACTACTGATACTACATCTCAAACTGTATGGGTACACTAATTTCTTCAATCCACCCACCCTGTGATTGACAACAACAACTCTCTGACTGACTGAGTGACACAGTTTCAGATCCCCAGGAATCATACTCAGGCTGCATAGTTCTCTGGTTGGACTGCACCTAAGTACTGCATACAGTTCTGGTCGGCATGACTTAAGCGAATTACCCAGGTCTGAGAGGCAATGCAGAAGACAGCAATGAAGATGATCCCAGTGTTAAAAGGAATGAGATACAAGCAATGACTAGACAAGTAAGGCCTCTTCACTCTTGAAAGGAATAATTTCAGAAGCGACATTCTGGCATACACAATTTTAAATGGGATCGAAAAAGTGAACTCAGAACAATACTTTCAGATATACTGAGATAACAGAGGTCACAGGTTTTAGAGTAATTCAGGCCAGACACCAGGAAGTATTTCTTTATCCAGAAAGTTGTTAATGATCGGAACAGATTACCAGGAAAAGTACTTAAGGCCAGGGCACTGGATTGGTTTAAAAAACAGCGTAATGCTGTGATGGCAGAATGGTAAACTGGATATTCTGAAGGGATGAGCTCAAATGGGCTGGTAGACCTTCTTGATCTGGATCTCTCATGTTTTTGCTTAAATCAGTGACTGCAATAACTCTAAGTGACTGACTGGAGTGTCACCTAGTGACTGACTGAATGATTGCAACCCACCTAGTTGCTGACCTCAGTAACATATTGCAGTGCCCTGGGACATAATGAACAAAAAGTAAACTGCATATTGCATTACAAGAAAGACTGTTTAAGAAACGGGAGAAAGCCAGTCAACCCATCAAGGCAGCACCACTATTTTATTAGATATTGGCAGATCTAATAATCCCTATGCCCAACCTTTCACCATACCCTGAATATCTCTAATATCCAGGGAACTATGTATTCTCTTGTAAACATCTGGAGCAAATAAAGGATAGCTTTCCGAAGTGTGTTGAAGTCAGTGAGGCAAGGTAACTGTGAAAGTTGAATTTTGTAAACCTGGTTACCTCCTCCAAAATGTTGAGTCGCTAATGTTGCAGCATTCATAAAGCCCTCTACTTACATATATTGCTTTAAAAGAAATTGAAGAATTAACAAGAACTTGCACTTGTGTAGTGCCTTTGCAGTAGAACAGCATCTTGGAACACTTCAGAGAGAACAGGATAGGAGATGATCGGAGGGAAGTGACCAAATATTGGATCCTGCAGGTAACCAGATATCACACTAGCCTGTAGGAGCTCTGCTCTGCGAGGATTGATTGCCACATCCAATGGGCCCTCTTGATCTGAGTGCAGTCACAATTCATTTATTTACAAATCTTCTGTGAATTCAGTTGTGAACACTGAATTTTATACCCACTGTTAAATATCCAGTATTGAACCAAGTCCTGTTTGCCTTCTCAGCTGGATGTTAAATATCCTACGACTTGAAAAGAGAAGGAAATTTCTCCCAGTGCCCTGGCCAACAGTACCCCAGAAAAACTGACCATTCATTTCATAGCTGGTTGTGGGACAGATGGGAGTGGTCACTTTGAAAGTGGTCCTATAAATGCAGTATTTGCGTCACCTTCCAGGTGGTGCACAAACAAACAGCCACATTCAGATCACATTCAAATATGCTTCACTACATTTTATAGCATTGCTAACCTTTATGGTTGGCCAATAAAATAAATGTTCCTGATTGATTATTTCCTGATTTATGCCATAAATCTAGAAGTAATCAATCAAGGAAAAACTGAAAACAGCAATTGAACACTGACTTACACGCACTAAACGAGTGATCGGGTTGCTACGTCTTGACAGCCCCACAGGACACAGGTTGGTCACCATTACTTTACAATAAAATCATGTGAAGCGGTTTGATGATGTGATAAGGCGCTATATCAAATGCAAGGATTACTATTTGGCCGAGAGAATATTGGCATTCTCAGAACATGGTGTTTTGCTAAGGGATCATTATTTTGTTAAGATATCCAAGACATTTCAACTGCTTATTTAGTAATTTTATATTGTTTGTTTTGAATCTGATGTGGAGTTTACAATAATGCTAAGAATGTTTAGGCTTATTTTGAAAGTGATCCCATAAATGCAGTGTTTGTGTTGGACAGATCCAAAAATGATCACACTATCCCCACACCACATGGCACAGGACGTCAGAACTTGAATAAACCACTTGCAACCTCAACCGGCAGAAACATCTAATTCCTCCTGCAGATGTAGCTAACCAGATTAGACCATTTCAGCGGGAATAGTTGCTTTACTTACTGAAGTATAGCAGCTTATAAATCAATAAAAATTGATTTTTTGCCATTTAGCCTTTTTGTGCAAAAAGTAATTAAGAATGTTACTATAACCAGCTCCCAAGGCACTCATATGGAGCAATCACCATTCACAGCCATACATAGGATTGTTCCCCACATATTGAAGAGAATTTAGCCTCTGAACTATCCTCACTGGGGGAGCTGGTCTAATTCTCAATGCACTTTGACTTTTGTTAAAGATCCATTTAGCTGTTTGAAAAATTGGAATATAAATGAGATTATTCTCTGTAAAGGAATGATCTCATCTTAATTTTGCTCCTCACATGATTCTCCAACGTTCTACAGCGGGTGCACAGTAAGAAGAGGGACCTTCTTGTTACAAGGAGTCAGCCTGACTCAGTTGGTAGCTCTCTTGCTTCTGAGTCAAAAGGTTGTGGGTTTAAACTCCATAGTCTAGGCTGACACTATAACTCTGGGGGGAGCATTGCAACGTTGGAAGTGCTATCCTTCAGATGAGATGTTAAACTGAGGTCCCATCTACCTGTTCAAGAGAATGTTAAAGATCCCATCACACTCTTCAAAAAGAGAAGGGAGATTCTCACAAGATCCTGGCTGGCAATCCCCAAGATAAAATTTATTACTCACTCCACGGCTGTTTGTGGGACATTGCAGCAAATTAGTTGCTATGTTGACCAACAAAATATAGTTACTACACTTTACAGTATACCCCGTGAAATGCTCCCGGAGTGAAAGGCTATATCAAACGTAAGGATTATTATTTTATTTTTAAGAGCACCTCCCAATGTAGTCTTCTCACTGCTTCAAGCCACACTTACTCAAATGTCAGTTTGAATCAGTTTCCATTCAGGATGTCCATGCAGACATGAAGTTATCATGCAGGTAAAAGGTAATGTCCAGCGTGACTTGTTCACTTCTACACTACAGGGTCTGGAGCAAAATATGCCTTTCCTTATCAATTATATCAATTCAGGTCTGATTTCCTGAAAGGTAAGGGCATGAACTCATCCAATGTGTAATGTTGTCATATATATGACACCAGTGGGTGTGAAATCTGAAATAGGGACTTATTGTTGGGAGCAAGCACCATCTGGGAGGAACTTTTTTAAGCAGCTTACTGCAATGCTGGAAACAGCGACTGGGTGAGGTGCCCATGCACTGCAACTGCAAGAAATGTGCATAATGTTTCTTACCACTGGACAGGGACACCAGGTAGGCAGGCAGTAATCATCACCTCTTGACCAGCAGGACTCCATACCAGCCACTTGGGTGGCAGGTGGTAGCGCTTTCCGAATTTTTCTCTTTTGGCAGAACTAACCACTGAATTCAAGAAAAGTTGTATTGACACATGGACATTAGTAAGTCTGCCAACATATGGAAATGATTATTAATAATAATTTGAATCTGGGGGAATTTGGGATTAAGAGTGGAGTATGAGTTGGAGAAAGACCCCATATTCTTTGGAAATACCGTCAACCTTTACATTCACCTAAAATCAAAAGGCAAATAATCTACAATGAATATCAAATCAGGATGATCACCTGGAAATAATAAATTGCACGATATAGAACATTAGGTAGGCAAACACAGCAGCTAATTGTGTGTCAGCAAAGTCCCACAAATGCTAAGTAAAATAAAGAGCAAAGAAGACATAGATTGCTCTAGAAATGTTAAACCTGTATTTAGCGGAACATAGGAATCCCGCGCATTTTTAGCTGTTTAAGGCAATTTTATCTTTCCAGTTTAGTTTTTCTGCTTTTTCTCCATGTCCCATCAATTATTCCGATAAACCCTAGAGCTAATGCTTTTATTCATAAAAAATTGTGGAAATAACCATCAAAGGTTTAATGGCGAGTTGAAGGTCAATGGTCAAATTTGTCCGATTGTGAAGGAGAAGGTGGATCTAACGATGAAGGTTTCCAGAATGCCCACTTGCTCCTGGGTATTCTGGATGGATAGGATGAATAGCTACTTTCTAAGTTAGTGGTGGACAACCTTTATGGTCAGCCAACACAATCAATCTTCTTGATTGAATATTTCTTGATTCATGTCATAAATCATGAAATATTCAATTAAGAAAAAACTGCAAACAAAACATGAGTTTAAAGCAGATTCACCTTCACTAGTGTGAATGTTCGGTGGGCCATGTCTTGACAGCCCTGTGGGTCATTTGCGGCCTGTGAGCCCTGAATTGGCCATCACAGCAAGATTTCTGCATGAAATAAATGTACTGGGCAAAGAGAAACTTCCCACTCGGCTATTGTTAACCCTAAAACCAAAGCTCTAACGGGAAGTGCGGTCCTAGCTGGACAAGCAGCAGAAGCTTGCCAGATAGTGTTCTCAATGGCAACCTCTGCATTTTTATCTAGTTAAACTCTTGAAGTACCACAACACACATTCTGGGATCCCCAAGATTTGACTTTTGTCAATCTACCCCTAATACTTTCTGGAATAATAATAATAATAATAATAATCCTTGCATTTGATATAGCGCTTTTCACGTCGGGAGGACATCCCAAAGCGCTTCACAGAATAACTGTAAAGTGAATTGACTGTATATTTGTGGGCGAACGCGGCAGCCAATTGCGCACAGCAATGTCCCACAAACAGTCGTAGATTGAAAATGACCAATTTATTATTGTTTTGCTTTTTGGAGGGATTATTATTAGGCTCTGTGTGGAGTAAGGAAACTTGCCCAAGGTTTCGCCCTCTGCCGGGGATTGAACTCAGGTCTCTCGCTTGCAAAGCGAGTGCTCTAACCACTGAGCTACAGGACTCCACTATCCTGAGGTCATCGAGAATATCAATACATAACGGATCGATTTCAAGATCCTCACACTAGTTTTCAAATTCTTTCATGCCCTGACCTGCTGACTCCCCAATCCACAACATGTAGCTCAGTAGTTAGAGCACTCGCTTTGCAAGCGAGAGACCTGAGTTCAATTCCAGGCAGAGGGCGAAACCTTGGGCAAGTTTCCTTACTCCACACGCCTAATAATAATCCCTCCAAAACCAAAAACAATAATAAATTGGTCAATTTCAATCTACGACTGTTTGTGGGACATTGCTGTGCGCAATTGGCTGCCGCGTTCGCCCACAAACATACAGTCAATTCACTTTACAGTGTGTTCTGTGAAGCGCTTTGGGACGTCCTCCCGACGTGAAAAGCGCTATATCAAATGCAAGGATTATTATTATGTTTCCATGATTAGGTGGCATACACAAGTTGAACTCTTTCTGGCTTGGACCTGGCTGATCACAACCAAAATGTTGGCAGACTCCACCCAATTGCAAGTGGGCGACAAGACAATAAACTTTGGCCCTAAATTAGCAATCCCAACCAGAGAAACCACTTTGGTGGCTGGCTTGGAAAGCAGAGGAATTTGGACTGCTGCAGAAAAATAGAAGCTCTTCTGCTCTTGTTGGGTAGTGAGAGACTTTACTCTGTGCCTGTCCTGTATTATTAGAATGCAAGCTGTCTTTGAAAGCTGTAAGCAATGGGTTACACCAGATCCCAAACATGTAAGAGACAGATGGAGATAGAAACCATAATTACCAACAATAAATGCTTTATTACCCAAGGCAATCTAAGCCAGCCAACTTCTAAATAATCCAAACTATTTAAATCCATCAAATAAACCTCAGCCCCATTACCTCATTTGTTGATAGTTCACGCGCGAGAGGTTATTGCTAACTAGTTTCCTCTGAAATTATTCTTATCTGTGCTATCGTCAATGCTTCATCCTTTGATCTTTTTTCTGTGAGGAAAGGATTCCCCAGGGCTATTTTCACTTTCCTTCTTTGTTATGTTGCCACATCATTAAACTCCCTCACTCACCACCCAGTCCTTTCTCGTCTTCTGCTGAAGATTGTATCCCACATTTAACAATGCCCATTACCCCCAGTGTACATGCGTTTTGTTCCTCTTAGTGACTAAAGTCTTCACCTTCCCTCAATTCCTCAGTTTTGTGAGGTTTCCTAATTATTTTGTCATTCATTACTGCCAGTGCTAATCATTTTCTTTTTGTCAGTCAGGTGAAGGCATCACCTAGTTTAACAAAAACAAACCTGACAGAGTTCCACATACATATTTATATTATAAAAACAATCCTTACATTTGATATAGCACCTTTCCTGTCAGGAAGACATCTCAAAGTGGTTCACAGAATATACTATAAATTATAGTGACTATTTTGTAGGGAAAATGTCCTTGCTTTTCGAATGGAATGCACAGTTCTCCATGAAGGGATGCACCCTGCCAACCAATTATAGAGTTTATTTGGCGCAGATTCCAGAGTTTATTTTGCAAGAGCCAAGGCTTGGAGATTCCAGAGTTGGGCTATTGCTGGAGTCTAACCAACTAAAACCACGCAGCTTGCCATTGAAAGCACTGTCTGACAAGCTTCCTGCAGTTTGTCCACCACCCTACCCATTAGCATTTTGGCTTGTATGGTTAACAAGAGACGAGTAGGAAAAATCTCTTCTTCCTGTGACTGGTCTGCCTCTCAAAATCCTACTAATGAGTTAGGTTGGATGGACAGTCATCAGCTGTGCCCTGGAGTACTATGGACTTGCCTGACTCAAGAACCGGACTACTGAGACAGGCACAGAGGATTCCGACATTCTGTTGCCAAGAGTGTCATCTCTTTACTTTCAGATTAGAAGTTAACACCTTTTAGATTTTTTACAATGTGAGTTCAATTGTAATTTATGAATATTGCGGATGGAAGAGGAACCAGTAAATATCTCTATGGAATTCTGTTAGTTATTGCTGGACAGGGGACCCAGTAAGGAAAATTGGTCACCAATTTCATGATCTTTAAATCTTGTTTAAAAAACTCATATTTGGAACTTATAAAAATGCCTTCTGAAAATTCCAAATACCTGATATTTATTGGATTGGCCTCAACTGCCACTTTAGTCACTGGTTTAAAGATTTTGAGTAGCTTTATTAAACACTTACCCATTTGCTTCCAAATGCATGAGGTAATGGAAGACTATAGTCGCATGTAGAACCATACCCCAAACCTGATACACTACTTTCAGGAGTTGAAGAAGCTGAACTTTCATGTGACACAAATCCAGAGACCCGCAGAACTTGATACTTAAAGAAATCTTTGAAAATCCTGTAGGAAATACTGCATTTTAGACCCCAGCAAGTTGGGGGGGGGGGGGGGGGGAGAAAGAAATCAGAAGGAAATATCTGAACTATATCTTTCTGTAGAAATTGCTTCAATTATCCCATCAGCAGTTTTCAAAATGTCATGGGAGGTTTCACATTGAATAACTGAGGATCAGAGCGAGTTGCAGATACACATGCAGAGCTAAACTGGTTTTGAAGTAATGTTTGGCCTGTTTCATAAGTCCAGGAGTAGCGATTCACATATGGAATTAATCACTTGCTAACTATTTTGCATAAGATAATATAGAATCGCAGAATGATTGGAGTACAAGAGCAGGCCTTTCAACTCATAGTTTCTGTGTTGGCACGAGTTACGCCGCTAGTGCTATCTACTTCAATACCATTCTCCTGCACTCTTAATATTAAAATAAAACATTTTACATTTGATATTTTTATTCAAGCGTTTTATCCAACAAGTAAAGGCATGTATTAACAAAAACATAGGCATGTGAGAGGGAACTAACATCACAGCACTAGTAGTAAAGAACAGCCATGTGTGAAATCACAGTGCTTACACATATGTGTATTATAAAATCATAGAATTATAGAGCACAGAAAGAGGCCAATCGGCCTAATGTGTCTGTGCCGGCTCTTTGAAGAGAGCTATCCAAATCAATCCCACTCCCCCGCTCTCTCCCCATAGCCCTGCAAACTTGTCCTCCCCAAATAATTATCTACTTCTTTCTTAAAAGTTGTTATTGAATCGGCTTGCATCACCCTTTCCAGCAATGCATTCCAGATCCAAACAACTCGCTGTGCGAAAAAAATTTCTCTTCACCTTCCCTCTGTTTCTTTTAACAACTATTTTAAATCGGTTCCCTCGAGTTACCGACCCACCCGACAGTGGAAATAGTTTATCTTTGTTCACCCTATCGAATCCCCTCATAATTTGGAAAACTTTTATTATATCTCCTCTTAATCTTCTCTGCTCCAAGGAGAATAATCCTAGCTTCTCTAGCCTCTCTTGATAACTGAAGTCTCTCATTCCTGGTACCATCCTATAGAGAGAGTGATAAAATTATAGAATTTATTAGTTTTTGGAATATCTAAGAGTTGCACATTCGGACAATCAACATCTGCAAAATACAACATTCTGAGCGTCCAGTGGAGGATTCAATTTGCTGAAAATGCACAGAATAGATTATTAGAAATCAGTTTTTAACAAGTAGCTTTGAAAATACTAATTCTAATTGTGTTCAGACTGGAGGTACAAAATTTGGCGCAGAAAGCAACAGCTGGTTCCTGTAAATGTAGAGGCCACAGGGAGAGCTATTAGTTCAGGAAAAGTTTGAGGCATTGAACGACATTCACTCGGCTCCCTAATGTTACCTCGATACATTGAACAATTGTTTGAAGTAAGAGAGGTGAGGCAACAGTTCAGATTATTTTGTTATTATAACTGCTTTAACCTCTAGATGGCAGCGCGACCATGTTGAATATGACTGAGGTTTTTAAAAATTATTCTGGAAATTAGATACCACCATTTCATAAATTTCTATTTTTTAAAAAAAAAAGCCTTTAACAAGTCCCTTCCTTGATTCTTCAGTTTTTCCTGAGTTACGGAACTCAGTCTGTGCAGCAGAGATTAGCCTGGGCCAGTAGTGGGTGAGAGGATGAAATTAGTTTATTTATGATAATAATCCTTATCATTGGTGTAGCACCTTATCACATTGTCGAGACATCACAGAGCACTTCACAGGATTTTACTGTTAAGTATAATGACTGTACTTTGTAGGTGAACACAGTAGCCAATTTGCGCATATACTGCAGACAGAAGCGAAGATTGAGGGAGGTGAGGAGTTTTGATGTCCAGGAAAAGAATGGGTTAAAGTCGAAGTCATTGCAATGCAACTTTATTTCAACAGAGTTGAAGGGGGTGGGTGGGGGGGAAAGAGTGAAAGTTATTAAGCTTTGGTGGAAAGTTCAGAGCACCAATGACCATTAGCAGTATCAAAAAAAAGGAAAGACAAGAAATGACATGATGTTCCTAAATCAATATGACAAAATAAAACATTCATCTCCCTGAGCAATTCCAGTCACTGCTTCCTGCTGATCACGAGCTGATTCGGATGCAGCTGGTGGTGGAGCACAGATTCCTGGTGTCACACACTAAGTGACCGAGGTACTAAACTTAGCCTCTACATATTTAAACACCCAGGCTTCCCACTATAAGCAGGTACCTGAACCAACCCAGGTTACATGGCAGTGAATCAATAACTTTTTGAGGGTCAGCTACACATCCATGGAAAACCATCAATGGAGGTTTGTGCGGAGGCAGGGGCAAATGTAGCCTACTGCTCCATTGTCTCATGAAATCTACCATGATTGTTACCATAAATGGCAATGAACCATCAATTCATTTTACAGTATATTCCGTGAAGCGTTTTGAGACGTCTCGAAGACGTGATAAGGCGCTATATCAAATGAAAGGATTAATATTATATAAATAATCTTTGCATTTGATATGGGTCCTTATCACGTTATTGAGATGTCTCAAAGCACTTCACAGATATGCTGTGAAGTGGTTTGACTGTGTATTTTGTGGGCCAAACACTGCAGTCAGTTCGCGCACAGCAATGTCCCACAAAGAGCCATGGAGTTTGTGACCAATTTTATTTTGGGGATTGTTGGACAAGACACCATGAGAAACTCTATTCTCTTTTCAAGTAGAACCATGGGATTTCTAATAATCAGCACCACTTCAGCTACTACACCAAACATTTAAGAATCAGTAATATTCAAGGAACAAGCTAACGTCCGAGCATGCCAGGTTTTTAATTATAAATACACAAGGATTACTACAACAATGCAGGGTTAATGGCTCTCTTCTTGAATGGGAAAAAGAAAGTAAAACAAGTTAGCGTACTTGGTTGTGTTACTTGCAATATACAGAATGTGCTCAGATACAGTGGACACCATTATAACATAGGTTTGCTTTAGGTAAGACAATGATGGGATCCATAGTCAAATAATAAGTCAATTGGGCTGTGGATCCCCAAATTTTCTTATCTAAAGATTCAAAATCCCAATATCATGCCATCCAAATGGATTGTCGCTCGCCAGATTATGCTCTTCACATTTCAAAATGCATGTGAAGATGCTTTGAAGTTTGCTACATACCGATGGAACCAGACATTTTGCAGTGACATCAGTGGTCACGGGATCCGTGACATGATGATGTGGAAGTGCTGAACGGCAGTCAGTCTGTCATAACAACTTTATGGACTCCAATTATCGCCCTATGATGGGGCTTTGCTGTAATTTTCAGCTACCTTTTGCCTTGGCACCATTAATGAACCAGAAATCTGTTCAGTTCTCAGACTGCATTCAGATTTGCCAAGTCAGCAGGACAAGACGGCACAGGTTCAAAATGGTGAAGAGCTATTTTAGGGCAGACAGCAAGAAATCCTTCTTTACACAGAGGGTTATTAACAGCTGGACTGATTTACCAGCAAGGGTGTAGAAGCCAAGCTCTGGATTATTTTGAGCACATTCTTTACATTCCTTCAGTACTTGGCTATTACTCAAACAGAGCAACATTAACCTGAAACAAATACAATTCTCTGCCTGTTTGTAATACACACAAATCATTTCTTCTTTTTGGCTCACAGGTGTCAAACTCATCTGGTCTCAAGGGCTATTTAAGTTAACACTGTTCACTTGGTAGGTTGCACCATAAAAGGGTATCCAAAATACTGTACCTGAAAATGTCTATGATTGTGTATATATTTGCTCAAATACACCAACTTGCACGAGACATTATCCCACTGCACGATTCCTAGTCACCAAAATAGAATGCTGGCTAATGCTCAGCCTCAATAGATAATGCTAAGTCTGAATATTTAACTTAAATTCCAAATTGTAATGCTAACAATTCAAAACAAAAAAAATTGGCAGGCTATGAAACACCATTTGGCACCAATATGAAACTTATATCAATGCCATTTCAGAAATGAATGGACGGGCTGCCAAACATTACCCCATAGCCTGGCCGCATGTTCGACACCCCTGTTTTGGTTGAATAAAAATTTGACTTAATTACAGACACATTGTAGTTTACAGTGTGTTTAAATTTAACAAAGTATTTTGGATCCTTATATGAACAAAAGGTCATTTTCTCCCCAAAATTATTTTTCTCTCATTGAGTATAACAATTGAACAACCTCAATGTCCATCTTTCTTTTCGAGCTCTGAGGCAACTGTAGTGTAAACTCGAGGAGTGAGGCTAACTGATTTGATTCTGTGCCTCATGTGGCTAACGGACTACAGGTCGGGCACTCAGTATCTCTTCCCCCACACTCTGAAACTCTATCTCACAATCCCTCCGCTTCACCCCTTCTCTTGTTTCCTTCAAGTCTCGTCTAAAGACCTTCCTCTTTGACCCTGTCTTCGGCCACCCTCCCAGGATAAGGTAGGGCTCTCTAACATTGATAAGAGAGGTCTTGGAGGACCTTATGGAGGTACACAAGATGCTAAATAGGAAACAAGAGTAAATCCAGAATAATACTTCTAGATACTCCAGAAGAGACCACATGGTTGCAAAGACAAGTTTAAGACACATCAGGAAATATTTATTACAGAGGATAAGTCGCAGCTGGAAAGGGTTACCAGGAAGGCTAACAGGGATAAAGACTTATTTAAGAAACAGTGTGATGCTGCAAGGTATCATAAACAATCACCAGTGACTGGTTGGTGTTGCACACTTATCCATCACTTCTGGGGTCAAATGCTGTCTAAACTGTTGGAACAAGGGCTTTTCTGTATATGGTGCTGCAAGAAAGGAATTTCTGTATCTCAACCTGGTTTCCAGTGATCCTGAAATCAGATCCTACGTGTGGCACAATATTGACAATCCCATTCAGAGAAGCCATAGGGAAAACAGGTGTAAGAAGTAGAAATGTCACTAGTAACAAACACACCACTGGGTCAAAGGCCTGCGGGATGAAGCCCCACTTAAAGACACAAGATCAGCATCTAGGGTGGACGGCACCAGTGAGGCTACAGGAGCTCACCATCTCCTGTCTCTCAGGGCCGGCACCACACAGAGACACTGAGACCCAGAGAGAGATACACACCCACTCATAGACACACAGAGATACATACACACTCAGAGACATAGAGAGATACACACACACACTCAGAAGTACAGAGCGAGACACAGACTCAGACATAGAGAGATACACACACGCTCAGAGACAGTCATAGAGACAGACAATCACATTGAGTGAAGACCATTTGCCGCTTGCGCTGCACTGTACTTGCGTCTCTGGAGCCACTCCACCCACAGTGATGTCAGGTAAACAGTGCGAGCGGCCCGCAGGCCAAAAACCTATATTTATGTAGGTTTTGTAGCGGGCGAATGTCATTCTAGCCGAAAACGTGTGGCCGCACTTTTCTATTGGCCCAACCCATGAGATAATAAACTGAGGTCCTGCTCATTTATGTGAATGCACCTTAAAGGTCTACTTGAAAAGTGAGGGGAGTTTCTTTCATGTATAAGTCAATAATCTTCTACATTACAGAATTATACAGCAAAGAAGGAGGCCAATCGGTCCATCGTGTCTGTGCCGGCTCTTTGAAAGGAGCAATCCTTACCAATCCCGATCCCCCGCTCTCTCCCCATAACACTGCAAACTTGCCTTCCCCATTAACTGGTCATTAACCTCATGGTCTTTTGCGGCAGCACTAATTACCTATGAAGTGCTTTGAAATGTAATACTTCCCAGAATTATGTAAGCAGGATATGTCCCTCCAGGGAGAAAGAGCACATTCCATTCCAACAATCTATCTCTGGGATTTCAATGTGTAGGTGAGATGCATGGAATTCTCAGTTTGGTTTGGATACTCTTAAACACGTGGCACATGTGTTAGACATCCCACCAAAAAAATTTCAACATGGTAAGACTCTGTAAAAATACATGTTTTTTCTTTCAAAGTAAAGAAATAGACAGAACTGTGGAACATTTACAAATTCACAGAAGCCTGTTTTTGATCAGCCAGGTGTCTGACACATGCAAAAAAAATCTAAACCAGATAGAATCCACATATGTGTGCCATCTATACATGCACATTTGTCAAATGCCACTGAGCAAATTTTCAGCATCCAAAGCCCTGTTTTGATTTGGTGGTGAAATATTCTATTGGCCTGCTACTGGCACGTTTCTCTAAAATACTCTCCTGACCTTCAAACAGCTTTTGCCATATACAAACACATCTTTATCCAATGGCTGAGTATGAAATCCCTGACTATGGTTAAACCTGGGCAATCCCATTCTGGCATCATGTTCAGTAGGTCCCGAGACATATTGTTTAACTCTGTCAAACACAGAGAGAGAGAGAGAGAGAGCGAGAACATGTCCGATTCAACCCCCACACCCCCCCCACACCCCCACCCCACTAATTTTCCCCTCTTTTTCCTGTGGTAATTCAATCCAAGTACCCAACATGTTTCATCATTTGCTTTTTTTTTAAACAGTTGAAAATTGATACCCTACATGACAATTATCACTGATGATATGGGGCGGTGGGGACAAGGGGAGAGAGTTTGCAGTATGTGATGCAATTATTATCACATAGTGCAGAATTGTTTTAGATTTTATTAGTATGGAACTAAGCACTCCTCTAATTGAAGTTTTGTTTTCACATTGGAAAACAGAGGTTGTGTATTGTGCGGTAATTATATCATATTATAATTTCCACCTAATATCACAAATCAGAAGCTTCACTCATCATGACCTAAAGCTACCATTAAATACACCTTCGAGGTATCAAGGAGAATGGCAACAGGATGAGTCTGTCAAGAATAATAAACTGGTGAAATAGGCTGAATGACCTCCTCCTTTTTTGCTTTCCAATGTTGCTCATTGATTTCACCATATTAGTGCTGGTTCCTCTTATACCTATTTGACTCAACAATTAGAGTTCTCTACTAATCTTCATAGTTGTGGATACGTCCGATTAGAAATAGTATCCACTAATCCTATCATAATGGTACATCATACAGCACAAGTTCAGCATATGAAGTGGAGTGTAGAGGCAGTCAACTGTCTGATACGGTCAGTGAGAATACAATAAAATATCCTTCAACCTTCTCTCTCAAACTGGTTTAGTCCACATCTCTGACTGTCCAGTGCCTTGGGACAACCTCCCAACATGAAAGGCACTTTACAAATGTAATTTTGTATTGTAGTCGATCACTGGTCCCAATTAGTACAGATAATAATTTCTCTATTGTACGGTCAACAGAAATAAGCACTAAACCCACTAAGTTAGGCAAGAAAGCTTCATTTTAGAAGTCTCCTACCTTGTGAGAGAAATTATGTTTCTAACATTGGGTTGCAACCTCTCAGATTTAGGCCAGCTCACTTGAGGTCAGCTATTCGACAATTCAGCACTGACTGAGATGACAGCACTGCTGTGCTAACCCACATACTGAGATCAGCATCTCAGATAGCGACTCATTAAATCCAGGACCAGAAAGGATGATGACCCACACTGCATCCTTCATTTCTACGGTGTGAACCGAGTTACCATTCCTCCAGGAGACTTCAAGAATAACAGCTTGCATTTATATACAACCTTTCACATTGGATGAATGTTTTGAATCACTTCACAAAGAGAGGAAGCACCAAGCAGGCAGAAGACGAAAGAGAAACTAAGAGTATTGACCAAATGCTTGATCAAAGAGAAACAGGTGTTTTTTTTGTTTTTTTTAAATTGTAGAAGAGAGTTTTGAAGAGCAGAGTGATTTGGGGAGAGTTTCCAGAGAGCAGGGCCATTGTGACTTAAGATTTGGTTACAGATAGTGAGATAAAGCAAGTGAAGAATGAGAACTAGGCCAGAATGTGAATCAGGGAGGGCACAAGCAGGAGAATAGAGCTGAATGCAGTAGGATGGAACAAGATAGTCAAAAACAAGACAGGAATCTGAAAGTTGATCTGGAGTACCGGGAGTCAGTGGAGCTTAGCCAGGGTAGGGATAATAAGCATGCCATACTCAGACCATACATTTATTTTCTAATCAACTCAACTGCAATTGCTTTCTGAGCAATAATAAATGTTAACGAAAAGCAATTTGAAACAAATTGTGCATTTAATAGTTTGCAATTGCTCTCATCTAACTTTATTAAATACTGTAACTGATTGGGATATTTTAAACTTTAGCCTTGAACCCCAGGTAAAGATGAGCCTTTGTTCCACTAAACTAAAAACTACAGACGACTGCGTTTGAAAATATATATTGTGTTGATCAAAATAATCTGTTGTTACAATGAAGACAGATTTAGAACAGAAACTTATAACTGGTATTTTGTAATTACACATAACTATTATGTATAGAGATAATTAATGGGGTGAAAAATGCAATTTCAATGTGATAATTATCAATGGAGTTGACAATGACTGGCTACAATTGGACACATTACCCCCTCCCACCACCAAGACATTGAGAAGTGGGCTGGGCTGAAACCTCCCATGCGTCCATTGAACGTGCTGCAAACAGATGCTGCAAACAGATTGCTGCAAACAGATTGCTGCAATACTGCGCCAGTTCCTGGACTTGATGCAACTATAAAAATCGAACACTGAACTGGGCCTGAAATGCAGTGAGCCAGATTTAATTGGGCTGTAGTCTGGCTCAAGGCATTTGTAAAGCGGGTGCCTCGGGAATCTGAATTGGAACTCCTTCCATTCCTTAGAGATCTGTACTGGGACTCCTCCTGTTCCTTACAATAATCATTGTATGTTATATACATTATACATGATGGACCAAATTCTGTGAGGATGAGATGAAATAATTTTCATCCCAATCAATCTTGCAATCCACTGATCAGCTGTTACAGGTCGTTTTGGTCCCAATTGTTTTTATTTTGACAGATCGAGGGGAGAAAGTCCACCCAAGTTCGCATTTCCTTTATTTACGTAGATTTACGAGCGTACAGACAACATTATTGAATTCAGTTTAACTTTGAAGTCATTTTTCTTTCCAGCAGAGTTCTTTAAAAAGTGCAATAATTGGCCACAGTGCCCCTGGATGGGGAAATCGGCTCAAATTCCCACTCCTAATTGCTTTCCATAGAACATCTCTTGGAAGGTGTACATGTGGAATGCATCAAGCTTGGCTTTGATGATTCCTACAGTAGAAATGCCTGCCAAAACTTAAATTCATGGTTCATTGGTGTAATACCAGTTCCTCATGTTGAGGGCTTGGCAGCATTTATCTGACCAAGGGCTGTTTACTCCATGTCCCCCCAGCACATCATTTGTACAGATAAATCTTGCCAAGCCCTCCCCATGAGAATTGGTATTACACCAAACCCACGCTTCTGCTGGAGTTTGACAAAAAGTACAAGTTTTGTTCGACTTTAGGTGACAAGCCATCGAGCAGGCACCGAGACTCACATGACTGACTATTCTTATGCAGGTTGCCTATGTAGGAGGTAGGATGCCCTCTATAATCAAATGAATTAACAGCAGTTCACCACAAACACGGGATTGTTACTGCCAGAAAAACAAAGAGTTAGCTTGTTTCTGATGCTTGGCTATACCTTAACTCTTTGGTTACTACTTTTGTTTATGGCTTCACCATATGTGCATTTTCATCACTTACTCTGACAAAATAGAAGCCGTGATCGAATCACTGTCACTGATTTAATAGCAGAATTCTACTTGAGGGCTTTAAAAGTTGCCATGAATTGAATGGTGACTTTCTGAAGAGTTTGCTCTGAATCCTGAGATTAGATCATTGCATGCAACTCAGTGATGACCATACTCTATAAAATTACAACAACAACTTGCACTTATACAGCACCCTCCATGTTGCGTAGTGTCTCAGTGCACTTAACGGTGGCGGAGCCTGATTCGAGACGGTTTGCTGGGGGCGGGGGGAGGGGGGACGGCGGGGGTAGGCGCCCATAAGCACAGTCGAAAAGTAAGATTTTCAGGCGGGACTTAAAAGGAGAGAGAGGGGGCAAGGTGGAGGGATTGAAGGAGAGTGTTCCAGAGCTTCGGGGGGTAGTACCTGAAAGTAAGACCTCCAATGGTAGAGCGGAGGGTGCGAAGGACAAGCGGGAGACAGTCGAGCGGAGACGCCTGTATACTGTGTTAAGTAATAAAACAATAGAGCACCTGACCACCATCCCCATCAGCTACCCTCCTCGGTGTCAACAATGAAAGACTTAGACCCAAAGACTTGCAATGCCATAATACTACATAACCGTGTTGACAGATTGTATAAATGTGCATCCTATTCCCAGCAATGCAAAGTACTGTAATTTCAACAAAGTTAATCACTTTGGAGGATTTGACTACAAATTGATACAAATTGTTCTTTACTTGAGTGATGGTTTGGGAACTCTACAATCAGAAAGGACAATGAAGTGTGCAGAGGATTCAGACGTAAGCATCAAGGACAATTCAAGGACTTAGATTCCAAGACATGGTGAGAAGCCAATCTGGAAATGAGATGTTGAAGCAAATTGAGTGAAAGCAATCTTATTTTTGGGTGACAATATACTGGAGAAGGTTTACTCTCATGATGTACGACCTGTTCTGAACTGCATGAGGTTCTCCTTGTGTCAACACTCGAGGCTCCCACTCAGCTGTGTGACTGTCTTAGAAGTGGGGGTGTGGGGGTTGTGGTGGGGGTAGAAATAAGTGAGGTCTCCTTGGAGCTAAACTGGCTCCAAAATAACATTCTTGCAGAAAGTCAGAATCAGTTCAATTTTTGCTAGTGGTCTCAGTAGTCTAGTAAAGTGAGTTTGCAGTACTCCTTGGAGAGAGCGCACATTCGTACTCTCATCTCCGAGTCAAAAGGTTGTGGGTTCTTGCACTGCATCAAGTCTTGGAACTCATAGAGTCTAAGCTGACACTCCAATGCAGTGCTGAGGGTATGTTGCATTGTCAGAGGTACCGTCCTTCAGATGAGACGTTAAAAACCGAGGTCCCATCTGCTCAGGTGGATGGATGTTAAAGATCTCATGGCACGGTTCAAAAAGAGAAGGGAATGTCCTGGCCACCAATTCCTCAAATAAAACTGATCATTCACTTGGTTGTTTGTGAGACTTGCTGTGCACAAATTGGCTGCCTCGTTTGCCTACATATACACAGTCACTCCATCTCACAGTAAATCCTGTGATGCTCTTTGGGATGTCCTGCTGATATGAAAAGTGCTAGACCAAATGCAAGGAGTATTATTATTTTTTCCAGGAAATTTCCACAGAAGTCAAATGCAATCATAATAAATCATAATAGAGTAATAGCTTGCATGTATGTAGAACGTCTTTCGTGTTAAAAAAAATCTCAAACTGCTTCATAAAATATAAATCATTTTTATTACAAAATACAAATAATATTTAATTCAGTACCTTATCGTGTTATCAAGACGTCTCAAAGAGCTTCACAAAATGCAGTCACACCACTATACTGTAAAGTGGTGTAACTGTATTTTGGGGCAAATGGTTACAAAGGAAGTGAACTTTGTTACGTGGGCAAAATTGTAGCATCCCAACCACTGCTCCCAGCTTATCAGCTAACACAGGACAGCTCAAGATCACATTAAGAGCTTCTCTATGGCATACGGCTATACTGGGCATTGCCTCTATCCACTGGATCCATGCAGACTTTCACATTTTAAATATATATTTTAACAGCTGCAGAAAACTTCATCTGCCTTCAGGGCATGGGGGGGCGGAGGGTGGGGGCGGCATGGAAGTGAAGAAAAATTAGTTGGTCACACCAGTACACAACTCTGAACAAGTTTGACCACAAGTTTTAGTGATGTCATAATTTGGATCAAGTGATAATTATTAGCAGTGAAAACTCAATATTTTTCAAATCAATTTTTTTTTGCCTCTCGTCTACCCTTTACACTCACTCGCCTGGCTATGCACATTTACAATACCTGGGTTGGGCAGGGTAGTAAATCAGCAAATTAAAAATAAAATCAGGAGAATTCTCACGACAATAAATAGATAGCAGCACCCCTTTCCCAGGCTTTAGTCTCACACTTCTTTCAACAACAGCAACAACTTACATTTATATATCACTCTTCACACAGGATAACGTCTCGAGCGCTTTTAAGGTTGCTTATGAGATTGTCATCGTTTGGGATTGCTTCCAGCTCAATCTGGGTTGGAAATTCTAGCCACACAAACTGATTGCAACTTTTATTTAAAAAAAAGTATTCTCTAGGTTGATCTACTGAAGAAAGGCAAAAAATCAAACTCTTGATGAGGAGTTTCTAATTATTTTTAGCGGGGTGTTATCACTTAGTAAAAAACACTTGCTCAGTGTGGTTTAGAATATAACTTATTCGCAAATTGGTAGCATTCTCGTCTCCAAGTCAGATGATTGTGGGTTCAAGCTCCATGCATAAGGAAAGAGTTAAAATAAAATGTTATCTTTTCAGAAAAACACAGTGGTCTTGACTTTGGTTACCACAAATGTGCCTTCTGATAAGGAGAATTGGAAAAAAACACTTGGGAGAAAATATGTTAGTCAGCATCCATCACATAGACACCTGGCAGTTTGAACAAAGCCGGTGAATATATCTTACAGTACAGGGCCTGTGAGCTTTAAACACTCTTCGATTGGTCTGGGCTTTACACACTACCCAATCAGGTATAAAATGAATGTTCGGTTGTGAACAATGTGATGCAGATCTGATCGACTCCCCGCTGCCTGCTTCTCTCCCAGGGATAGGAACTGATCAATACTTTATTCTCTGAAACCTGGCTGCTACTATTATCGAGCCTTATGACAATGGTTCAATGTTCTCTGTAAAACTATTGACTGTTGAATTGTAATAAAGGAAAGAATTGTTTAACATCAAAGTTACACACATTATTTCATCATCAATTAAAAAAGATGTTGAGACTCTGAGCTCACAGTCGAGGCTGTGTTGGAGTAGTGAGAAGTGTAGTGAGAAGGCATTGTGAGAAGTGCCATCCAGCAGATGAGATGTTAAACCGTCCATCTATTCAGGTGGACATCAAAGATCCCGTGGCACTATTCAAAAAGAGATGGGAGTTTCTCCTAGCATCCAGGGCAACAGCCCCTAAGCTAAAATTGGTCATTCACTTAATGGCTGTTTGTGAGATATTGTTGTGTTCAACGTCAACTCTATTGGCTAGAATTTACACTACAAACTCACCTCATTTCAAAGAATTCCATGATGGCTGGGAAGGGAGCTGCCCTTTCCTGTGAGGGGTGTGTTGCCATCTAGTGTCCTTTACTGACTACCACAAAAAGACCACAAATTCTATTTAGAACTACAATAACAACAACTTGGATTTATATACCGCCCTCTACGCCAGGCGGGATCTCAGAGCGCTTTACAGTAACGGATCCCGGGGCCGAGCCAGGGGGAGGGGGAGAAAGGTGACCAAAGGCGCGGTCGAAAAGAAAGATCTTCAGCAAAGACCTGAAAATGGGAAGGGAGGGAGCGAGACGAAGGGAGTGAGGAAGGCAGTTCCAGAGCTTCGGGGCATAGTGTCTGAAGGCACGGCCGCCGAGGGTGGAATGGAGGACTCGGGGGACGAGGAGGAGGCCAGACCCGGAGGAACGAAGGCAACGGGTGCTGTTTTGAGGAAAGAGGTCAGAGAGGTAGGGGGGTGCAGAGGAGTGCAGGGACTTGAATACAAGGGTGAGGTTCTTGAAGTCGATCCTCTCTGGGATAGGCAGCCAGTGCAGTCTGGCAAGTACTGGGGTGATCGGGGAGCGGAGTTTCGTGCGGATGAGAATGCGGACGGCAGAGTTTTGAATGATTTGGAATGCTCTAATGCTTAAAAAGTGGAAATGTACCCCCTACATTGGAGAGTTGTGAATGTAAGCAGTTTGTGGGTAATAACTTTAGACTCAAGAGTTCAAATGTAAGGAAGGGGGCATTGGAGAAAATGTATCTAGTTCAGAGTCTATGGAACAAGTTTCTCTGATCTAAGCTTGACGATTATTCTGCTGAACAGTGACCTGCCCACAGAGCTTGCTCAGTGAAACTTCAGATAAAATTCTTCAACTGTAAGCCTCTTCTCAGTCAGATTTGTAACCACTCGTGAAAGGCCAGGAAGGAAGCAGTTGTTTAAAACAAGTTTCAAAATAATTGAATAGTTTATTATTGAGAATAGTTATTTAACTGTGACATACAACTCAGCTTTTCTTGAAACAGTCCTTTCATTGAAAAGGAGCAACAAATGAAACATTGTCCTGGCATTAAAGGCAGTTTAAAAAAATGTCATCCATTCAAAGCACTTCAGATCATTTTCCTGCAATTATGAGGGTCAATACCATCAAAGCTGCACCGAAAATATCTTGTGAGAAAATTCCATTTAATGTTCTAAAACGATCCTTACACTTTTGGAAAACCTTCCTATAAATGACCCAGCTATAGTTTCTGCAGTTAGCTTGCAATTATTTTCCTTACTTTTCATTGACTTTCCCCCATGGAGAATGATGTATTTCAGAGAAAACTTGACATATACATGAGGGAGATGGGTATAAAGGAAAAATGGTGATCCGGAGGGGTGAGGACTCATGTGGAGTATAAACACCAGCATAGATTAATTGCCATAATGGCCTGCTTCTGTGCTGTATCACTCTAGATGTATACATTACAATGATATGGTTAACAGCAGTTAGTTCATTTCAGTAGAAAGGGGAGAGCGAAAATAAAACATCACATTCAGAAAAGACAAGTCTAAAGTCAGTTTTCAAAATCAAGTTTTAAGTCTTTACTGGTGACTGGACTAAGATATTGGGATGGCAAAGAATGGAGGATGTGCTTCAGAATCCAGCTTCATTACAAACATTAATAAAAACAATAATAATAAGTCTTGCGTTTGATATAGCGACTTATCACACTCTCAAACCATCCCAAAGTGCTTACAAGATTTACTGTAAAGTGAAGTGACTGTGTAATTTGCAAACAAATGCAGCAGACAATGCCCACAAACAGTCATGGAGTGATTGATCAATTCTATCTGGGGACTTGATTGGCAGGAAACTGGGAAAAACTTCTTTTGTAAACATTAATTATGGTTAAAGATTGCAAGGAAGGTTCAGATCCTGTTTGATCTTTCTAGATTTACAGTATTAAGCAGTTTCTTAAAGGATTCTTTATTTGGATCATGTGTATTGCCTCAGGAATTATTAGCACAAACAGACACATCATGCCACTCCAGGTTTCATTTTTAAAGCATAATACTGAGAGTAAACAATAACAAAAGCAATCCATGCAATCCAGTGTCAGCAAGAGGCAAGACAGAAGAATGCCAAGTCTTAAAACACAAGCAAAAGCACTCTTCAGCCATTAGTACTGACCACAACCTGAGTGTTTAGACATTCTCACGCAGACGCTCACAAGTATGGTGCACTCCTGCTGCAGGCTAATATAGAAGACATAATTACATCCTGGATAGTTCAAAAGATAAAAGCATTTGTCAAAACCAAAAATGAGAGATAAAAACCTCTGAGCACAAAATGAAGGATACCTGACCTGGTGTCACCTGCTTACTGTAGTCAAGGCTGTCTTTGTTTCTGCAACTGGAGCTTCCTGTGTCTGAAAGCAACTGATCAGTGAGCTTTCCCAGTGAGAGAGGCCAGGTTAAGTAAAGAAAGCTCCACTTCATTCTCTCTTATTTGCTCTCCTTTCTGCTATGTCTGAACCACATTAGCCTTAATGAATTCCGAGTGTTGCTAAGTGTTTCAAAATTGGTTTACTGAGGTAACATTTAACCCTTATATTCCAACATGTAATAGATCTGCTTTTGTAATATTTGACAAACGATGAGAACAGCCAATTATCACTTATTAAGAACACTCAACTCAATGTGATTTAGAGTGTAATGTATTCTGATGCTCGTCTCTCAGTCTACAGTGTGCTTTTTCGTGTTGTTTGGAGGAGAAATCTCACCAAGTCACTTCAAAACAGTTGACGCAAATTAACTTTTAAGCATGCAATTGCAAGTTTGTACTGGAGATTGGTGAAACCACTTTGAGATTGAACATTGGCTCATAGAAGTATAAGTACAGGTTACGGCAATCGATCAGTCTTCAATTACAAATAGAAAAATAGAGGAGTATGTGTGGGGAATAAAAAGCGGAGATTTAGGAGGGGTGGAGACTACCATGGAGTTATAACAACAACAGCAATCTGCATTTATATAGCACCCTTCATGAGGAGTAGTGTCCTGGAGCACTTGACAGTAGCCGAGTCTGACAACGAGCCAGGGGGAGAGGGAGGGAACTCTTTAAGCAGGATTTGAAGATGGGGAGGGAGAGGGTAAGGCAGAGAGATCGAGGGAGAGAGTTCCAGAATTTCGGGGCATAGTGGTTGAAGGCAATGGCCACTGATGGTAGAGCAGAGGGGACGAGGGACAAACAGGAGGCCTGAGCCAGTCGAGCGGAACCAACAGGTGGTGGAATGGGGGTTAAGCAGGAAGGTAGGGAGGTGCCACGGCATGAAGGGATTTGAAAACAAGTGAGAGTATCTTGAAATCGATCCGTTCACTAATTGGGAGCAAGTGGAGCCTGGCAAGGACTGGTGTAATGGGGGTGCGGAGTTTTGTGCAGGTGAGTATCTGGGCTGCACAGTTTTTAATTAATTATATTTTGTGTATGGTGCAGCTTGGGAGACCAACGAGGAGGGCATTGGAATATTCCAGCCGGGAAGTGAAGAAGGCGTGGACGAGGGTTTTGGCTGGGTTGGTTGTGAGGTATGGACAGAGGTGAGCAATGTGGTGGAGGTGGAAAAAAGCTATCCTGGTGAGGGAAATGATGTAGGAATTGATGTAGGATAGAAAGGAAAGCTGGGGATCGAAGCTGACGCCTAATTTGTGCACGGTTCGGTGAGTCTGAGGGAGACCCCGGGGAAGTTGAGGAGTTGAGATCTGCAGCAGAGAAGACATTGACAGGAGCCAAAGAGTATGGCTTCCATCTCACCGACATTCAGCTGCAGGAAATTTGCACTCATCCAGGCCTTGATGTCCATCAAACAAGCTGACAGGACATCAGCGGACTGAGAGTTACAGCTAGAGGAGGAGAAATAGATTTGGGTGTCATACGCATACATGTGGAAGTTGATCCCATGTCTATGGATAACATCGCCGAGACCGAGCAGGTAGATGAGGAAAAGGGGCCAAGGTTGGAGTGTCTTAGGGGTACCCCGCCGGTGACCGGGCGGGGGCGGAAGGAAAAAACAATTGTCAAGATGTATTGTTAGCAGTTTGTTAAGTGGGACTCCAACCATGCTAGTGCAATCCCACTAAGGTGGGTGAGGGAAGAGAGGAGGCGGAGGAAGATGGCGTGATCGAATGTGTTGAATGTGGCGGAGAGGTCCAGGAGAGCGAGAAGGCAGAGGGAGCTCTGGTCATGGAGAGAGAGGATGTCATTTGTTACTTTGACAAGCACTGTCTCTGTGCTGTGGGCAGGGCAAAAATCAGACAAGAAGGGTTTGAGTAGGGAGTGGAAGGAGAGATGTGAACAAATTTGATTTCTAATGACCTGTTCCAAAACTTTGGTCAGAAACAACAGGTTTGAGATGGGTCTGAAGTTTGTGAGTTTGGAGGGATTGAGGGTTGGGACGCCCTCCCGCCAAATGCAATTTTGTTGTTTTTTAAGGAGGGAGGTGATGATGGTAGTTTTGAGGGGGAGGGGCCAGAGCCTGAGGAGAGGGACTGGTTGATTGTGTCAATTAGCAGTGGGCAGAGGAGGGAGAGTTGAGTGACCAGAAACTGGGTGGGGAGGGGGTCGAGGCAGCAGGTGGTGAGCTTCATCTGGGTGATAGTGGAGGAAAGGGAGGTGGGAAAGATGGGGGAAAAGGAGTGTAGAGGGGGGGGGCTGTGGTAGGAGCTGTGGTAGGAGAAGGGGATGAAGGAGGCATGGGGGGAGAAATGGTAGGTAACCTCTGGCAGGGAGGAGGCAGCCAGGCGGACTTTATCTTTCTTAGAGATAAAGAAATCCAGGACCTCTTTGCACTTGGCATCAGAAGTGAGGATCGAGGCTGCTTGAGAGCAGGCATGGAGGAGGGGCTGGGTAGTGAAGAACAGGATTTTAGGGTTGTTTTTGGCCTTGAGAATGCCCTGTAAATAGAAGGTGGTTTGGGCTTCAGAATGGGAGCGCCGGTAAGTATGAAAATGCTCAAGCCACAGTTCACAGTGAACCATGAGGCCAGTTTTGTGCCATCTGCGCTTGAGCAACTGGGTTTGGGATTTGAGGGAGTGGAGATGACTCTTGTACCGGAGGATCAGGTAGGCTTGGAGATGGACCTGGTTTTCAGGGGGAGAAGGGAATTGAAGGTTGATCAGAGGTGATCATTCAACAGCTTGACGGCTGTGTCTGGATCACTGAGGGAGAGAAGGTCCAAGGATGAGAGGGCATTTGTGAGGAATAGGAGCAGGCTTTTTCCTTGGGGGGGAATAAGATGGCGGAGGGCTTGAAGGAGGGGAGGGTGATATGATAGAAGAGGGATTTGAGGAAGTGGTCTGAGATGGCCTTGTCGATGATACCATCGTGGACAAGTTGGGCCAAATGTCCAGGGTGGTTCAACTGGAGTTCATCTCCCCCCCATCTGACCCACCTGCTCCCTCCATAACCCATAAATGTTATGCTATGTTTCTGGAAGGGAAACACAAAAATATTGTTTATGTGACCCGTGGACATTTCTGAAATAGAATATCCAGCCCTCAGCAGCCAAAAGGTTGGACCACCCTGGTGTAAATAGTCAACCAAAAGTCCTGGGGCAGTTTATCAGCCATCCCAAGAACTAATAATGGACCATTTTCATATTGTTAAAGAGACAAAGAATTGCAAAGATTGTACAGCACAGAAAAAGGCTACTTGGCCCAACCATTCTGTGCTGGTGTTTACGCTCCACAATGAGTCTCCACCCTATCCATTCTTTGGACGTTTGCACAGCTAGCTTTGCTAATAATTTTGAAAAACTGTGTGTCTTATTATTCATGCCTGAGTTCTCCACAGCCTGAAGTCAATATGATTTTGGAGGAAGCCAGATTATCACTCTCAATTGCTTCCAAAACATCTCCGAAACATCGCAAGACTACGGCACTACCTCACCCCTCACGCTGCTGAAACTCTGGTCCACGCCTTTATCACCTCAAGGCTGGACTATGGGAACTCTCTCCTCGCCGGCCTTCCCGGCACCTCCCTCCACAAGCTGCAGGTCATTCAGAACTCTGCAGCTCGTGTACTGTCCCGCACCAGGCTTCGGGACCACATCACTCCCACCCTCGCTCGCCTCCACTGGCTCCCCATCCCCCAGAGGATCGAATTCAAGATCCTCATCCTCACCTACAAGGCCATTCACGGCCTTCTCCCTCCTACCTCTCCGACTTACTATCCCCCTACTTACCTGCCCGTACCCTCCATTCCTCTGGCTCCGGTCTGCTCCACATCCCCCGCCCCAACCTCCCTACCATCGGTGGCCGGGCCTTCAGCCTCTCAGTCCCTAGGCTCTGGAACTCCATCCCCCAGTGCCTTCACCGCCTCCTCCCTTTCCGCCTTCAAGGCCGGTCTCAAGACCTTTCTCTTTGACCGTGCCTTCAGCTTCCCTCTCAACTCTCTACCCCCTCCCCGCTCCCTCCCTTCCCTCCCCTCACCCTGACCATTTCTCCTCTCCTCGGGTCCTGACCCAACTGTCCAGTGCCTTGAGACGTCCTCCCGATGTGAAAGGCACTCTATAAATGAAATCTTGTTGTTGTTGTTTCAAGAAGTACATTTTAGCCCAAGAAACAGACTCTATATGTTTGAATGAACTTCCACTATGTTTTACTCTAAATTATTCCTGAAATGTTCATTGCTTTTTTTTATAAATTAAATTGCTCGGCGAGCCAAGTCATAGAGAGAGGGCATGAGGTCATAACAGAGATTGTGATGAAGGAAGCTCCTTGGCCCATTTGATCACATTCTTCCAGAATGCCATTCATATCATCGTCATGATACAAGCCATTTAAGTGAGTCCAGCATCCTTCCTCTATCACCTTTCCTGGTAACCTACTCCAGTCATTACATAATCTTTGAGTAAAGGAATACTGCCTGGAGTGTGGCCTGAAATTACCTTCACAGCTCTGCATCTGTGCCTTCTTGTCCCGATGTCTATATAGCTGTCTATATAGCTGTTTAGTTTCTCAATCCCATTTATCATTTTATACATCTTGTCAATGTTCTCTCTTAGATGTCTTTTTTCAAGGCTGAAGAGCTTTAGCTTATCTAATCATTCCTCATGGCTTATCCCTCTAACACTGGGGATCATCCATGTTCCTGTCCTCTGCACTGCTTCTAGGGCTTGTCCTTATGTTGTGGTGACAGAACTGGATACAATACACAATGCAGCCTGACTAGAGCACTGTATAGCTTGAGCATGACTTGTGGGGATCAACTAATTTGTCAATATAGCCCAACATCCTGTTTATCTTGTCTATTGCTCTCTGATAGTTTTAATACAGTGAATGACAAACCATCTAACAAGCTGCTGTTTAATTGAGTCCAGTGTCCTGATCGCAATCATCCTTCCTTGCAAACTGTTCCACTTATTGAGTTACTGGGTCTCCAGCACCCAGCATTGCTCTCCCACACAAATACAACCAGTGCAAACTCTCTCAGATCCCATCAACTGGCAGGATGACACTAAGATCCTCCTGATTGGCTCACGCCAGCGCCTCAGCACCTCAGGCTCTGGCAGCATCACCCTCCATGGTTGCACACTACAACTCACCAAGACAGTCAGGAACCTTGGGGTCTTGTTCAACCCTCAACTGTCTTTTCTTCCCCACATCCAAGCCATAACCCGCTCTGCTTTCCCTCACCTCCGTAACATCGCCCGACTCTGCCACTATCTCACCCCTCAGGCCGCTGAAACTCTTGTTCACGCCTTCATCACCTCCAGGCTCGACTATGCAAACGCCCTGCTTGTCGGCCTTCCCAACTCCTCCCTCCACAGACTGCAGATAATCCAGAACTCTCAGCCCGTGTCCTCTCCTGCACCAAACTCCATGACCCCATCTCCCCCACTCTCGCCCGACTCCACTGGCTCACTATCCTTCAGAGGATCCAGTTCAAGATCCTGGTCCTCACATACAAAGCCCTCCATGGCCTCACCCCACCCTACCTCTGCGACCTCCTAAACCCCTACCAACCCACCCGTTCCCTCCACTCAGCCATCTCCGGCCTGCTCCACGTCCCCCGACCCACCCGCCCCACCATTGGCGGGAGAACCTTCAGCCACTCTGCTTCCAATCTCTGGAAATCCATCCCCCAGTCACTCCGCATCGCCCCCTCCTTCGCGTCCCGCCTCATGACCCTCCTCTTCGACCATGCCATCTGCCACCCCCCTTCCCCTTCCCTTCCTTCCCTGCCCCACCCCGACCCTAGCTCGGATCTGAAATGCTGTACTCTGTCCAGCGTCTTGGGACATCCTCCTGACGTGAAAGGTGCTATACAAATGTAATCTTGTTGTTGTTGATGTGTGTGACATAGTGTAATGATAGTATAGCTAATTCAACCTCCCACCCTGAATTTAGCAGTGCTCATTGCAGAGTTGCTGAATAAATTGGACACTTTTGTGGTGTTCCCTCAGCCAAGGGAATGGTGACAGGACTTGAAGAAAAGCGAATGGAAGAAAAAAAACATCAGCCCCCAAAATCAACCATTTTAAAACCTGAGATCTTCTCGCCAATAAGGTTTATCACTAATAAGGTGCTGTAGCTGACAACTTTTCACATAGATTTATTGTATAAGACCACATACAGATTCCATTGTAGCTTTCAAGTGGGGAGCTTGAAGAGGTATCAGGATAAAGTGGGGCAGTGGGACTGAAGTGATCTCCTTGCTCTGTGAGCCACTGCGCTGTAGATTTCTCTAGATATACACCCCGCAGCTCTGCGCAGAACATTGCTGTGTTCTCACCCAGGTGTCTTCAACATGAAACCTCAACACAGAAAATGCCCTCTCAGGCCTAAACTGTAATCTTTCTTGATGCTCATGTGGCAGATGGCGTTACCTTGTGCATCGGAAGATAAACGCTGTGGGTCACCAGAGAAGGCCTATTAAAGTATGAGCTCATTAATGATGTTACGCTGCATCGTAATCCCTGCCCAGCTCAGACACTAATCCTTAATTAGACTCTCAGCTACAGTAGCACAATCCCCTCCAGCTCTTTGCTACACCATAACTATCAGGGTCAACTGTCCTCTCACTGCTCTTTAACTCTCTCATGCCCAGTGGCTGTGGGCATTTGTGTTATGTTCTGTTAGAATTCACAGTAACTTTGGGGTGCCTAGATGAAAAGGATGTGACTATTGTCCCTTTGAATGTTGCTTCCTACTTCCCCCCACTATATCAGTAGACTCCCATTCATCCTTGATGTTCTCAGCTCCTCACCTCTGGTTTCAGTACCAACTAACATTTCCCCATCAGAAACACACAAGTCTAGTCTTTTCTAGTCACTTCAGGCTACCTACATGTCAAGGGGCTTGAGAAATACTTCAATGGGACCTTTGCAAAGAAAAGTTTAAAGGAACTATTAAACTTATATCTTAATCACTAGTCAGCACGTTTTCTTACTTGTGAGGAATGCAATATTTACTAGTATATACCAATTAAAGCAGCTAATCTGAAAGAATATCAGTTCATTTGTTCTCAGCTTTTGCATAATGAATTCAGTCTGGAACAAACAAACAATAAGCCTCCATCCATCTGGAATGTATGATATTGATTTTTAAAATCAATCCATCAAACAATTGCCACAACTCTCAACTCCTTAGCTGTCCTTCATTTTTTCCTGTTATGGATAATTTGGTTATTTATGTCAACCCCTATAAATCTATGCCAACTCCTATTTTTCAATTTTGCTCCATTTATCTTTGGAGGCAGAACACTTGAACATTTCATCAGGATATGAAATGGTTTGACTGGAAACCATTGTGGAGTGGATTATACATGCTTCAAAGAATGGTCTAAATGGCCTTGTCACAGGGGTGTTGCGTCCCTGTCAGATCGCAAGAAACTTATGAGTTAGGCAGCACAGCAAGCATAGCTAAGGCATAAAGCAGACTTCTAGATTATATCAGGAGAGCAAGTATATTATTCTGAGAATTGACTGGAGTATTAGAAAGCAGACCCATTTCCCACATCTGGCTCAGTTATGCACAACAGTAACCATATACTGGCACTTGACTAGTTAAGGTCACCGGCCTTAAGATAAATCCGCACCTCCAAGTTTGCTTTGTTTATTGTGGATGTGCCTGATATATTTCCAAAACATGGTACTTAGTATATTAACTTACTTTTGTAGGATACATAGTCATTGATAACTTGTAAGAAATAGAGTGAGATATAAATCATATTGCAAAGATCCTGCATGTGTCTTCAGTTCCCACTTCAAGTTGAACAATAATTTAATAATTATCCTTACAATTGATAGAGTACCTATTGCATTGAAACATCTCAAGGAGTTTCACAGGTGATTGCTGTAAAATGAAGTGACTATGTAGACATGACTATGTATTTGTTGGCAAACAAATATAACTAAAAGATACAATAATGAGATTTAGTTATGTATGAATTATATTGATGTGCAGGTAATGCATTGATTAGCAAAGTAATTCATTTTTGTCAGACTGTCAGTTATTCTGAAATAGGAATCATAAAGAAGATAATATTGGGGTGGCATAATCACTTGTATAAAGGTAAACTGGAATGATATTTTAAACAGAGGCACTTTGCACTCAAACAGTGATAGGAACAAGTGGGTGATACAGAGTTTGTCTGCAGTTAGTAAATGGAACATATGGATCAAACTACCAGAAAAAGTGATAAAACAAGGAACTGCAAATGGTTTCAATAAGAAATAAAAACATTCCTGTAAATGAAAATGATTCAGATTATCAGATAATGACGTGATAGATCTATCGAGGAAATCTTACACAGATGGTTTCTGAGCCAGGCGGGTCTGCAATATACCAGGGCATTGCTGATAACAACACAACCAGCCTGGCTCATCGGCAGGACTTGGAAGGGCAGACCAGTCACTGGGGGCAGGGATTCTTTGCAATCAGCTCCCATTAACCCTGCAAGCCAAAGCCCTAACTGGTAGGGTCGTCCTAGCTGGACAAGCAGCTGGAAAGGTTGCCATGCAATACTTTCAATAGCAAGCTATGTGCTTTTAGCTGGTTAGACTCCAGGAGTGTCCCAATGAACATTCTGGGGTCCCCAAGCTTAGCTCTTAACAACCTGCTCCTAATTAGGTAAACAGGATTCGTCCTTCCAAGGAGAGAGTCCGCATTCCATTCCAGCAACCCATCAATGGAATTTCCTTGTGTAGGTGGGATGCATGGAACTTTGTTTGGTTTGAATACTTTTAAGCATGGTGATGTGTCAGACACTCGGCTGACCAAGAAAAATTATACAGAGGAAGGATGTCTGAAGTATTCTGCAGAGAGTAGTGGATAAATAATCCAGTAACCCTCTGCACACTATTGTTTATGGTGGGATCTTCTTAGAGAATTGAAACTGTGTGATTACATTGAGAAAGATGGAAAGCTGTAAATGATTAAATAGTGAAACGAGTAGATAGTAGTAGTGGGGGAGCTAGCACAAGCCTAACACAAATGTCCTCCTTCATGTTGTAAACCTTTGAATCTAGGAACAATTATTGATTGCAAAAGGGAATAACTGACTGGTGGAAGAAATTAAGTGCAGAATATTGGGTAACTGGAAGTCTTTTACCCGAATAATCTATTTGCAAGGCTCAGATGTCCTCAAGATGCTCTAGCAGTTTATATACAATATGTGATCTGCTTAAACCTTACATCACAGCCTCGGAATTGTTGCGTTATCATTTATAACGTCTTGATTTCATGTCTCCATCTGATCGAATTTGGGTTTGATTTTATTTGTCATCAGTCACTGTCAGGGCAGCCACCAGCCACTTTGATGCATCTGTGTTCTTGGCACACACTGAAAGGCACACGAGAGGATTAACATTTGTGACAACAGAACTGCTGCAATAACAGTTTAATGGCTGTCTGGGCTGCCAGAGCATAATAACATATACCCAATGAAGTTCAAAATCCAGAGAGAGCAGCAATCTGGGGTTGAAGTTCATGCAGCATACATTACAAAGCTGGAGCTGTCCAGACAAGCACTACAGGGGAGATCTCCCACTATCGGTAAAATGATAGTCCTCGAAAGTTGATGAAGTCTTATTTCACTGCTAGTCACTTAATATATCAATTGATGGCAAATTATCCTCAGAATTATTTATTTATTATTTATCAGACTGACCCATTTACATAGGTATATGAAGTGATGCGACTGCTATCTAATTCACTGAGGGGATGTTTGTTGGCAAATCTTTTCAGGCCTCTCTTTGTGCCTGATGTTCTCAGCTGTTTGTGTCTGAGTGGCACAGCGTTGCCTTGGTACTGTTTTGGAGCGAATCCATTGATACAGCAGGACTTCTTTCAGTAAGTTAACTGATGAGTTCTTGCTTCCCTTGTGAACGCTAATAGCTCATTTAGCATCTGAAATACCTTCTACTGTAAAACCATAGCCTGCTATTAATCTGTTCCCATCCCATCCAAACCTGCCAGAATATCTGTAAAGTCCCAGTGCAGAAAAAAAGAAAATTCATCAAGGAGCAGGGTGAGAAAGGGCTAACAGTGTTTACACTACCAAATTCATGTAGGGTGAATCTCTTATGGATACAACTCAGGAACAAAGTCATTAATGTTAACCGTAACCAACGCTGTGCTCCAAAAGCATGTTGGGGAGCAGAAAAGCACCAATCTGGACACAGGATACATGTGTGTGACTCCAGAGACAGCATAAGCTACTCTGCTCTCAGCCAGGATCTCTCTCCCAGCATGCAGTGAGTGTCTGGCAACACAAGCACCAGGAAGGTGACCTCAGCTGTGCCTAACACCCCTCCTCCCCACTCCCCCACTGACATCTGTCTCTTCCTCCGGGCCATTTGTTAAGCAAAGCAACGTGCATGCAAATCAGACACACAGGAAGAATCTCTCCGCTCTCCCAATGTGACCGATAAAACAGCTTATTGCATCCACTGTTGCCACAAAAGAAAGCTTCCATATATGGACGTTGGACCGACCTTTGCTATTGAGACTGGATTTGAACCCAGTGTAAATGAGAGATAGTTTCTACCAGCAGATTTCGCTTTCCCTTCAGCGATGGCCAATTCACAAGATGAGTAAAGTGGGGAGACCAGTGACGTCTTCTTCTGGCAGTGATGCTGACAGTGGGGATTAGTCCAGCTGTATCCTTACATTAGCCTCATCATACACTTTTGTTCACTATTCCTGTTAATGTTGTAACTGCCAGGCAGATACTGAATGCACACAGAGACAAGTTGAATTTACAAATCAAGTGGTTATTGATACAGGGGAGGCCTCAATGTTCTCTAAATCCTCACAATTCGATAGTCTGCAAACCCTCTCACTGCAATCTCTCACTCAGGGTTCTCCCCCTCCCCCCATGCAAGTAATAGCCGTATGATCTCTCAGGTGCCGCTCTAACAGCTGAGGTGCTTTATCAATAACAGCTCAAGTTTGTCATGTGGCGAGGCCTCAGACTCCTTTTGTTCTCTTTTGGCTTGGCAGAGAGTATGAGAGAGGGCCAGGGCAAGGTTGGCTCACAGTTTCTATATGACCTAGGCTCTGAGCACCTCTCATATAAAGTGCAAGGTCCCATATTAGCAGGCTGCCACAATGCTGGAGTCAAAGTCTTACACTGTTACAAGCACCACTGACAGAAAGGCTGGAGCCATATCAACAAGACATGGTTCCAGACAGGAGACAAGAACAGAATTGTTTGTGGCAATTACGATAGCGGATCATGGGAACAAGAAACAACAATAACTTGCATTTATATAGCGTCTTTCACGCTGGACAGCATCATGGAGTGCTTAAAGAAGAGGCAAATTTAGGTAATTAACTATTATCTGACAATATTATTGGCGGATAATATTTTCCATCAGTTTATTGGCAGATTTTTGAATCGCATTTTACCACCGTATCCATATAACTTTAATACCATTACTACCCAAGTATTTATCTAATGCCCTTTTAAGCATCCCGATTGATTCTAACTTTACAGTCTTCCGAAGCAGCGAATTCCACATTTCACAACAAAGTATTGTGCTGAGCCTTCAGTCAGATGCTCAGTCTTTCAACTCCACCATTACAGGCTGAGAAAGTTTACTCAACTAAACGTTAAAATATAACAATTCACTGTTGCTGAGAGGGGGGCTGAGAAGATATATATCCCAGAAAGATATATTGGATTGGATGGGAATGATATTTTCTGCTGGCATGAGTTGTGGATTGCAATCCAGTATATTAGTATCACATTCACACAATTTTCACTTCAAGGTTCTTGATTTAAAATGTTGGTAGTTTATGTAATTTATTACAGATGAACAAGAGACATATGACACAGCTAAGATAATAGACAATGCCCTCTTTACCTTTGAAGCACTTCTATCAAGCGTCATTGAGACCTTTAGTTTGCAACACTTTTGTGGTAACCAAACTATCTTTACTTTGGTTACAATAAGCAGGTTATCCTATTTTATTCCTTTGTTGGATCTTCTATGATAAAAGTCATTCAGATCATGAGATATGTGACTCCTGTGACAAAGGCAAGTCAGTAGCCATCTTCTTTGCAGTTGCTAGGGATATACTCTGAAAGCAGATATCTCTTTTTTTTCTCCAAATCTTCCTTCAAAGTTTCTTTTTAACCTGCAAAAAGTGTTACATAATCTCTTCTGCACACAATCATTTCCTAAGAGGGTGCAACTTGTCTACAATCAGTCCACAAAAGCCCCAATCAAAAAGCACCCACAACATCGGCCAAGCAAAAGTTGAAGCTAAAGGCAAAATACTGCAGATGCCGGAAATCTGAAATAAAAGCAGAGGTTGCTGGGAACACTCAGCAGGTCAGGCAGCATCTGTGGAGAGAGGAAAGTGAGTTAATGTTTCAGGTTGATTCCCTTTTATTCTGCCGAAAGGTCATCGACCTGAAATGTTAACTCACTTTCCTCTCTCCATAGATGCTGCCTAATAGCTGAAGCTTATTTGTCAATGATGATGTGGTGTCATTCTTTCAGGTTACTTTCAGCTTTCTCTGTTGGAGGACTGAGGCAGTGCAGTATTGTATTGTATCTAAGGCACAATTTAACCTTTCATTGAAAAATGCACATTGCTACAAAGGGGTGAATGATGAAGCAATCCCCGTTTTACAGGAGTGCTCTCTACTAGAATGACAACAGAGTAACACAAGTTGGAAATTTGCACTCATCTGCCACCTGCTATCTCAGGTGTGTGAACTCCTTGGGTAGTAGCGGTATAAAGGGCAGTAGGGCAGAATATTGAGATTTAAAGATCTGACAAGATATATGTTTACCTAGCAGTAAGTAGGAACCCAGTTATTAGTCGATTGGCGGATCACTTTCCGGGGTAATAATTCCTTCAAAAAAAAATTGGTCACTTCAATCCACGAATGTTTGTCGGACACTGCTGTGCACAATTGGGTGCCATGTTTTGCCCACAAAATATACAGTAAATTTGAGACATCTCAAAGAGGTGATAAGGCACTATATCAAATGCAAGGATTATTATTATAATTAACTAGTGCAGCAGACCTGATGGGCTGAATGACCGTCTCCTGTTCCTGTTTTCCTATAAGTAACCAACCAGGAAAAGGCAATGAAAGGCACAGAATGATCTCATGCAGAAAGCCTTCAACCTGCTCATAAATATTCTAATCCAGACTAAGAGTTCCATATATGCCACGTACCTATGGAAATTCCTGTCAATAGAATGTGAACTCTCTCGCTGGAGGGATGCACCCTGTTTACCTAATTCCGGAGAGATTTAGGCACAGGTTGGCAAAAGCCAAAGCTTAGAACTCCAGAGTGTGCGTTGGGGTACTGCAGCAATCTAACCAGATAAAATTCCATAGTTTAACATTGAAAGCACTGGCTGGAAACTTCCCACTGGTTGTCAAACTAGGACCATCCTATCCATTAGGGCTTTGACTTGCAGGGTAACAGGAGATGAGTGGGAATAATCCTTGCCCCCATTAACTGGTGTTTAGGGTGGCAGTGCAAGAGATTTGTGTAGAATTGACAAACATTGTGAAGAAGCCTGATGAGGCTCCAACAGACTGGAATAAATGTGATTCCCATATTCAACAAATGTGACGGAACAATAACTGGCAAATACAGATTCATTAGCCTGACCTCAATTATTGGAAAATCAGAGAGAAAATGGAAGATGACGCGTTTAAAAATAATCTAAGAAATGGCAGTCAACATGGCTTCAGAAAGCATAGGCCTTGAATAATCAATTTCACAGACTTTTTTTGAGGCGGTGACAGCTCAAATTGTGGGAAGCCATATGACATAGTTAGTATATCTCAACTTTCAAAAGGTGTTTGATAAAGTACCGCACAAAAGGCTCCTTTACCACTTATGGTCATTGGGCATCAAGGTCAGCTTGTAAACATGGAGTCAAAATTAACTTAAGGGAAGGAAGCAGAGGGCTATTGTTGAGGGAGTTAAGTCAAACAACATTAAGCGCCTCGTGGGCTTGTACTGAGCCCATTCCTATTCCTTGTATATATTAATGACCTGGATTCACAGAATCAAAGCAAGGTGTATGGCAGTGCACCTGCAATGTCATGAACGTCATCAATGCAGATGACACCAAGTTATGGGGAACCTTGGAATCAGAAAAGGCAGCAAAGATCATGATCGGATATGCACATAGGCTTGATGACTGGCAAAGGAAGTTTATTAAAAATAAATACAAGATACTAAATGTATTGTAAATGGGATTGAGAATATAAGACCTGAAGAACACTTTCAGATATATCAAAGCATTAGAACAAGAGAGCACTGGTTCAGGGTTACAAAGGCAATTTCAGGACAGAAATCAGGAAATATTTCTTTAAACAGTGCAATTTGTACTTGGCATGCATTACCAAGGGCGGTTGAGGTCAGGACACTGGACTAATTTAAGATCCTGTTTGATGCTACGATAGGAGAGTGGCAGAGTGCATATTTGGGGAAAGATGAGTTGAAATAGAACAAAGGATCTTCTTTATCTAAACCTCTCTTATGACCTTGTGAATTTAATGCTTCTCTGATTAGAACTCAGAATATCTACAACTTAGTGCTTCTCTGTGTAGGACTAGATACTTCCAGGTCTTAATAAGGACTGTAACATAGCAAAAGGGCTTGTTAAAGGCCATTAAGGAGGACTTTTATTGGATTGTTGAGTACAAGAGGCACAACTCAAAGACAGTTCTTTCTCTGCAAGAAATCATCATATCATATGGATCATCCTCCACTGAAACAAAATAAAGTCCACTTAAAGTGAAAGGTTAAGGTTTGTAGCATTATGTTACAGGTATATTCTGTAAATATTAATGTAAACCAAGTGAATTCAAGGTAGTAGTGCCACAAAGGAGTCAAGTAATTTATACACAAATGGATGAATAATTTCAGGGAAATAACCCAAGTGAAGAGTTCAGATGATTTAACAACATGGGAGGGGAATAATAAGGAGGATAAATGCATTCAGGAAGAGCTAGAGAAATCAAACCGATGGGCCAGATGGATTTTCATGTAGATAAATGGTGGGTAATTCATATTTCAACAAGAGACAGTAAATATTTGAAGTCATGAAGGGTGTCTTCGTAGGGTGGAGAAGGGAACAGATTTTGGTGTGATTACTGATCATTCACTGATGGTTGTTAGTCAATGAGAAGCTGTCAGAAGTGACTCAAATATTATGTTTGGTTTTGAGGGCATCTGATATAAGTCAAAAGAGCTTTACTCTAACCGATGGAATATTGGAGTGAATATTTGAGTGAATTTCACATAAGGAGCACATACTGACAAAGCACAAACTTCACCACTATGTGGAGATTTGTGCCTCCTATCTTTGAAAGGACATTGAATTATTGGACAGGGGCCAGAGGAGAGCAACAAAGATAGTTCTGGTATTCGTAACTTTCCAATATGAGAAGCTCACTGAACTTGTTATTGAAAAGGTTGAGGGAGTCGTGATTCAGGTCTCTAGAATGATGTGAATGTAAGCAAATATTTCAATTAGACCATGAGAGTAGAAGTGGATTACATAGGTTTACAATTAACAAGGCTCAAGCTGAACGAGAGAAGAAAAATGAATTAAGAAAAACAGTATATGGTGCTTTGATTAACTGTCAACAAAAAAGAACTGGACACATATCTACTTTAAAATGATATTATAAACTATTACATAGCTTTAGATGTAGTTGGAGACTATGGTGTAGATGCAGAGGGAGTTGAATATTAAAGAATAACAATGATACTGGTAGATGAAATGTTATATTTTTGATTCTTCTTGCAAAAACATTTTATAACTGAATATGACCCTAAAATAAAATTACAATCTCCATTCCTTCTCAATTTCTCTTAAATTTAGCAAACATTTTTTTAAAAACTGGCAATTTAACAATGTTGACCTTGCTCAATGTAGAATAGCTTTATAGGAAATGGTGAGGACTTCATCAGGTATCAGCCTGGCTTATTTGATAACATTCTTGCTTTTGAGTCAGACCCCATCTTGGGACTTCAAGCTCATAGTAAATAGGCTGACACTCCAAAGCAGCGTTTGGGGAGTACCGCATTGTTGGAGGTGCCGTCATTCATATCAGACATTTAATTGAAGTTCTGTCTACTTGTTCAGGTGAACATTAAAGATCTCATAGCACTATTAGAATTAGGATATCAAGAGCAGCTTCTTCTTCTGTCTTCACCAACAATTCACCAGATAAAACTGCACATTTACTCCATGTGAGACACTGCTGTGTGCAAATGGGCTGCTACGTTTGCCTACAAATGCACTTTATAGAAAACTCTGTAAAGCACTTTGAGATGTTTCAGTGTTATAAATACCACATCAAATGCAAGGATTAACATTAGTTTAATTGAGGGGTGCATCTATTTTTACATTGACAGCAGCTCGCTTCATGCTTCTGATGGTTGTTCTGTCCCATGCTGTTCACGTGAACTCATGTCCCCACTGAAGAATTAACAGTTGTGATATAATCGCTGTAAGCTTCTCGAGTTATAATTAATCATTTACTAAAGAGAAATAATCCAGTCAGCGTGTATTATATATCAGTAAATATTAGCACTGTCACTGGGAAACACAATGTAATTACCTCAGATATAATTCTTATTCATTTTCTGAAGTGCTTGTAATTCAAGATGACCATCTTTGAAAAGCCACTCAGAAATTACCATAACAATTGTCACTCTCATGTTTACACTGGGGGAATTGTCTTTTAATGCTGTAAATAATTACCGACTAAAGTTAATTATAATGTCCAGCTTTAGAAACATTTAAGTAAAAATTCGACATATGACATATGACCAATGATAATTTTCACAACATTGAAAATGTTAACCCATGTGACTGTCTCACTTGGTGTCAACCTGGCTGTTAGTATAATTCTTGCCTCTGAGTCAGATAGTTGTGGGTTTAAGCTTCCCATGGTACTTGGAACCCAATAATGGGGTGTGTACTGACTTGTTGGAAGTGAAATCGTTCAGATATCACGTAAAACCAAGGTCCCGTCAATGCCTATTTGAAAACAGCAGGGAGTTTATCCCAATATCCTGTCCAATAATCTCTGAATAAATTTGGTCACTCATTGCATGGTGTTTGTGGGACATTGCTTTGTCCAAATTGGCTATCACGTTCACCCACAAAATGCACACAAATACAACACTTTAGATTGTATCCTGTGAGATACTTTGAGATGTCTCGAGGACACGATAAGGCACTACAAGGATTATTATTATGTCTCAAATTTAGTTAAACTGATAACCCAGGACTCAGCAACTGAAATGCTATAATTCAAGGGTTGCAAATTTAATGACAGCTGTGGGTTAACTTTAAACCAATCACCATTGTGATCAAGTTGGAAAGGTTCACCCATGACCAAGGATTGATTGAGACATCAATCAATCTATGTATCGATGACATCTATGCTTAAGAGCTGCACAACCCAAAAAAAACATAATAAATTGGTCACTTCAATCCACGACTGTTTGTGGGACACTGCTGTGTGCAATTGGCTAATGCATTTTGCCCACAAAATATACAGTCAATTCACTTTACAGTATATTCTGTGAAGCGGTTTGAGATGTCTGGAAGACGTGAAAAGAGCTATATCAAAAGCAAGGATTATTATTATTATCAACAACTGGAACAGGTTGCCAAGGAAGGGTGGTAGAGCGCAGGACACTGGATTCATTTAAAAAGTATTTCAATAGCGTGATGAGGGGAGGTAGAATGGGTGTTCTGGAGGGATGAGATCGGATGAGCCGAGGAACCTTCTTCATCCAGACCAATCTCATTTTCTTGTGTAATCACCAAATGAATAATAGCAAAACAAAATGGTCTGCCAATTATATCTACAACAATGTATTCATTTCAAGAAATAACAGCCTTCATGTTACTTATTCATTCCCTATTAATAATAAAAAAACTTTAGTATGACAATGCCTTTTCTTTCAGCCCATGTTTGTTTCCTCCTCTCACACCCTTTCACTGAGGACAACACTTCTTTAACTAGACTGACTAATCAGCATTCGATCATTTCAATTCTTTGGTGTCAGCCTGTCACAGTTGGTAGCACTCTTGCCTGTGCGTTGGAAGGTTGTGGGATCAAGCCCCATGTTGCAACTTTGAACTCACAGTCTAGTCTGATGCAAGAGTGCAATGCTGGGGGAGCATTGGGTTAAATCTGTTCATATTGATGTTAAAATTCAGACGTTAAAAATCCAACATTAAAAGAGCCAGCCATCCTCCAGTATCCAATCTAAGCTTCCATTCTTCACTAATAAGCTTAGTCTTTAAGGATTGTCAGGTTATTTGAGCATGCAGGATGTTATTTTTGGTTCAGTGTGTTGTACTCTCATCTCTGAGTCAGAAGGAAGTAGGTTCAAGTCACACAACAGGACGGTGAGCTCATGATCTTGACTGATACACCAGTGCAGGACTGAGGGAGCACTGCATTATCAGAAGTGCTGTGCTTTGGATGAGGTGTTAAACTGATGTGCTGTTCGGAGATATTAAAGATCCCATGACATTCTATCGTGAACATCTCGTGCGGTGTTTCTCAGGGTTCTGTTCTCAGTCCTCACCTCTTCAACCTGTACATGCTCCCTCTTGGTGACATCATCTGCATACATGGGGTCAACTTTCACACGTACACCTTTTACACCAACCCTCGCCCGGCTCTACTGACTCCCCATCCCTCAGAGGATCGAGTTCAAAATCCTCATCCTCACCTTCAAAGCCCTCCATGGCCTTGGCCCCTCCTACCTCTCTAATCTGCTAACCCCTTATCAACGTGTCTGCTCCCTCCGCTCAGCAGGCTCTGGCCTGCTCCATGTCCCCTGCCCGCTTCATCATTGGCGGTCGGGCCTTCAGTCTCTCTGCCCCGACCCTCTGGAACTCCATCCCACATTCCGTTCACTCGCTCCCTCCCTTGCCTCCTTCAACGCACGTCTCAAGATGCTCTTCTTCAACTGGGCATTCGGCCACCCTCCTACCCTCTCTGCCATCCACCCTCCCTGATCCCAACCCCCAATCCCTCTCCCCCCACCCACTCAGGTCCTAATCCCTGACTGTTCAGCACAATGGGACATCCTCCTTACATGAAAGGCGCTTTACAAACATAATTTTGTATTGTATTTGTATTGTATTACAGTGCTGGGTGTGCTGTAATGTTAGAGGTGCCATTCAGATGAGATGTTAAATTTCAGTCCTTTCTGCCAGTTCAGGTGGATCTTAAAGATGCATGACTCTCTTTAAAAGTGAGAAGCATTTGCCCAGTACCCTGGTTACCATTCAAATTGATAGTTTAATTCATTATTGTTCGTGGGACATTGCTGTGTGCAAATTAACTGCCAACAACGTGATAACTTGCTATATCAAATGCAAGGATTATTATTATTAGAAATTAGTTTGCCAAGTTTGCTTACAAATATAGTCACTACACCTGACACCAATTATCTTTGAAACAGTTTGATATGTTTCAATATTATTGGCTAGTTATCAAATTCAAGGAATATTATAAATACAGCCAAGTTCTTGCCCTCAGTCAACATTCACAATGTACTTTCCAAATGCAATCACTAGCATTCAGGAAGCATAAATTCTGGCTCAATTACTCTTTCCCTGTCTCCAGAAGCAATATAGTAAAGTGCAGAGAATGAACTGCTGACCCAGCTGATATCAACAACAACAACAACAACAAGATTCCATTTATAAAGCGCCTATCACGTCAGGAGGACGTCCCAAGGCGCTGCACAGTTGGGTCAGGACCCGAGCAGGGGGGAAATGGTCAGGGTGAGGGGAGGGAAGGGAGGGAGCGAGGAGGGGGAAGAGAGTCGAGAGGGGAGCTGAAGGCACGGTCAAAGAGAAAGGTCTTGAGACCGGCCTTGAAGGAGGAAAGGGAGGAAGCGGCGAAGGCACTGGGGGATAGAGTTCCAGAGCCTGGGGGCTGAGAGGCTGAAGGCCCGACCACCGATGGTAGGGCGATTGGGGCGGGGGACGTGGAGCAGACCGGAGCCGGAGGAACGGAGGGTACGGGCAGGTAGGTAGGGGGATAGTAGATTGGAGAGGTAGGAGGGAGCGAGGCCGTGAATGGCCTTGTAGGTGAGGGTGAGGATCTTGAAATCAATCCTCTGGGGGATGGGGAGCCAGTGGAGGCGAGCGAGGGTGGGAGTGATGTGGTCCCGAAGCCTGGTGCAGGACAGTACACGAGCTGCAGACTTCTGAATGACCTGCAGCTTGTGGAGGGAGGTGCCGGGATGGCCGGCGAGGAGAGAGTTCCCATAGTCCAGCCTTGAGGTGACAAAGGCTCAACTCGCTCACCACAGACTAGGAATCAAACCTGTGGTCTAATGTATCTGTTAAATCTACACCGAGCAGCCGCCTGCTGGGCAAAGGCAATGGAGAGAAAGGAATGTGAATGGAATTGCTTATGAAAAGGAAATAAGACCTTCTCAAGTACCCTACAAAATTGAAATGCAGCATGAATCAATAACAGAAGGACAAATATTTAAGATAGTTAAAAAGGGAGCAGAGGGAGAGATTAGGAGGAAGATTTTTACACAGAGAGTTGTTGGGATGTGGAAAGCCATATTAGCTTTCAAGAATGAACTAGACAGATAACTAAAGAGGAATAACTTCCAGGGGAATTATGGAAAGTCAAGTGATGGGACTAAGTGTTTTTTCAAAGATGTAGGAAAAGCACTATTGGGCTGAACAGCCTTCTTCTGTGCTGTAAATTCCTATGGTTCTATGTCTCTATGTTTTTGGATATTGATTTATTCAGGTTATGTCATTTTTCACAGATATTCCAGATTATTTCCACTTTACGATAATTAATTGATGTCCTTTTCTAAAATCCTGCAGACAATATGTCGCACAAAGTTTAACTTGACACAACCTTTTGCAAGGAACATGGAATCGTAACCTGCAGGTTGTGCCATGCAGTACCGGGACAGTAGTTTGCTGGGACAGTAGTTTGGTAGAATTTGTAAAGTTCAACTCAATTACAAATAAATAATTCTTGTATTTAATACAGTGTGTTTCATGTCAGAAGGATGTCTCAAAATTTAAAGTATACTGAAAAGTAAAGCAACTCTGCATTTTGTAGGCAAACGCAGTAGCCTATTTGCACACAGCAACCACCCACAAGCAGCCATGAAGTGAATGATCAATAGTTATTTGGTTAGATTGTTGTCCAGGACACTGGGAGAAACTAAGAACATAAGAACTTGCTAGGCAAAAGAAGACCAAGGTCCATCTCATTCGCCTTTCACCATCCTGGCAGTCGCTTGGCATTCCTTAACAGTAATCTCTTTTTGAATAGCGCCATGGGATCTTTAACCTTTCAGGCAGACAGGTTCTTGGTTTAACCTTTCAGCTGAAGTACAGCAACTTTGACAATCCAGTATTCTCCAGTCAATTTATAAAAAAGTATCAAGTCTGGAATATCCAGAAAGCCAGCCTACATGCCTGTCACACTGTGTGAAAGGAGTGCAGAATTTGTGCTTTAAAAGTCACCCAATTAGTCCAATCCATTCAACATTTAATAGTGCATACTGTAACTGTATGAATCTTTATTGTGTCTATCAAAATATACAGAACCCAAAGATCTGCATCACACATTGATTTTCGTACAGTGTTACATTAAAATGCATTACATTTATACCTGTATTTGGTGATAATGTTTTCACAATGCTATAATGAGATGTGTGTGTATATAAAGCTGTGGTAGAGAAGGCATTATTGACAACCACAAGTAGAGCATAAATGCTTCCTGTAAGGACTCTCTGTATAATAACCTAACATACAGTGTGTAATACTGAAGCCGTCTGTCGATTGTTGGTAAAATTCTTCTGTCCAAGGCTCCACCCGCCACTGCTAGTCTGCTTAAGTATTTGTTCAGCCCTCAAACACTCTTTAATGGTTTTTATGACTGCGATTCCCCATTTGTCTATTTAGTTAAGACTTTTCAGTGCCTCTGATAGTAAGATAGATCAACTTGAGTGTAATCTGTAAGGTCTGTGCTGAAGAGGTTTAAAGTGTCTTTTTTAAAACCACATCTGGAATTGGGAAACCTTCCATGAAATACTTTTATAATTTTCTATCTTTTTTTACTTGAAGAAATCTGATTCAATACTGATTCCTTAAGGTAAGGGACTGAGAGTTAGGGTTACCACTGATACTTCTAGTGGTATTGGCTGGCCAGGTCTTGACGGTTGATTCTACATCTAGGAATTAACTCTCACCATGCAACCTCATAGAGAAGCTATTACTGGATTAGACTGAAAAGTAGTTGACTTCCAAGCTGGGCGGTTAGAAAAAACATCAATAAGATGAAGTCAGACGCAGAATTGTGACATTCATCAATCAAAGTCAGTGTGCAGTTCCAGATGGCTGCTCTGCACAAGTGCAGTGGGTCTCAATGGCTGTGAGTAATAAAGTAATCATTGTAGTGATAGAACCTCTGACAATGCAGCACACCCCCAGCGCTGCATTGGTTTGTCATCTTAGACTGTGTGATTCCAAGCCCCGATGTGGGGCTTGAATGACCAACCTTCGGACTCAGAGGAGAGAGTGCTACCAACCAAGCAGGCTGACACACTGCAACTGTGCAGTGAAAGTCACTGTAGAATTTCAGATAAAAGCAAAACTGAACAGTGAAAGGTGGATATGCCTTTGCAACTTCACTCACAAAATATGATAAACGAAGAAACATTGCACTTCCCATTACAGCTTGCGGTCATCAACATTATTAATTTACAACAAATCGGTACTTTGGAGCCAGGCTGGGTGTTATGCAAGACTTTTCTCACAGTTTGAAAGTTGTAAAGGACACCCAGCCCTGAAATGGTTAAAACCAATTCCTAATTACTGTCCCGACAATCTGCAGTGCAGACAACAAGTTTAATCGGATGCAAGGAAAGAAATATGCCTTCCAAAGAGCCCTCTTTTATGCATGTTTTACTAAAACGGCTAAGTAGCTAAAATTCATTACCCTGTCCAGATTTGTATCCTTTCCTAATTAAAAACAGCAGCAGTTGTTGGCTTAAAATGTTCTGAATAGATTTTTAATTAATGCAAATTATACGATTGGTTGGAATTATGCTAATCGGGCACCCAAATTCTCTCCAATTTACATGATTTGGAACTAACACCAGATTGCCCGAGCTACAAGGCATATATTAGCTGTCCAAGTGCATAAATAACATGGATTTATCCTACACATAAGAAAGCCAAGCAAACCATTGAGATTACATTCATTTCTTTATCAACAAACAACTGTTTGTTCCCAAGATTAAGAGAAAATTATATGTTGATACAACGAGCTACAAGGTAGCCAAACATATGTTGGTACTTTTTTCATTCCTTCTCCCCGATGTCAAGTCTGAAAAACTAAGCTGGCTGACCATCAAGTCTGTTGCTTGATTTCATTTTATGTTGTGCTCCTGAAGTCAAAGGCGCTATATCAGATGTAAGGATTATTGCATATACTGATCTAGAACTAGGAATAGAGGATGCAGGAGAATGTGGGGTTAGTAGTATGGCAAGGGTTAAAGTATTTGACTCACAACCAAGAAACCACAGTTCAAGCCCTGAGGCCGATTGATTCCAATGCACATTGCCAGGGCATGTTGTTTTGTTAGCTTTTGGCTGGGAGGTTGAAATAAATTATCAAACTAATATAAGGGGTCTATTTCAGGGACAGGAGTTGGAATGCAAGAAAAAACAGACCAGTATTGTCTCGCCTATCTTGAATGTTACTCTTCCTACAGATAAATTGTAATGCAGCTTCGATGTATGTGTCTGTCATTGAGTTTCTCCAATTGCAACCCTCCCTCACCTCGTTCAAGGTCCGTCTCAAGGTGTACCACTTTGTTAATACTTCCGGTCATCTCTCACCTCACCAACCCATTTGGCTCTCACCCCCATCTCATGTGCCAAAGCAGGAGTGTGAAGTACTTTGAGATGTTCTCCCAATGTGCAAGGTGCTATATAAATGTGAAGTGTTTTGACAAGTTTTGATGTGATAAGGTGCCATCTTAAATGCAAATGCAAGGCTCATCTCTATAGAGCGGCGCCCAAAGCTTCGCACCAAATTGCAGCTGTGACCTAACCAAGTGTTATAAAGATTCATCATCAGTTCTTTCCTTTTGAATTAAATAGCTCAGTATCCTGTTTGACCTTTCAAAAACCTTCTTCACCTCTTATTCCACTTCAAATGATATCCATATTGATATCTCTAGATTGAGAATATTACCACTTTGGGTATATTTTTCTACTTTTCTTTCTAAAATGTAATATTTTCAGATGAATTCCATGTTCTACAAATCCATCCAGTCTGCTAATTCTGTTAATATTTACTTGAAGCCTCCTGTACTCTTAATCACTGTTCACAAAATCTCCTATTTGGAATCATTCACAAATTTGGATATTATTTCTTCTATTCCTAGTTCTAGATCAGTATATGCGTAATAAAAATCCTTGTATCTGAAGTGCTGTACTCTGTCCAGCGCCTTGGGACGTCTTCCTGACGTGAACGGTGCTATACAAATGTAATCTTGTTGTTGTTGTTATTGGATCTGATATAGTGCCTTTGACATCAGGAGAGCAGCTCAAAGCATTTTATAGAACTTGCAGTAATTTGCAGTGATTGTGTATTTTGTAGGTGAATGTAGCAGCCAATTGCTCACACAATGTCCCATAAACAGCCATGAAGTGCATGACATGGGTGAGAACAAGAGAGGTCCAAAACCAATTCCTGAGATACACCGCTAAATACTCTCTGCCAATCTTTCAGCCTTTTCATTTTGCTCCTTGTCTATCAATCCCATTTGTTTTAATTGTGGACACAAATCTCTTATGCAACACCATACTGAATGCCTTCCTAAACTCCAAATATATGTATGCTGTCATACAATAAAATACAAATTTACGTTTATATAGTGCCTTTCTCATCAGGAGGACATTCCTAGATACTTGACAGTCCTGGCTTAGCACCTGAGCTGGAGTTGAGAGCCGAGGGAAGGAAAAGGATAACTGAAGGTGGGGTCAAACAAGAAGGTCTTGAGATGGACTTTGAAAGAGGTGAGGGAGGGAGCAAGTCGGAGAGACTCTAGGACAGAGTTCTGGAGAGTGAGGGGCAGATAACTTAATTTCTTGGTTACGTACTTGCACAATATTGAAAGCCATTACCACTAAAATGTTTAGGAATCAGACGACATGAAATACTGGCAAAGATCTGAAGACACAAGTTAAGTTCAAGACTTGAACAAGTTGATCAAACATTATATGTTGTCACAGTGTTTTACTCAACGCAGCCGCTGGACTGATTCACTGAGGAATACTAGTGTGAGGAATATTAGTATTTCGCCCACAAAATATACAGTCAATTCACTTTACACTATATTCTTTGAATCGCTTTGAGACATCTCGAAGAAATAATAAGGTACTATATCAAATGCAATGATTATCATAAACAATGTCAACAGTCTATATGGCCCATTTCTTCAGTATTAGGGAATTGAAATAGATGTTAAAATAGACGAAATAAGCCAGCAGACTTGGTCAGTGTGAAGTATTGAAAGATTAATAATTCATATAATATATAATAATATCAGTAATATATAATATAATAATCCTTGCATTTGATAAACGCTTTTTCATGTCTTCTAGACATCTCAAAACGCTTCACAGGATATACTGTAAAGTGAATTGACTGTATATTTGTGGGTGAAACGCAGCAGCCAATTGCGCACAGCAATGGCCCACAAACAGGCGTGGATTGAAGTGACCAATTTCCTTTTATTTTTTTTCTTGAGGGATTATTATCAAGAGTGTGGAGTAAGGAAACTTGCCCAAGATTTTGCCCTGCCAGGAATCAAACCCAGGTTTTTCACTTGCGAGGCGAGTGCTCTAACTACTAAGCTACAGGACTCCACTGAATTTAACTGAATATTCAAATTTTTATTTAAAGTTTGAATTTTGTTTTAATAGGGATTATAAACAAAGCTTATCTTTAGCACCCGGCTGCACTTTTGGTTCTGCAGACTTCACACTGTCATCTTAAAGGTTAATTTGCATCTTAAAGGTCTCCAACACAAGGACAAAATGTTAGATTTATGCTGCAGTTTGTAAGGCAAATGCTTCACTCAATTTGTTGGCTCTGAAGCTAAGCTAACGATTTGTTCTGCAATTCAACGCGAACATAAAAAAGCTGAAAAAAACATATATGTCCTGATACCTTATCACACAGATGTAAGATAGTGATGGGAATATTGTGTATCTGATCTGATGTGCGCTTTGAGACATCTCAAAGTCATGATAAGGCGCTATATCAAATGCAAGGATTATTATTATATTTTTATTATGATAATCAAAACCACAATTTTCTCCCCCATTGTTCAAAGGACATTCAAGTGTGTAATCTGAGGTTGCAGCAGCCAAATATAGGGATTGAATTTTAGGATTCACTGATTGCTGGATATGGGCACATCCTAACCCCTACTGGGATTTCAGAAACATCATGTACTGTAAATTCATAGCAAGATATGAATCCGTGATCAGAGCTGGGGATGGACTAATAAACCTTTTCACAAAGGCACCAGAAACAAAATCTTCTGCCAAATCAGTAAATCGTGTTCTTTTCTGTTCTTTTTTTAAAAAAAATCCAAAATGTAACCACAGAGATCAATAATAATTCTATCATCTGTAAAACAGCCTGAAAATGATCTGAAAACAAACGTTTAAGATATTTAAAATTTGAAAGTTAGTAAACCATTAATCTGCCTGGTTGTTGAGTGCAGCTGAATACAGTTAGGCTGCTGATGTTATCAATGCATTCAAAATTTGTTTTAAGTTTTTGTAAACAAAACATATTTTAAGAACATCTAATGTGCAATAAAATACTTAACAGAATAAATCTTAGAAACTTTGGAAAAGTCAGATCTAATTGTTGAACCAATGGATTATTCAGTGATTGTTTCTACATTTCTCCTTTTCTATTTTTCCATTCTGACTGATAATATTATAATAATCATTGCAGTTAATACAGTACCTTATTACATTGTTGAGATGTCTCAGAGTTGCATTTTACTCTAACAGAAGTTACTGTGTATTTTGTGGATGAATTCAGAAACCAATTTGTACACAGAAAAGTCCACAAACAACCATGAGGGAATGACCAATTAATCCGGAGGTTTGGTGGTCAGGACATTGGGAGAATCTCCCTTCTCTTTTTGAGTAGTACCAAAATGCTCCAACCACTGAGCTACAGGACTCCAAATGAGTTGAGATGTATCAAAGTGCTTCACAAAATATATGGCAAAATTGATTGACTGTATATTTTGTGGGCGAAACGCGCAGCCAATTAATTTTTGCAGCCTGGTTTTGTTTTGTTATTTTTCTCCCATTTCCATTCTCTTCCTCTCCTGAAGAAGCTGACCTTGATTGGGGTATAGTTCCATAAGCGTTGAGCATCTTGCTCAAACCAGTATTCTTCATATGTAAGCCTCAAAAGTGAATATTGCCAGTAGCAAGCTATGCAACACAGAGCATCGAAACTGAGCATGAACGCAGTGCAACACTCTCCAGAGCCGTCACTGGATTGTGATCAGCAGTACAAACCCCAACTAGATTTCTATCCCAAGCCCAGGGTTGCTGAAGCCAACTTTGCTCAAGGCCAGGACCTTGGACTCAGTTCACGGGATGATGGGAAGACGATAAGGTGAGCATTCTTGAGGGACGAGATCAAATGAGCCAAAGGGCCTACTTCATTCCAAACCCAACCTTGCGAATTGTAACATCTTTATTGCCACTGCTAATACCATCTAACACAACACGGTACAATGTTCTGCTCTGGGCCATTTTGTGCTACACTGTTGGAGCTTGTATCTACCAGGCCATTGGAGCAGTTTGTAATTTTTTATGTTCAAGTATTTTTCTCACAATTGCATATGAGATTTTACAAATGTAATCAGTTATATTCCTTGTATTTGATATAATGCCTCTCACGTCATTGAGACACCTCAAAGTGCTTCATGGAATATACTGTAAAGTGTAGTGACTGTATATTTTGTGGGCAAGCACAGCAGCCAATTTGTGCACAAACAGCCGAGTAAAAAGTGAACGATTTTCATTTCGGGGATTGTTGGACACGACACTGGGAGAAACTACCTGCAGCTGAATATGTTTTAGAAAAGCTGGGTGCTAGCTTTACTCACTGCACCATCAGGGGAGTGAGTCCCTTTCTGCCTGATTTAATTGTTTATGTTTGCTGCAGCTTCAGTCTTCCGTGAATTAATTGACTTCTCAATACAAGCATTGTAATAATAGATCATTAGCAAGGGGAGAAAATGTAGGCCGGGGATTAAGGAAACAGTTATACCATTTTCATTGCTGCCTGACAATCTGGTTATAGACAAGCAATGAGTTTATTATGTACACTTTATGTTGCATGCTTCACTGCTTATTTTACATTACTTTCTGGCAATAAGTTAAATTATAAATGTTGCTTTCACCATTCCCCTGTGCCTCCTTTGTTTCTTCTGTACAGAGAGATGCACAGAACATCAAAAGTATTTTATTCCATTTACTATCAGCTCCCTTACTGCCGTTACCCATTTATGGCCAAATTTATTTTACAGCTCCAATTTTTCTGCAAATATGCTTGTAACAAAATTGGAGTTGTAAATTAAACTTTTTTGGTACACGTTTTGTACTCCAATTTTGTCATCAATGTAATGGGATCTTTAACTTTCACCTAAACAGCCAGAAATTCGTATCTGACTGTTCAGGTTAACGTTAAAGATCCCTTGGCATAATTTGAAAAGAGAGCGGAGTTTCACCTGGTGTCCAGGCCATTATCCCAAATAAAATTGGACACTTATTTCATAACTGTTTGTACGACATTGCTATGTGCACATTGGCTACCACGTTCACCTACAAAATACACAGCCACTCCCCTTTACAGTATATCCTGTGAAACGCTTTGTGACGACCTCCTGACATAAAAGGTACAATATCAAATGCAAGGATTCTTATTTTTAGCATTATTATTTTTAGAAGTAGAATTAAAAGTTTGTTCCTCTTTTTACTTTAATCCTGTATTGCACATTATCCTCTGTTACTAGAATCTTGAAACTAAAGAACAGAAGGAAGCCATTTGGCTCATCATTTTGTGCTAGAGCACATACCTCCCAGGAATTATCTGCTATTCTACTATACTATATATCACTATATAATAGTATTATAGTATAAATAATATAGGTTCCGTTGACCACTCTATCCTGATCCACCGCCTATCCTCTCACCTCAAACTTCACAGTTCTCTTCTTGAATGGTTCAGATCGTACCTCTCATACTGCCTCCACAAATGGTTTCTCTTCTAGTCCCCGCACCATCTCATGCAGTGTTCCTCAGGGCTCTGTCCTTGGTCCCCTCCTTTTCAATATCTATATGCTCCCTTTTGGTGACATCATCCGCAGATATGGGGTCAACTTCCACATGTATGCGGATGACATACAATTGTACCTCTCCAACTCCACCCTCGACTCCAGGAACACTGCTGTCCTGACAGAATGTCTGTCAGACATCAAGTCCTGGATGAGAACTAACTTTCTACAGTTGAACCTCTCCTGATTGGCTCCCGTCAACGCCTCCTCACCTCAGGCACTGACAGCATCACCATCCATGGTTGCACACTCCACCTTGCTAAGCCAATCTGGAACCTTGGGGTCTTGTTTGACCCTCAACTTTCCTTTCTATCCCACATCCGTGCCATAACCCGTCCTGCCTTACCCCACCTCTGCAACATCGCCCGGCTCCGCCACTGTCTCACATCACAGACCACCGAAACCCTCATAAATGCTTTCATAACATCGAGGCTTGACTGTGCAAACTCTCTGCATGTCGGCCTCCCTAACTCCTCCCTCCATAGGCTGCAGATCATCCAGAACTCTGCAGCCCGGATCCTTTCCTGCACGAGACTCTGTGACCCTATCACTCCATCCTCGCCTGACTCCACTGGCTTCCCATCACACAGAGGATACAATTCAAAATCCTGGTAATCACCTTCAAAGCCCTCCATGGCCCTGCTCCCCCCTACCTCTGTGACCTCCTAACCTCCTACCATCCTGCTCACTCCCTCCGCTCAGCGGGCTCTGGCCTGCTTCATGCCCATGCCTCGTCAGCCCCTACATTGGCAGGCGGGCCTTCTGCCCCCACTCTCTGGAACTCCATTCCGCAATCCCTCCACCTTGCCTCCTCCCTTGCCACCTTCAAGACCCATCTTAAGATCCTCCTCTTCGACTGTGCTTTTGATCACCCTCCTTCCCCCCTCTGCTCTCCACCCTCCCCGATCCCAACCCCCAGCTTGGGTCTGAAACACTGACTGTCCAGCGTCTTGGGACATCCTCCCGACATGAAAGGCGCAATACAAATGTAATTTTGTTGTTGTCCTGTACTGTACTATTTTACTGTTCTTTTCCAGTTTCTTTCAATATATTTTTTCCAAAGTGTTTATCCAATTCCCTTTTAAATGTGTTACAGAAATTCACAATTCTGCTCTTTTAGTCCAATTTGTCTTAAATTTAGGATGGTCCAGAATTGTGGAAATTGTAATTTGGTCTAAATTTTGAAGCTGGTTCTTTTTTAAGGCACGTCTCAAAGGTGATTCACATGTAATTGCTGTGAAGTCTAATGACTTCGTATTTTTAGATAAAATATCAACCATTTCAAGCATTTCAACAACAACAAAATTACATTTGTATAGCGCTTTTCACGTCGGAAGGACATCCCAAGGCGCTGGACAGACAGAGTTATGGACCCAAGCTGAGGGTCGGGGTGGGGGAGGGTGGAGGGCAGGAAGCAGAGAGATTGAAAGCACGTTTGAAGAGGAAGGTCTTGAGGTGGGTCTTGAAGGTGGCAAGGGAGGGGGCGAGGCGGAGGTACTGCGGGATGGAGTTCCAGAGGGTGGGGGCAGAGTGGCGGAAGGCCCGCCCTCCAATAGTGGATCGAGCAAGGTGGGGGACATGAAGCAGGCTGGAGCCTGCTGAGTGGAGGGAGCGAACATGATGGTCGGGGGTTAGGAGGTCAGAGAGGTAGGGGGGAGCAAGACCTTGGAGGATTTTGAAGGTGAGGACCAGGATCTTGAACTATTTCTTCTGTTTCAAGGTCTCAAGCCATGAAGTAAGTAACTAATTTATCTGGAAGTTGTTGTCCAGTACACCAGGAGAAATTCCCTTCTTTATTTGAACACTGAGATGTAGGATCTGAGTAAGTGTCTACCCGATCACTGGCAGGTGTGACAATGCTACACTCTTTCAGCACTGTATTTCAGAGGCAAAATCTAGGCTATGAGAACAGACATAGATCTTGAATCCCAAACCTTCTTATCTAACATGCTACTAACTGAGCCAAGCTGATGCCTACAATCAATAAGACTACTCCTCGTTCATTTCCTGTGAATATCTGGATATCACTTAGTTTCTGCCACTGTCATCTCTTCATGTGAAACATTTATACACATGACATTCTTGGCAATGGCATCCAAATCTCCAGATAACTACCTCACACAGTGTACAACTTGGTGAATTGGGAACAATGGGTCGTAAATAATAAGAATAAAAATAATCCTTGCATTTGATACAGTGCATTTTACCGAAGGAAGGCTTCTTAAGGCTCCTCACATGATTTCCTGCAAAAATGCGGTGACTGTGCACTTGTAAGCAAACACAACAGCCAATTTAGGCACAACAATGTCCAAACGTTCTGCCTGCCTGTTCGGGTTTATGTTAAATAACCTACTGAAAAAGAGCAGAGAGTTTCTCCCATCATCCTGGACAGCAGCCCACCACCACCCAGGAGTCCAACTTGACCATGCATTCATTCACTGTGCCTTTAACCCAGCTCCTACAGATGTCTCATCTGATGTGCTGCTGCCTTTGTTATCACTATCTGTCCTCTGCTAATTCCCCAGAGCTCACTAGTTTTCCACACAACGTAAAGCCTCACTTTGGCCTGAATTATCCACCATTTTTCAGGATACAGTATTGTTCTGATTGACACTGATGTACAAACCTTCACCCCATGCTCATTAAAATATATATAGGTTGAAGATGTTGGGAAGGGGGAAACAGTAATTATCACTTCGCTTCTGAGATTTCCCTCTCCCATCAAACCTAGCACATTTAAAACACTACCTTAGACACATTGAAAGAGAAATTAAATACGTGTTTGTACATACGCAGAACACATGGACTCTGTTCGTGACTGGAGGTATTGTGCAAGTCAGATGCAAACTGCCTGCAATTCCCATCTCCATTTGTTACCTTCACTAACAGAGTACACGTTTTAGGTGTGTTAGGGGCACAGTGGGTGAATTTGAGGTACATTGGGTGTTTTGGCAGCACAGTGGATGAGTTGGGGCACAGTGGGTGAGTTTAGGGTACAGTGGGTGTGTTGGGGACACAGTGGGTGTGTTGGGGGCACAGTAGGTGAGTTTGAGGTACAGTGTCTGTTGGCAGCACAGTGGATGAGTTGGGGGCACAGTGGGTGTGAAGGGGACACAGTATGTGTGTTGGGGGCACAGTGGGGGTGTGTTGGGGGCATAATGGTTGTGTCGGTGACAATGTCTTGGTGACAGTGTGTGCATGTTGGTAACAAGTGTGTGTTGTGGACAGTGAGTGTATCTTGGTGACAGAGCATATGTGTTGGTGAGTGTGTGAAAATCCATCCTCTAAATGAAATGGCATGAACACGCATGCTCTGTTACCACATGCTGTCCACACACACACACACATATTTTGTATTCACTCTCAGGCATTTTTATTTTGTGTTCTGTGCATAAATGGCTGCCGTGTTTCGCTCATAAAATATACAATCAATTCACTTTACAGTATATCCTGCGAAGGGCTTTGAGGGGTCTCAATGACGTGATAAGGCACTATATCAAATGCAAGTTATTTTTATAAATCACCTGATCGCCTTGGTGATAATCCTGCCTATTATTTTCTAAAATCTACTATTTTCTATTTACTGTCCCATGTGCTTTGCTGTTGATATAACAAAGACATTTTTGATGTGCTGATGCGGTTTGAAAGATCTTATTCAGGCTGCCTGCTGTTCTCTATCTGCATCACCCTGATTCCTAACATGCAATAATTCATAGCAAAGGAAAGCAATTCAAGATGCAAACATGTCCGCCCTGCCCATGGTACAGGGACTGCGCTTGTGAAAGTCACAAACGACATCCTCTCTATCTGTGACCAGGGCTCCTTCTGCCTCCTTGTCCTCCTGGACCTCTCTGCCACGTTCGGCACAGTCGATCACACCATCCTCCTCCACCTCCTTTCCTCCGTCATCCACCTCAGTGAGACCGCACTCACCTGGTTCAAGTCCTACCTCACAAACCGCCAGCAGTACATCTATACAAACGGCTTCTCCTCCCACTCTCACCCGATCACCTGCGTGGTACCCCAAGGATCCATCCTTGGCCCCCTCCTCTTTCTGATCTATGTCCTCCCTCTAGGGGATGTCATCCACAGACATGGGGTACACTTCCCCATGTATGCAGGGGACACCCAACTCATTTTTCCACCTCTCTTTGCGACCCCCAGTCCCCTGATGTTCTGTCAGTCTGCCTGTCAGATCTCAGGGGCTGGATGAGCGCAAATTTCCTTCAGCTGAACGTTGACAAGACGGACGCCGTACTCTTTGGCTCTCGTCAGCGTCTAAAATCTTACAGCTCTCACCTCCTCCACCTACCCAACCTCCTCCTAAAATTCTCCGAACCCGTACGCAACCTAAGCGTCAGGTTCGACCCCCAATTATCCTTCTTCCCCCACATCAGGTCCCTCACCAGCACCGCTTTCTTCCACTTTTGACGCATCGCCCGTCTCCACCAATACCTCTCCCCAATTACAACTGAAACTCTGGTCCATGCCTCTGTCACCTCTCGGCTGGACTACTCTAATACCCTCCTCGCCAGTCTCCCATCCACTACCATCCACAAAATCTAAATCATTCAAACCTCTGCCGCCCGCATTCTCACCCGCACCAAACTCCGCTCCCCGATCACCCCAGTCCTTGCCAGACTGCACTGGCTGCCTATCCCAGAGAGGATCGACTTCAGGATGCTCACCCTTGTATTCAAGTCTCTGAACTCCTCCACTCCCCTACTTCTCTGACCTCTTCTTTCCTCAAATCAGTACCCATTGCCTTCATTCCTCCGGGTCTGGCCTCCTCCTCGTCCCCCGAGTCCTCCGCTCCACCCTCGGCGGCTGTGCCTTCAGACACTATGCCCCGAGGCTCTGGAACTGCCTTCCTCACTCCCTTTGTCTCGCTCCCTCTCTTCCCATTTTCAGGTCTCTGCTGAAGGCCTTTCTTTACGACCGCGCCTTTGGTCACCTTCCTCCCCCTCCCACTGGCTCAGTCCCGGGATCCGTTACTGTGAAGTTACTGAGACGTTGTCTGAGGTGGAGGGCGCTATATAAATCCAAGTTGTTGTTGTAAACTCCAACTACACAGAGCAGAATATCCCTCATTATAGCAGCTTCTTTCAAATGCCTCAAAGTAAAATTATACATTGGTAACTTTCTTCAGAGAAAAGAATTGGGAACAGAAACCATGTAATCAGGCGTGAAGATGGTTACAATGCAACTCAACGTGAACCTCAAGAAGTATGTTGTAGAGAGGATGAGATGAAAAATGCATTATGTAACCACATTGCAGAAAATTGTGTTCAAATACAGTAATTACAAAAAAAAGCAACAAATTTGTATAGCATCTTTCACATCAGGAGGATGTCCCAAAGCGCTGGGTTATCCAATTATCAACTGGGTTAAGTGTGAACACCCTCCACGCCTGACTTTGGCTCAATGAGTTAGCAAGAGGCTTTTCACATTACCATTGCGGAGTCCTGTAGCTCAGCGGTTAGAGCACTCGCTTTGCAAGCAAGACACCTGAGTTCAATTCCAGGCAGGGCAAAACCTTGGGCAAGTTTCCTTACTCCATATGCCTAATAATAATCCTCCAAAAAACAAAAACAATAATAAATTGGTCATCTTCAATCAACGCCTGTTTGTGGGACATTGCTGTACGCAATTGGCTGCCGCGTTCGCCCACAAATATACAGTCAATTCACTTTACAGTATATTCTGTGAAGCGCTTTGGGATGTCTCGAAGACGTGAAAAGCGCTATATCAAAGGCAAGGATTATTATTATTAGTATTATTATTATTGCTGTTGCCACCTACAGAGAGTAATGTTTCAGTGCAGCTTCACAGGACAACATGTTAAGGTAGTATCTCACTCAATGGCACCAAAACCTGGGCTCCGAGTGTGGCAATGTGGCAATCGGGGCTTAGTGTTTCACAAACAAAATATACAGTCAGTCCACTTTACAGTATATTCTGTGAAGCGCTTTGAAATTTCTCACCGAAGTGATAAGGCCTATATCCAGTGGAGTCCTGTAGCTCAGCAGTTAGAGCACTTGCCTCGCAAGCGAGATGGCTTGGGTTCAATTCCCGGCAACAACAACAACAAGATTACATTTGTATAGCGCCTTTCATGTGGAGCAGGCTGGAGCTGGCTGAGTGGAGGGAACGGGCGGGTTGGTAGGGGGTTAGGAGGGCGCAGAGGTAGGGTGGGGCGAGGCTATGGAGGGCTTTGTAGGTGAGCACCAGAATCTTGAACTGGATCCTCTGAAGGATAGGGAGCCAATGGAGTCGGGCGAGAGTGGAGGAGATGCGCTTTGAGACGTCTAGAAGACGTGATAAGGTGCTATATCAAATGCAAGGTTTATTATTATCATATCAAATACAAGGATTATTATTGTTATTTGTAGGCCAATGCATTGCGTTGAAGTGGGAGGGAGGGGTTGTTTCACACCTGAAAAAAGTCAGTTAAACACAGTTTTCGACCCCAATTTTTGATAATGTGATGACATTATACATCCTCTTTTTAAATCGCTGTTATTTTGTGTGGGCTCTGGAGCCAATAAGTGCGTGATATCACATGTCTCCATTTATCATATTGTGCTACAAGGAGGGAGAGTATTTAAAAAAACATGAGTAAGGCATATGGTTCACAGACCTTGGTTATACAAATCATCAGTCTACACCTATGCTTAATCGATACAAATAGATAATATTTGACAAAGAGTCTTGTTTTATTTTAAGTGAACTTTTCTTTGTTTTTCTTTGATTGACAGGTTGATGTTGTGGAGTTTACGAGATTGTTGAGTGAAATGCATGAGGATTTGAAGCAAAGCAGTCATCCATCGGTGGAAAAATTTGCAAACACAGTTTTAATTTATAAAAGCAAACAAATGTTTCAATCAATTGGCCACACAACAGGAGTGGACAGTTCACAAAATTTAAGACTGTCTTTTCCCATTTGTTTTTTTTCCAAATTCTGATTGTTGCTCCATGGAGCTCCATGGAGCTACAAACAAGTTCATTTACAGCAACAACAAATTGCATTTATAATGCATTTTTCACGTAGGGAGGACATCCCAAGATGCCAGGATATATATATTTATGAATATATAAACAATGTTCTACATCTTTTAACAAAATATTTTTGTTAATTTAACTACCCTTATTTGCTGGTGAATGTCTTGTGCGATACCAGAGGTTGTTTGCAATCCTGCTATGCCTTGAGAATTGACAAAAGAGCAGACAGCATTTGCCTGATTCTTGAATATCGTACAATGTTGAAGCTTCTTCATGTCCGCTGCCCATATGAAGGCAGGAAATGCAATGGCAAATCTTCATATACATTTCCAGACAACCTCAGGCCCTCATTCCTTGGTACATGTTTCTGAAGATCGACTTAAAGACTATGAATGGGAAATCTGGCAACAGGTCTCAACTTTGTCAAAGAATTGCAATGAAATCTCTCTTTAAATATCCATTGGAGTGAAGTGATTTTAATTTAATAAACATTACACACAAAGTAATAGAATCTAATTTTGCAATAATAGCAATGCCTCAAAATTCTAAGTTTTCAAACCTTTACTCATTGTCATATGTATCATTGGATTGTGACCACACACATCAATATTATACTGTGTACTAATATTAATTTATTACTGTATGATAATAATATATTAGCATACAGTAATACATTAGAGCTAGTTATGTATAAAATTATAAATACCATATATTACTATGCACTGATATACTATATATTATACAATAATAATAATAATAATAATCCTTGCATTTGATATAGCGCTTTTCACGTCGGGAGGACGTCCCAAAGCGCTTCACAGAATAGACTGTAAAGTGAATTGACTGTATATTTGTGGGCGAACGCGGCAGCCAATTGCGCACAGCAATGTCCCACAAACAGTCGTAGATTGAAAATGACCAATTTATTATTGTTTTTGTTTTGGAGGGATTATTATCAGGCGTGTGGAGTAAGGAAACTTGCCCAAGGTTTCGCCCTCTGCCTGGAATTGAACCCAGGTCTCTCACTTGCAAAGCGAGTGCTCTAACCACTGAGCTACAGGACTCCACTATATATATAATAATGATCCTTGCATCTGATATAGTACCATATTATATTGTCAAAACAATGCAAAGTGCTTCAGAAGAATTAAAGCACAGTGACTGCATTTGTAAATGAATGTATTTGTTAATAGTCTGTGTTAAAAGACTCTAAAGTGTATCAGGAGGTGCTAATGTGACACCGAAGGAGACACCAAAATTATTTTTTACCCAACTATATTAACTATACTATATTACAATATATTCTGCAAAGCGCTTTGTGACATCTCAAAGATGTGATAAGACGCTATGTCAAATGTAAGGATTATTATTATTAACTATTTTCCTTTGTTTATTCCTGCCACAACTAATTATTCCCCAGCCCTGCAACACTGTTTGGAGCTGAATGCATTTCTTCACATCACTGATAAAGCAAATACAAAATAATTAATTGGAAGAAAAGCATTTTATGCCATAGCTTTTTCATAATTGATTCCACATTTTAACTAGAAGAAACCCCCCAATAAAAAAGAATTTATTAAAATAAATTTCAAATTAAACAAAATAATGGTACAAAGATTTAACATTTCAAAAACAATTTATCTGAAGAGCTTAAAAGCTAATCTGTCCCATTGAACAGAAATGTCGCTGTACATTCTCTAAACGCTGATGAATTACACCAAGGCAATGATTAATACAGTGTTAGTGCATCGATGGAATAGTCAATAATAAGGAAAGCATAAATTTTATTAGGAAAGAATCTCTTCTAGGTTACTCAACAAGACGACAATTTAAATACTGAAGTGACAACGGTTAATGCGCTGGAGTTTTGACAGAGAAAAAAAAAAAATCTCAATCTCTATTCATTAAAATGTCATAATTGTCTCCATCCTAACAGTGGCTCACCAACTCTGTTGTGCCTATGGGAGAGTTACAAATATGTCAATCATCAGTTGTTGCAAGATGCACTTATAGATTTATGAACTTTGTGGATTGCCAATTGCTGGGTAGATGATATATTTTTAGTGCATTTATTTAAATGTTCTTACACTTCTGCTGCCCTGATGGTACTAGATTGGTTAATTCATTCATTTTAATTCATCACCCATTTATGTTAGGAATTAAAATTCTGGAAGTGATTGTCCTATGCAATACCATAAATTGTTTCCAATTCTATCATGCCTTGTGCGTGTTATATTGTGTACATTTATGTTGCTGTTTTATTAAGAAGATCAATTGGATCTAATTTGTGCTTTTATGGCTCTGTTTAATATGAGGGTCAAGGAGATCTAATATGAAATAAAACAATGAGGACTATAAAAGATAAAAAATACACACAGTAAGCTGTAAACCCCTTAAAGTAATATGATTGGCAAATGAGAGCACTCAGCAATCAGAATTCTCTAACGCTATCAGAAACGCATGAGAACTGTTTATTTTTCAATCTTTTCAAGTGGGATTTGTTTTCTGAATAAACATGACTAATATTTTGACAACATCTTATCACTGGACACTTGTTTGAAATGTACCTTAGTGAAAGACATTTTGCAACAAGCAGGTCTGTTAGTCAGGCCGGCAATTCAGTGTTTGCTGCTCTCGTTACGACCTGATGAATTCAGTGCGGAGCAATAGGGAAAATAGTGAACTGGAGAAATTAATGAGAAAACAACAAATTCCCAGTTTGTATGGTGCGCACGCAAAAATAATGATGCTGCAGTCAAAAGTAAAATAACTGAGTGGGGCATTCACGTTTTAGCAATCATTGGAGCAATATGATTTTTTAACAAATAAATATTCAAACTAAAAATTAAAATAACTGATTTCTAACACAGCTCAGAGTTTTGATTTGATGTCAGCAGAGTATCATAAATAGCTGTATCATGGAGGCCAGTTGAATATTATGGTATGCTTTCAATAATAAAAGTTAACGCAAAACTTTGGCTTGTAGTTTGGAGATTTCGGGGAAAAAAATCGTTACATTTTCAAAGTACGGAAAATGCAGATACATTTAACCTTGCTATTTTCAGGCAACACAGAAACAAACTTTGTGAAAAGAAACTAAAAAATATATAAACATTCAAACAAACTATTTGACAAACCTCCACAGCACAAGGGATGCAAAACTGACAGAATTGCTACGTCCTGGAAAATTGCCTTTTGATAAGCAAGTCCATCAAAATATGTTCAACAGTGACAATTTGTTCTAGCCCTGCAGCTAGCAACAGGCAGTTTAGTTTCCTCTTTTCTCGTCTTTTCTGACTCAACACAGGCTGTAGTCTATTAACCAACATGGACAACACAGCTGAAAAGGCATGACAACAAAGATCCTTCAGAAAAATGCTCCATGGTCCAATATTCGTGAGCAGAAAAGTATACGTTTCCAGCAATAAAATGAATTAAGCAAGACAAATCTTTGCCGAAACAATGTAGGAAGACAGCAGTCTGAGAACTGCATTCCACCTAGGCACTTGGTTGCACAGCCCACTGGAGCTCTCCTTACCCGCTGGACAGGGATAAAGTACCCATTGTCTCAACACTGTACTAATTGTGAAAAAAACAGACGATGCAGTAAGCATAATAATTACCCGAGGCAAACAAGCAATCGGAATGAGAAAATTACTCCTTCGGACAAAGCAAGTCTAAGAGTGAAATTAATATTCATAACAGAATGCCAGCCAGCAGAAGGTCTTCATTCACGACCGAAGTGAGTATACAAGGAACTATTGTCTGTATTACAAATGAGAACATGCACAAAATGTAATGTATTGCTTGCGTGAGCGAAGAAAGTTTTGCTTCTACTAACCACTGTTAAAACTGAACTTGCTTTTTGTTTGAAGGGACAGTGGAGTTTTTTTGGGGTGGTGGGGGGAGGAATTGTACGAACACGGAATAATTAAAGCTGCACTGTAGAAAAAACAAAGACTGGCTGACTGAATATGCATGGCCTCATTAACAAATAAATAATGAGGCCAAATAGCATATTAATTAGTGGTGGCTTCACTACTGCTCTCATTATAAAGGAAGCACATTCAATGAGTTGAAAGTGTGGGGGGCTGCAGAATCGAACATAGAACAAGTCGCTGCACAGAACAGTTCCAGTAAAAGTTCATTGAATAGTTGTGAGAGAGAGAGAAAGAGAGAGAGAGAGAAAGAGAGACGCACACACACACACACACACAGAAAAAGAGAGAGAGAAAGCAATGAACAAAAAATGAGCACAAGCGTTGACCTGAAAATGTGTAGAACAACTCGGGAGCAATTAATCAAAAGTGTTATGACACATCAGGTTTGATTTGAGAGCACTTCAAGTCTTCATTCATACAGAAGCCAAGTTGGCGCACAGTGTTCAATTTTAATTTTTTTTGCCCCTCCACAAAAACCCATGCCTCGTCCACTCGTTCACAAAATCCAGGCTCCTGTGCCCCTGCACGAGAGAACACAAAGCCTTGTAGTACAGTGGCTCTGCAAGTGATTTGGGTGTTGAGGCATCGCAGCTCTGAGATGTGCAGAAATTGTGTACTTTCTGGTTTTCGGATGATAACACTTTGGATTGTTACAATGAAGGAGGGGGGGGGAAACATTTTTTTTAAAAAAAAGCAGAAAAAAAAGTCTTATCACTGCCAACTCACCATCCACCAAGTCCTGGCTGACATGTCATAACACAGCTGCCATTTTATGGAGCCGTCCGATGCTTTCCCAGCCATTACGCTGTCAGCAGCCTTCATCTGATGCAGCTCGTGGAAGATAAGACACCTAATCAAGGAAACATCAGCAGTGGCATGCTGGGCTACATGTAGGCCAATCCTTATCGGGCTGCATCATGGGAGAAGCTTCCTCACCACCAATACCCCAAACTCACAGACATAGTGACAAGGATCTGACTTCGAGGTGGAGCGGAGAGGGGTGGGGGGTGGGGGTTGGGGGGGGAGAAGAGAAGCTGGCAAAAGCTCTTTGTGTGTATAAGGACTTAAAGTTTTGTGAGTGGGTGGCTTGCTGGATTTCAAGACACAAAACTGCCTACATTTGTTTCCATGCTTGTCTGTTGTTTATTGTTTAATAAGTTGCGGGGTCCTGACAATATGGTAAAGGGGAGTCTTTAATTGCCTGGAATTAATATCCCTTCACAAATAAACAGGAGTTTGTGTGACACTGGCAGGGCACGGTTCAGATGACATACAGTCTACTCAGCTCAGAACACACAGGTAGCGGCAGCAGCTGGACCCAGCGGCACTTTGCCAAAGGCTACAACTTCCTACTTGGACACGACAGATGGAACCGATTTGTGTAAAAGTTTTGTAAAAAAAAAGTGATGTGGGAGCAGCGGTACAGTAGTTCACGACATACCTGCAGACCCCAAGGTTATCAAACCGCTGGCCCCTGCAGATCCCCCTCTTGCTTCTTATTTTATTACACTTTTGGATTCAGCGGTGTTTCCCCATCACCTGCTGCAGAAAGAGAAAGGATTTATTTGACGTGTGAGTATGTGTGTGTGTTTGTCGAGATGATTCACAAGCAGCTCATGTGAATGTCTTTACAGCCTTTGTAAACTTGATTCACCAAGCCATGTAATAAAACCAATCTGACTGCTGCCTGTGACTCTACTGTTCCAATGATCACTTAAAGTAGGAGCAGAGAACCAAAGTCAGCAGCACCTTTGGTGTCAGAAGTGCTCAGGCTCTGGACAGCGCTTATTATGCATTGTATTGCTGGCGTTCACAACATAGTAGTTTCGGTCTTTGATTATAATCTTCAACGCGGCGATGTGACCACAGGCCGTCAAGCTGATGAGTTTGTTTGACCGTGACCTTTCTAATGAACTCCTTTTGTTTCTCTCACTGTCGGTGGGCAAAGATTTCCCGCGGTAGGTTAAAAAATTAAAGACCCAGCGGGGTTGTAGTCTGCTCCATTCACTGAATGTGACAAATTCAGCATGTATGTTTGTGTGAGTGTGTTTGTGAGTGTAGATAGGTGAGTGTGTGTTGGGCTATAATTTAACATTCGCTAAATTAAGTACAATATTGTTACTGTTCACTTGTAAATAACTGCAACGTTCTTGTAAATTATATCTTTTTTAAAAATGCTTTTTTTTAAAAAAAAGGATGGTTTCATTGCAGCTGTTTATAAGCGCAGATTTACAAGTTCATTACATTTAGACAATGGAGGAAAGCTAGCCCAGGAAGAGTTAATTTCTCAATGAGGGCTAATAGCAGCCAGCCTGCCGATATTAATAAGTATTTGGATCAGTGTGATCAGTGGATACTGGATGGAGCACGGCAATTTAGCAGACCAGTGAAGACATCCAGTCTGATAGCCTGAGATTTGAGAATGGATTAACACAGAAGCAGTAGGTGATATCTATAACAGAACTTGAAAAAGAGTTTAATTAAACACGATTGTACAATTTACTGAATTTTTTTTTAAAAATCCCAAACTGTGTGCACAGTTCCAAAGCAACAGATTTCCATTAGGGGTTCAAAACATTTTTAAACAAACAGGAGTTTGAATTGAAGGGAAAGTCTCCTTTTTGAGGAGCTGACTAATTCGCGGTATTCCTCAATGAATTCTAAGTTCACACCTATTTGCGGGAACATTGCTTTGATGATTGAATCTGAGCAGAGATCCAGTGGTTGGCATGGCATTCCTCAAGTTACCAGAAATACTTCACAATTTTACAACTATGAGTTTTTATTAAGAAAAAATAAAATAAAATGAAAAAACATATTGAAATATGGAGGTTTATTTACAATCCTCCAAATATACCACCCAGTAAGTATCTTACCATCTCAAAGTTCTTCAAAGGGTAAGGTGTGAGAATATCACTGTAGTCTATTTTTTTTTAATTTTGCTTAAATTGAGTTTTAGATCAAAAATATGATAGCATTCATCAAGCATTGAATCCCTGCATTCACTGAAGGGAAAAAGACAAGCGAGAAAATATGAAGGAAATGGGACTGCTATTATCTGAGTTCAGTGCACTTTCTTAGTTTATTTAACAGAAAACAAGACGTGTGTCAAAGCTAGGTGACTGTAGATGCCTTTGTACCCACTGTTCTGAGGAGAATGATTGGCTCTGAAGGGAGGATGAAATGTGCAGCTTTGAAGATAAGTCTTACCTTTCTGCAGCTTACTGACAGACAGCAGCACCCGCCTGATGAGAACAAGAGCATGCTTTTATAAGAGGTAATGGCAATATCTGACCTCAGCTCAGCTAAGGGCTCCACTCTTTAGCTGCTGGAGTTTACTTTCAGCTCCTGTTCGAACACAGACAATGGGAAACTAACGTATAGCCGGCAAAAACAATTACAATGGGATACTGTTTGTATATACAGGTCAGAAAGCCCTCATTTGGAACAGTGAAGCATTCAGATCTAATGTATAAGTTCAGCGCAGAAACTGTTAATCGAATCACTGCAGAGAATTTATGTTAAAGGGTGTGAAACGATGATTTATTAGATTGTACTGTAATAATCTAATTTTACTTAACGTCAAAATAATTTGAGTCTACCTTGAGTTTCCAAGTTACTGTAACTAATTGTAACAAAGAACTGGAGGTGTATTCAGACAGGTGATTAATCAATTTGGAAAAGTTTCGAATATATTCGAATCTATTTGGACAAGTGAGGTTTGATTGCAGTGATATATACAGTTTTGGTTATGTGACTTGTGAAGTTTACAAACATATTATACTATTTTTTAAACCACAACACTATTAGCAGAATTACCTCATTTGGGTCCGACAGTTGTCCTCATTGCTCTGGGTTAGGGAGGAGAAATCTAGCCCAGATTCCTGATCACTATCCACTGACCCCTGCTGGAGGCTCATATGTGGATGTTAGCTGATAATGCGATCAGACTGTTCTGGTCTGGTCTTCTTTCCCAACCCCCCCCCTTGCCCACACCACATATATACCAACACACACACACACTACACACCACACTCACACAGCCAAAGAGTCTGCTGGCACTTACTGTCAAAGCTCACACATAAATAATGACCATTTGGGCAAAGTACAGCAGGTACAGGACCCGGTGTTTATGGAAACACGGCTCAGAATAGAAATGGGAGTCAAATGGCATCAGGGAGGGGAGAAAATTGGCGAGAAACAGAGAGATCAAAAAAGTTTGGGGAGAATTTTGATTTATATAATTAATCACTTCACTCTCATCAATTCTCAATGTGCAATTTACATGTTTTTTTTCTGGCAACTTCTGTCTGCGCAGCTGTTGCGATGCAGAAGCAGCTTTGTTCAGCCAATGACATTCCAGTGGCAGTAGATGGCAGTGTCAGAGGTTAACCCTGGCATGGTGCACCTGAGGAATGGAGCACAGCACAGTGCTGCACAAGCACTCTCCCTCCCTGCTCGAGCACACTTCCAAAATGTCTTGTTTTCTGAAAGAGCACAGAAGAGATAGGACCAGGGAACACGAGAGAGAGAGAGAGAGACGTGGGAGACTAAAACGTGCTATTTGCAAATATCAGGTTATAAAATTTGTGGCAAGACGTCTGAAGGGCACATCGGGGATCCCAAGCTGGCAATCTCTGAGCAAGGCCAGCCAGCAGACGTCATGAGCCATAAATCTCAATTTAACCCAACAAATCCACTTTGCAACTAAAATATTGCAAAATCTCCATTAACCCAATCTGAGGAGAATGTTGCTGTCACAAGCTTTCAGGGATCTGTACAAGGAGAGAGAAGAGTAACTTAAATGTTTAGGGGAAAATATTCTAAAAGTTTGTTCCAGTGCCACAAGATAGATGTAGTGTAGAATTCGTTATAAAAGAGCGAATTTAAAACCAGAAAGTTGATTCCTGAGAGTTTGAAATGTCATCACAAGAGATTTTGTCAGGAAGGGTATTCTCTCATAATAAATAATAATCCGTGCATTTGATATAGCACCTTATCATGTTGTTGAGACGTCTCAAAGCACTTCACAAAATATATTGTAAAATAGATTGACTGTGTATTTTGTGGGCAAAACGCAGCAGCCAATTGCACACAGGATTGTCCCACAAACAGTGGTGGATTGAGTGACCACATTTTTTTTGGAGGAATTCATACCCCCCGATAGTGATCCGCCAATCGACTAAAATCCATAATACCCTGCTCACAATGCTCTATAGCTTTGACTGCTACCAAGATTTCACCATGTGTTCCTCTCCCTCCCTCCCCACAGGAATAAAGAAAAACCTCAACACACAATGACAAAACATCATTAATATTAAAAGTAAATGAATGACCTGAAAGCTTAACTTGCAATTTAACCACGTGTGGACAATAGAATGCTTATCTCTGTTTATCAACATCTGTTTAGTAATGGGCTCACACATACTGCATGTTCACAGCACATGGTGTAGAACCCCATTCCTGTAAAACCTCACTCCTAGCACAGGTCAGCTTGGATCTACTTATACACATAACATCGCCTCATTCAGTTTCGAACTACAGATCTTAACAAGATATTACACAGTACATCCTAACAAATTGAAAATTAAGAGTATGGGATACATTATTCAATAAATTGCACGTTATTTCTGATGGCAATAAGTCAGATTTAGGTCAGAGTCAAGTAAAGATCAAACAGCGAATGAGTAGCTGTAATGCCAGGGTAGAGTTCAGTCAGTCACTGGTGCTCACTCTCAGCATGTCACTGTGAAGTCAACCATAGACATGGCTTAGCCAACAAAGGTTCTTCACATTGGCTGTCAATCACACAATAAAGGACACCTGTAATTCTTTCTCTATAAAAGCTTTCATACGGTTTCCAATTCACATACAGAAATATCCCTTTGCTATAAAGATATCTGCTTTTAATTAGCTGTGGCTGTCCTGCCTGACTTCAACTCAGATAGAATACAAATATGAACCAGTGTACAATCAACTATCAATACAAACTACAACTTACATTAGAATAGTTTAGAATTTCCAGCACAGAAACAGGTCATTCGGCCCAACTGCTCTATGCCGGTGTTTATGCTCCACATGAGCCTCCTCCTGCCCTTCCTCAACTAAGCCTTCAAGCATAACCTTCTATTCCTTTTTTCCTCATGTAACTATCTAGCTTTCCCATTTATACATTAAACTTACATAAGTCATATAAAATTCATATGCTATAAAATCATATAATTGCCTATTTTGTACATCTGCCCAAGTCCCATTCAAGAGTTTATATTCTATTCAAGTTTGATGTAACTCATTCTTTGCATAATTCATATTAAATGTATGGTTTCAATTATGTGAGGATTACTGTATAGTGTCTTTCACGTCAGAACAACATCTGAAAGCACTCAACAATGCTGGATTGGCACCCAAGCTGGGGGTAGGTATCAAGGGAGAGACGACCAAAAGTGCAGTCAAAGTTGGTCGCTTTGATACATGCCTTGAATGAGCAAGTTGGAGGGACTGCAGAATGGAATTCCAGGGAGTGGAGTCAGAGTGGATGAAAGCACACCTGCTGATGGTTAAAACAGGCCAATGTTTGCTGAGCGATGGGAGCAGCCAGGACTGTGAAGTTAATCTCACAAATTGGTTGATTCTAATTGATAAGTAACCAGATCAGTAAATGTTCAGAAACCTATTGTTCACTTAGGCCCATTCATCTGGGCACACTCTCCCTCTCTATCTTTCTCTCACTTCTCACCTATTTTTTTTGACAAGGAGCAAACTGTGGTGAAGAGCACTTCCCTGTAACTAACACTTGAATAGTCATTGATATGTATTTCTGGCAGTACAGTATTTTAAATATTGTGGACTCGCCTGGCTCAACAGCCCACCACAGAGGATTGACTTGATTCTGATATTTCATTGCCAAGTGCATCACCTTGGAACCAGCTCAGGCCTGTGGAAACTCCATTTACTTTCAATTAAGGAGAAAGTTAATTAATGTCAAACACTTCTCTTACAAACGCTGCACATTGTTAGAAGTCTTATTGACTCACATCAGTGATAACTATCAAATCATAAGTCACAAACGACCTCCCTCTCTCTTATCGCAATGTTAACTTTCACACAAATCTCACAGCTGAAGAGGTCACACTTTCAAAAATGACCACTTCATGCATTTAAATTACCTTAGCAATTCCAATTAGTGGTACCAAGAATTCAATTTGGTGGATCAAAGAATTAAATTGAGGTTTATCAAGAACGTCAATTGCATGTTATGGAAGCAGAGTCTGTGAATGAGCTGTGGAATGAGCAATTTATGTACAACTAAACTTCATGTTCATAAAAGGTAATTTTCAAGAAGGTCTGTGTGCAGGCAGTTCTGGAGTAACACAGAGCAGGTGATAGGTGGGTGCAGGAGGTGACTATAGTTGTCAACACATCTCCCAGACTCTGGGAGAGTGGGGGGAATTTTAAAGGAGATGCACAAACTACACCACTTGATGAGAACTGACAAGATTAAGCATCTATATTATCACAAGCCATGTTGGTGAAAGCATGTTGGTGAAAGCCTTGCTCTAAATGATATGGTTAAACAAGTTTTTGCTCAAAACTACATTTTGTAAATTGTATTTGTAGCTCAGGACATTTAATCCGTGACTGAATGATATTTAAAACTTTGCCAAAAGTTGGGCAAATCAGTTAGTTAAATGTGGACACATTTTACTGGAGCTCCAGGATTAAGTTTGTGGTATTTCTATTCCCCTTTGGTGGGGGGAGGGTCTCCTTAGAGCTGATCTGGTTCCAAGGTGACATGCTTGGCAATAGAATGGCGGAATCGAACCGGCTCTCTGTGGAGGTAGGTAGTCCGGTTCCTGAGCCAGGCAGGCTGCAGTATTCCAGGGCACTGTTGATGACAGCACTGCCAGCCTGGCTCATCGGCAGGACTTGGAAGGGTAGCTCAGTCACTAGGGGCAGAAACTCTTCTCACTCAGCTCCTGTTAACCCTACAAGTCAAAGTCTTAACGGGTAGGGTGGTGCTAGCTGGACAAGCAGTGGGAAGGCTTGCCAAACAGTGCTCTCAATGACAAGCTATGTGGCTTTAGTTGCTTAGACTCCAGAACACACTCTGGGGTCCCCAAGCCTTGGCTCTTGCCCTGTACTCTATGTAAGTCATAATAATAGGAATTTGGTCACTCAATCCACAACTGTTTGTGGGACACTGCTGTGCGCAATTGGTTGCCGCGTTTCGCCCACAAAATGTACAGTATATTCTGTGAAGTGCTTTGAGACATCTCGAAGACATAAGGCACTATATCAAATGCAAGGGTTATTATTATGGAAATCTTGGTTTGGATACTCTTAAGCATAGTGATGGGTTTTTGCATGTGTCAGGCACCTGCCTGCCCGACCCCCCATTTGCCTACATGACATAAAATATTTTATAAATATTTGATGTTTGATAACTATTTGGTAAACTCACGTAAATTACAAATGTGAATCTCATTATAAACGTATTGTAGTCTAAGTCGTACATGCACCAGAGTCCCTTTCATTTTCCCACCTAGAACCTCTTAGATTTCTTAGCAATAGTCATATTTTACAAGTCAAGTAAATTACTTAATAATAAATTACTTAGTCATAATGGTTTCTTAATCACAAATAATCCTAAATCCTATGCAAATTATTTCCTAACTAGTTTCGCCAGATACGCACCTGGCGCACTGATGAAGCACTTAGTGCTGTGTTGAAAGTTCTTGACCCATCATTCTGTAATAAAAGACAAACCTAACTAACGTAAAACGTATTAAGTCGGCTGATATGACTTGTGCGAGTTTTCCCATAACTTGCATTTCACGTAAATCATATTATATGTTACAGTCCAGATTGATACAACTTTTGCAAGTTTATCTTTAGAGCCTTCATGTCAGAAGGATGTCTCCAAGCACTTCATAGGATTAACTGTGAAATGTAGTTTTGTAGGTGAATGTGGGAGCCAATTTGTACACAGCAATGTCCAACCAACAGCTATAAAGTGAATGATCAAATTTATCTGGGGAAATGTCGATCAGGATACTCACCTCTGAGTCAGAAGGTTGTGGGTTAAAGTCCCACACCAGGATTTTAAGCTCATGGTCTGTGCTGTCACTCCAGAATAGTGCCTGGGGAATTCTACAATATTAGAACCGCTCGCTTACAGATCAGATGGGATGTTAAACTGAGGTCATGTCTGCCTGTTCAGGTGGACGTTAAAGATCCCATGGCACTGATCAAAAAAGAAAAAGGAGTTTCTCCTGTGGTCCTGGCCAACAATCCCTCAGATAAAATTGTCCATTCACTTCCAGACGGTTTGTGGAACATTGACTGCTGTGTTTACCTAGAAAGTAGTTACTACACTTGCACTAAAATTTTGTCTAGCGTTTGAGACATCTTCCCAACCTGAAAGGTACTATATCAAATGCAAAGATTATTTATTATAATTTTTTTCTCTATGTCCACTTCTCAATGGAACCCATTCTGTTAATTTAAAAACAATGATGGTATTTTTTAAAATGTAAAGTCAAGTTTCCAGTGAACAATAAGGCACTTTAATGCAAGCAATCTGACCTTTGCAAATGCTAAGCAATTCATCCAAACAGGTCAATTCCACTCCTCATTATTTCTCGTTCCCTAATGATTGGAGTTTAGCCAGAAGAGTGGTTGGATTTTGAATATTCTATTAAAGTATCAAACATAAAATATACTTTTAAAAGCTATTGTGTTTGAAGTGGAGGGGTGAAAGAAACAAGTCTTTACCAGATTCACGGGGAAAAATTCCACTTGCCTCTAGGTTCTCCCTGTTTATGTAACATTTTAAAGCATGTAGAATTTGGCCAATTCTTAACCACAGCTTTCATTTTGAAGCTGGTTTTCCATGTTTCTTTTAAGAAGTGCAGAAAACTGAATTCAAATTTAAGACTAAATTCAACAATTTTCCAAATTTCTGGTCGCTCTGAAATGGAACATAAATGGAAGAAATCTAGATCCAGGTGGAATCAATGTCTTAAAATTTGCCAATTTTCACCCCTCGGTATACTGTATTTCAAGCTGACTCCTCTTAAGTGGATACTTGAAAGGGTATTCCATAGAAACAATCTTAAACTAGTTATAGGTTGTTACACTGTCAGCTCCTCCAAGCTATGCTCAAATATTCAATATTCAGTATAAGAACAATAATCCTTGGATTTGATACAGCACCTTATCTTGTAATCAAACTGTCTCAAAGTACTTCACAGGATTTACTGTACAGTGTAGTATTGTGTAGGCAAACATGATGGCCAATGTGTACACAGCATTGTTCCACAAAATGCCATGAAGTAAATGACCAATTCTATATGTTGGCCAGGACACAGGGAGAAACTCACTTCTCTTTTCCAGATCAACAACAACTTGCATTTATCTAGTGCCCTTCATGCAGGGTAGCATCTCATAGTTCAAACAGTGCCATGGCATATTTAACATCCACCAGAACAGGAGGATATGTTTACCATCTCATCTGAAGTTCCTTTGACAATGCAGCACTCCTCCAGCAATGGAAAGCTGGGCTACAGGATGACCTCAAAACCTAAGATGGAGTTTGAACCAACAATGCTACCAACATGGTCAGGCTATCATTCCCTGAAGAATATAAAGTGGAATTCAGAGGAAAAGGAGGGAGGTTTTATCTTTCATCAACAGAGAATCAACAATTAAAGGAGATAACAGAGGTGGAAGGAAAGGGAAATGCATCACTTCTGTAATAAACATCATCAAGCGAATCTGGAAGATATTTAACAAAGGGCTTCAATTACATGAGGCATCATAGCAGCCACTGGGGCTAAGAATTCTGCTCTTAGGTACCCTACCATACAGCTTGCAAATGCAGGAGACAGGGTGTATCCCAAGATCTCAGGACACAGCGTGTTTATCATGTGGAATCTGCTTTACATCAATTCTAGACCAATCCTAGAAATCCAAAGGCAATTGGGATGTAGTCATGTTGGTTTGTGTTTGTATTAATACAGTAGATATGTACACTGCTGTCAGGTACCAGGGAGTGCAGATGGAGAAGGGCGGCACCACAACAAGTCAACACCTCTGACACTGGAGTTAATCCAGCCCAGACTGATGGAATGAATGTGTATCTTTCTACCTCTCTCACTCTGTGATGGAGACAAGGTGCTGTAGTGGGTGAGACACTCTTTCATTTTGGGTTTCACATCCAGACTGACAGGATGGAATCTCTTCTTACTGACAGTTAGGAGAGGTTTCAGTACAGTAACTTTGGCGAATCTCAACCCAGTTCCCTACTCGAAACAAATTCAGAGCAAAGCCTCACTTGGACAGATAATAAGGATGGGCAGTTTGAGAAATGGAAAACATCACAGTGGTTTAGTACCGGGGTGCTTCTGCTTCTGACCATTTGAGTGAGTTACCAGAAGGGTGCTGGCATCTGCCAGCTTGGAGCTGAGGCAAATGGATCAGGGAATAATAGTTTCACCCTGTCTTTTGCTATATTTGACAATGCTGAATCTCAGATGGAATAAAATAGAGGAACATGTTTCACTTCATCTGCACTTGGCACCCCTTATTTTGATCAACAATTTGTATTTCATGTAGTGCACTTCACGCAGGTTAGTGTCTTAGAGTGTTGCACAGTAGTGGAGTTGGATGTTGAGCAAGGGTGAGGCGAAGTTGAAGAGAGAGGTTGTAAAGTGGGATTTATAGGCAGGGAAAGCGTTTGATGAGCACAAAACCAATCCCAGTATTTGTGTTTTCTATTAGGAAATTCAGTACAAGACAGGAGCAGGGTCACTTGGGTTCAGATGGTAAAATACAAGCCCTTCCCCTCCATAGCAATAATTAAACAATAGGAGTAAATTAATTCCATGATCTGTGGGCATCAGGAGTGCAGGCATTTTAACTGTCTTAGTGGAAAGTGGGATTAATAACTGACAGCCCATAATTTATGACCATAAACAGGTACTTAAAATAGATTAAAGTAACCAGCACACAAGCTGTTACTGTAAACAAATGATTAAGACAGTCCTATTATGCAAATGAGGATAATCGCACTAAGTGTACAAGCTGAGGTGAGTATGATATATCTGTGGGAGAGATTACACGAGCCATACCTGACTCTTCTGCACTGCTTTTATATACTATGATTCTCTCAATTACCTGGTTATGCTCACAGCCTATGTTGCAATTTGCCTAATCCTCTTTTGCATACTAATATTTTCTCTCTCCATTTACTGGTTCAGTCTTCTTGCTGTCAACCATTTTTTTTAATACGAGGGGAATTGACTTGGTAACTGCTTCAAATCAGAGGAAGCCAAAATCTCTCATGGCCTCAGCTTTAAGGACAGGGCATGCTAAAGTAATATGAGCTGGGAGACACTGAGGTCATATCTGTGGTAAATTTGATGGTTATCACTGTAAGATTGATATCTTGTGTTTTGGTATTCCAAAATAAACCCTGATTTTCATCAAATTTTCTCTCCTTTTTTTTTGACTGAAACGGTATGCCTGCACTCCTGATGCCCACAGATCCTGGAGTTAATTTACTCCTATCATTTAATTATTGCTAAGGAGGGAAAGGGCCTGTATTTTACCATCTATGGTCAAACCTTTTTCAAAAAAAAGGTTTTTAACATGTGGATAAAAATTGACTTTAACCCACTTTAATAATTGAGAATAGTTGGGTTTGGTGTGTTTGTTATTACATTAAAGTTCAATGAGTTAGATCACTGCTATAAAGCTGTCAAAAGTGAAACATCAGGAGTGACGTTTATGATCTGTAAGAGTAATGGAGTGATCTTTATATTCTGGCCTAACTCAAAATTGGTCATATTTTTAGATTCAAACCAAAGGTTTGCCCTTCCTGAACAATAATGTAATTTTGTGTTAATTGTCCAGTGATTATTGTGCAGTTAAAATAAAAAGCGATGCGAGTAAAAAGAGAATAGATGGGTGTGGGATAGGGGATTAGGGGAGGTTAAGATAGGTCCCCAATTTCGGGGCACAGTATTGGGAGCAAGAACAATACAATTTTAAAACAAATACACTCATCAGAGAAATACAGCCATTAATCTCACAAGCTTCTCCGGTCCTGTCAACATCAGCAATTGTATTGAGTAAATTTTTTCAATATACATATCCCCAGATTTGGTTTACAAAAATGGTCACCTGAGTTAAGGCTCATGTGGAGTATAAACATCAGCCCAGACTAGTTAGGGTGAAATGGCCTGTTTGTGCTCTATGTAACACTGTTCAATGCAAAAACATACCAGAAAAGGATATCCCAGTGTTGGGGAAGTGCTGGATTGTCAGATGCGATGTTTAACCAAAGTCCTATTTACCTGTTCTGATAAATATTTAAGATCTGATGACACTATTAGAAAAGAGAAGTGAGTATCTCCCAGATAAAACTGATCATTATTTGCTGTTTGTGGGACATTGCAAATTGGTTTCCGCATTCACCTACAAAATACACACTTACTACACATTACAGCAAATCCTATGGTGTGCCTTGATATACAATCCTAATGTGAAAGACACTATATCAAATACAAGGATTACAGTTTTATACACACTGTTTAAAATGGTAACCTCCTTACAAAATATCGAATGTACTGCTAAATTGTTATCCATGTCTTTGCACTTACATCCCTTGCCATATTAAAAGTAAACATATCACTAACAGATTATCTTTCAAGTATTGTCTAAAGAGCGATTTTTCAGTAACACACTGGATGCAAACATCTTTTAAAAACATCAACACTTTTGTTCAAAGTTGGTCCATTTGATCTCATCCTTTCCAGAATGCCATTCTCCCATCACAGCATCAAGCTACATTTTAAATGAGTCCAGTGCCCTGGCCTACAGCATCCTTCCTGGCAACTGGTTTCAATCCATAAACATCCTCTGGGTCCTCCCTTATCCTCCCTTAAAAACTGCCACCATTACGCCCACCCTGAAAAAACCCTCCCTTGATGCGTCGCAGCTATCAAGCTACCGGCCCATCTCCAACCTCCCCTTTCTCTCCAAGGTCCTGGAAAGAGTTGTCGCCTCCCAACTGCGCTCTTTCCTTTCCACCCATTCACTTTTCGAACCCCTTCAGTCAGGTTTCCGTGCTGCCCATAGCACAGAAACTGCCCTGGTCAAGGTCACCAATGATATCCTGACCATCTGTGACCAGGGCTCCCTCTGCCTCCTCGTCCTCCTCGACCTATCAGCAGCATTCGATACGGTCGACCACGCTATCCTACTCCACCGCTTGTCCTCCCACCTCAACCTTCAAGGCACTGTCCTTGAGTGGTTTAGGTCGTACCTTTCTCACCGTCTTCACTTTGTCTCGATGAATGGCTTCTCCTCCACCCCCCGTACTGTCTCATGTGGTGTCCCTCAGGGCTCTGTCCTCGGTCCCCTCCTCTTCACCCTCTATATGCTCCCCCTCGGTGACATCATCCGCAGACATGGAGTTAACTTCCACATGTATGCGGATGACACCCAACTCTACCTTTCCTCCTCTACTCTCAACTCCACGACCACCGATGTCCTGACAGCTGCCTGTCCGACATCGAGTCCTGGACGAGAGACAACTTTCTTCAGCTCAACGTGCGAAAAACCGAGGCCCTCCTGATTGGTTCGCGTCAGCGCCTCCGCACCTCAGGCGCCGACACCATCAGCATCCAAGGCTGCACTCTCCACCTCTCAAAGCCAGTCAGGAACCTCGGCGTTTTGTTCGACCCTGAGCTGTCCTTTCTCCCTCACATCCACACCACAACTGGCACCGCCTTCCATCACCTCCGGAACATCGCCAGACTACGGCATTACCTCACCCCTCACGCTGCTGAAACCCTGGTTCACGCCTTTGTCACCTCAAGGCTGGACTATGGGAACTCTCTCCTCGCCGGCCTTCCCGCCACCTCCCTCCACAAGCTGCAGGTCATTCAGAACTCTGCAGCTCGTGTACTGTCCCGCACCAGGCTTCGGGACCACATCACTCCCACCCTCGCTCGCCTCCACTGGCTCCCCATCCCCCAGAGGATTGATTTCAAGATCCTCATCCTCACCTACAAGGCCATTCACGGCCTTGCTCCCTCCTACCTCTCCAACCTACTATCCCCTACCTACCTGCCCGTACCCTCCGTTCCTCTGGCTCCGGTCTGCTCCACGTCCCCCGCCCCAACCGCCCTACCATCGGTGGTCGGGCCTTCAGCCTCTCAGCCCCGAGGCTCTGGAACTCTATCCCCCAGTGCCTTCGCCGCCTCCTCCCTTTCCTCCTTCAAGGCCGGTCTCAAAACCTTTCTCTTTGACCGAGCCTTCAGCTCCCCTCTCGACTCTCTTCCCCCTCCTCGCTCCCTCCCTTCCCTCACCCTGACCATTTCCCCCTCCTCGCTCCCTCCCTTCCCTCCCCTCACCCTGACCATTTCCCCCCTGCTCGGGTCATGACCCAACTGTGCAGCGCCTTGGGACGTCCTCCTGACGTGAAAGGCGCTTTATAAATGAAATCTTGTTGTTGCTGTTGTTGTTGTAGGTAAAGAGAAACTTCCTTGTGCTTGTTGTGAAATCGTCCTTCAAAATTCTAAAATTGGACCAAATAGCAGAAAGAAATTTCAGCCCCAGGTGAGACCAGGATTAACTTGGCTGTGAGGCCTCGTAGTGTAGATGCCTGCTGATACTCTTTGCCCAGGCTCACGCATGAAGAATGACCATTTGAATGAGTTACCAGAAGGGTGCCGGCATCTGTGGAAACATATCCCTGCGTGCGTCAGCATCCTCAGGAGAGGACAGGCAAAGAAGGGTCAAATCATCCTTCGTAATAATTGGAACACATTCTTTGAAATTCACTTTCAGCATTTCAGTTTAAATTACATTAATAATCTTTGCATTTGATACAGGGCCTTATCTCAATGCATTTCGCAGGATTTTACCATAAAGTGCAATGATTGTGTATTTGTGGGTGACAAGGCAGCTACTTTGTGCACAACATTATCCCACCATAGGGGCGAGCAATTATATTGCTGATGAAACAATTTGAAAGAAGCAAATCAAGTTAACCTTGGTAATTCATTTGACAACACCAGAGAAACGTAAGGCTGTATGACACTGGAAAAGACAATTGTGGTGAAAAACCATATATCTATCCCTCACGCCCCTCAAACAATTTCTCACCAAACAGCTTCCTAATTCCTCTACTGCACCCATCATGTTTAAACTATCTTTTCACTTTCCTTCTTCTAACCTCAAGTCAGTGTCCACCCTAGCCCCCACCCCACCCCCAATACTAAATATTTTAACCACGTTAAATATATTGTTAAGATTCACTATAAAATCTTGAATGTTTCCACTAAAATCTCCTGGAACCTCCTGCCTCCAGTGTGAAGACTCCCAATCTCTCATTTTTCAATTGGTGATGGATTCTTCAAGATCACTGGAACTGAAAGATGTCTGGCTCAGAGTGAGATTTATTGCCATTCCATTACTTAGCTTTCCCCCACTGAAAACTACTATATTTACTCAATTATAAGGTGTGTGTATTTCCATTTAAGCAAATTTCCAAATTCAGGGTGTGCCTAACTATCGATGGTGCCTTATGTTTGTAGGTGCATCTTTACTTCTTGTCCATATCAGAGAAACTGATATCAGGGCCTGGGAGGCTGGAGGCGATCAAATGGGAATAGTGCTCCCGAAATCCCGGGATTGCAATCCCTAGATTTAAGAGGCCTCCATAACATATTAAATAAATAATTTGTTTAAACATTTACCTCAGTGCAGCGCAAAAAACAAATATTATTTAATTAAGTTTGGTTGTGTGATCATTCGTACCAGTCAAAATAGGGAGTATATTAAATCTCTCACAACTGAGTACCTTCTTAACAACGAGAGCAGCTGCTACATTGTGTGTTGGGGAACTTAGCCAAAAACTATGGATCATGGGGGTAGAGTTGGATGATGGAATAGAAGAAAAATAGAAGTGGACTTTCTTTACTCCACATGCCTCTGTTTACCTAGCAGTAAGTAGGTAGTTAGTCAATTGGCGGATCCCTTTTCAAGGGGGAATAATTCCTTTAAAAAAAATGATCACTTCAATCCACAACTGTTTGAGGGATACTGCTGTGCGTAATTGGCTGCCACATTTCGCCCACAAAATATACAGTCAATTCACTTTACAGTGTATTCTGTGAAGAGCTTTGAGACGTCTCGAAGACGTGATAAGGCGCTATATCAAATGCAAGGATTATTATTATAAAAACAGTGTGGGTGTATGTGTGTGTATGAGAGAGAGGGGGGGAAGACAGAAATGATATGTTACACTGAGGTCCAGTCTACCCTGTTCAGATGGATGTTAACAGGTGTTCGTCAACAATAATAATAATAATCCTTGCATTTGATATAGCGCTTTTCACGTTGGGAGGACGTCCCAAAGCGCTTCACAGAACACACTGTAAAGTGAATTGACTGTATATTTGTGGGCGAACGCGGCAGCCAATTGCGCACAGCAATGTCCCACAAACAGTCGTAGATTGAAAATGACCAATTTTTATTATTGTTTTTGGAGGGATTATTATTAGGCGTGATACACAGTTACTACACTCTACTGTAAATGAAGTGCTTTGAGATGGAAGGTGCTATATCAAATACATACATCACCACACCCTAACCCCCAAAAGTAGCGATTGTTTTGTTATATATTTATAATTAGTGACTGTCATTTCATTGATCCCAATGAGAGAATTAGAGATACAAAGAGAGACAGAGAGAAGAGATTATGAAGAAAGGCCTGAGTATGGGTTGGCACAGACCCAGATCATTGCAGATGTCAAAATGATAGATGCCATATTTTGATAGCTACTAAAAAATTTTTACTCCTTTAAAGATTAACGATTTGTATGCAACTTTATTCTATTCATTATTGGGCGAGTAATTGATATTTGAGTAATTTCCCCTCACCACAATTTTTTTGCTTTTGCTTTCCCCTTAAAACCTGTTAAGATTTATCAAGTGACATAAGCTGGCAATCAGCTGACAACCCATCTGGCACATCTGGTACTACTGGTGCAGACACACAGCTACAACAGAGCCTTAACTGCAGGGCATTACTTCACACCATTGGCTGGGGATTGGTTTGCAGTTAATTAAACAAACAAACAAATCGAATCTAGTGTATTCTATAACTTCTACATTGGGACTCAATGCGGGGGATACAAAGGTACAAATGTCTTACTGTATCAGAACTGTGATGAATATACCACAGCTGATTTTCCTGATCGATGCAGGCTCCTGGGTTTAACAGGAAGGCTCACTCATCTGTGTCACTAATGAATTGCTCACTTTTCCTTTATTAACCTGCAAAACTTAGATGAAAGACGAAAGTTCACAGAACAGGGCAGAGGCTGACAAGATTAGGAGAGAAGATGAGAGACATCGAGAAGATTTATCTGGGTGATGTAAATCTTGGATATTCAAAGTCTGTGGTTGTGGGAGGAGACTGAGGGAGGTAAAACATTCTACAGCTTTCAGGTCTCAGAAAAGAGTGAGATGGAGTTGTCATTGGCAGCTATCAAAATATTATCTGAGACTCCCAGTGGCTACATTTGTTATTCCTACAGAGTTTGCCAACAAAACACAGGCATTCTACTTAACAGTATAACCTGTGAAACTTTTTGAGATGTTTCCCTGATGTGAAAGGCACTATATCAAATGTAAGGATTATTATTATAGTGGATCCTGAACGTAAGATGCTGAGATCTCCACAAAAGTAGTTGACAAAGTTAGATAGGCACCTGAGCTGTGGGTGGGAGCTGAGGGGGCAGGGGGAGAGGAAAAATGACCAAAAGCAGTCAGAGAGGTATGTTTTGAGATGTGCCTTGAAAAAGGGAAGGGAGTGACTCTGGAATAAAGTTCCAGAGAGCAGGGCAGAATAGCTGATAGCCTGCCAGCCAATGCTGGGCCGATGGGGAGGGAGAGAATGTTTGCTGAGTGAAGTGAGTGGCCAGGTCAGTGTAGTTGAAGGAGTTTGCAGAGCTAGGGTGGGGAGAAACTGTGGAGGGATTTGAATGTGGGAAGGAGGATCTTGAGTGTGATCCACTGGGAAATGGGGAACCAATAGAGCCGAGCAAGACACCAGTGAAATGATAATTTATAAAAATCATTGCATTTGATATAGCACTTTATCATATAGTCGAGATGTCTCAAAGTACTTCACAGAATTTCACTGTGTATTTGTGGGCAAATACAGCTGCGAATTTGCGCATGGCAGTGTCCGACAAACGGCCATGGAGTAAGCGACCAATTTTATTCAAGGGATTGTCAGCCAGGACACTGGGAGAAACTCCCTTCTCTTTTTGAGTAGTGCCATGGGATCTTTGACGTCTACTGGAACGCGCAGATGGAATCTCGGTTTAACGTCCTACCCGAAGCATGCCACCTCCGACAATGCAGCACCCCCCCAGCACTGCACTGGAATGTGAGTGTAGACTTTGAGTTCAAAAGCCCAGTGTGAGACTTGAACCCACAATATTTGATACTTGCTTAATCTCTAAGGGTAACAGGGGAGGTCTGCAGACACTCCCTAATTCCAAAAGGCAAACAAACAAAAATGTCCCTTATTACACACCTCTCACATCTCTCCAATTTAACCATAGCTTCCTACACTTCACAGCCAGCATCCTATCACTCCTTCGCCTCCTCCCCCTTCTATCCTTGCCTTTTGGCTCCTGCAGCATAGAAAACATTGTGTCCAATGAAGCAGGTAGGATAGTGGCTATTGGCACTGAAATTCATAGTACTTTAACATATGTGTTGACATACTGATATAAAAATGGATTTTGCCCAAAGACTTTTTTTTAAAAAATGCAGCGATATTAACCTTTTCTCTTGGGAAAAACTTACTGAAACTTTAACCAGAGGACATAAAGGCTGAGAGTCCTCTAGGTATGGATGAGGAGTCAGCCAGCCAGCCAGCCAGCCAGTCAGTCAGTTAGAGAAAAGCTGTGACAAAATACAAAGGATGAACTGGAACAGTGAAGAGAAAAGCGCTCTGCAGGACTGGAGCTGCAGGGACAATCACGCTGATCCTAGTTGCAAGCTGCTGCGTTGTTTGCCAGCTCACCGATGCTAGAGAGTAAGCTGCCCCCAGGCATGGAGTGAATGGAATTTTCAGCTACTGACCTATGATTCCTGAAAAACATAGCTCTGTACTGACCTGAAACGTTGAGTTTACATGAAGCAATTAACATTGTGCAATATTAATTTGTGAATGAAATTAATTTCTTGGAATTAATTCTGTGGAAATAATTTCATTACTTGAAGCAGGGATTCCTCCTATTCCTCACTTTCCAAGCCCTCCACAGCCTTGCCCCCTCATAATTCTCTGACCTGCTGACCCCCTATCAACCTGTCTGCTCCATCTACTCAGCAGGCTCTGGCCTGCTCCAGGTCTCCCACCCGACCCACCTTACCATCAGCGGCTGGGCTTTCAGCCTCTCTGCCCCCATTCTTTGGAACTCCATCCCACAATCCCTTCGCCTTGTTCCCTCTCTTGCCTCCTTCATGGCACGACTCAAGATCCTCCTTTTTGACCGTGCCTTCAGTTGCCCTCCTACCCCCCTCCCTCATCTCAACCCTGTCCCCCCACGCTTGGGTCCGGATCCCTGACTGTTCAGCACCTTGAGATGTCCTCCCGACGTGAAAGGTGCTTTACAAATGTAATTTTGTTGTTTTTTTGTTGTATTCAGCTCCCATGTCAATGTCAAGCTCTGCAGTCTTAGATGATTGAACTCCAGCAGTACCTCAACACACACTCTGGGGGCCCAGAGGCTTGTTTCTTGCCAACCTGCACCTAATACTCTCCAGGATTAGACCGCAGGGTGTGTCACTCCAGGGAGAGAATGTGCATTCCATTCCAATACATGAACATTTCCATGTATAGGTGGATTATGTATATGGAACTCTCAGTCTCATTTGATCCTCTTAAGCACAGTAATAAGTGGAGTCTCTAGCACATTGGTTAGAGCACTTGCCGGTTGTTAGTCGATTGGCGGATGCTTTTCCAGGGTTAATGATTCCATAAAAATAAATTTGGTCATTCAATCCACGACTATTTGTGGGACACTGCTATGTTCAATTAATTGGCTGCTGTTTTTTGCCCACAAAATATACAGTCAACTCACTTTATAGTATAAACACACGCAAAATACTGCAGATGCTGGAAATCTGAAACTAAATTATAAGTCGCTGAAATGACAACGACTTCAGCGACTTCTGTTTTTGTTTCACTTTATAGTATATTCTGTGAAGCACTTTGAGATGTCTTGAAGACCTGATAAGGCACTCTATCAAACGCAACGATTATTATTATGCATTAGACACCTGTCTGACCAAAAAAAAATCTTGAATCTCTCCAAACTCAACATAATGTCGTAGGTTAGAAAGAAAAGTAATCATTAGATTAGCTCTGGTTCCAAAATAAGCTTTGTGTCAAATGAAGGTATTTGAATGTCAGGTCTTGTGTTTCTTTTCTCCTTTAATGTTCTGCACTCAACAAAAAGAGTTGCCTAGTTTCAAAATGCATAGGAGAAAAATGAAAGGCTGCAAATGACTTTTAAATGACTCAATTAATTGTAACTGAAGTGAAGGAAAAGATTTTCCTGGGTTGAGTCCAGTGACAGGAAACCATTTTCCCCTAAATGTGCCCCAAATAGTTATTTTTACTTGAATTCACCAGTTTGATAGGCATTCTCATTCGACTAACTCCTCCTTTAAGGTCTGTATTCATTCATTTCAAAATACAGCTGAATGATAGAAATATGCAGGACTGGAAAAGACAATGTAATACTTTTGTCTGATCCCATTTTCAAATAGCATCTCTCCTTTTCTCACATATACTAGAATGATACAAGGGTTGAGTGGTTTGGCCTATGAGTGGAGACTGGAGGAACTGACACTCTTTCTGCTACAATAAAAAAGGTTAAGGGGTGACCTGATAGAGATCTTTAAATTATAAGGGGTTTTAATTGAGTTAATAGGGTGAAATTAAATTATTTCAACTGGTCGTTGAGTCAGTGACAAGAGAGCATCAATTCATGATTGTTAGTAAATGAACAAATGGGGAGGCTGGAATTTTTTTTATCTCCATAGGAGTTAGTTTATGGATTGACCTGCTGGGATTGGTGATCGAGAACTTATATTAGCTTTCAAAAAAATAACTAGATAGATATCTTAAAAGCAGTAAACTATCGCGGTAAATGGGACTGAAAGGATTGCACTTTACAAAAGCTGGCACAGACACGCTGCAAACTTTTATGGTTCTATTCCCAATTATTTTCAAAAATGTATTCAGTTTCTTTAAAACCCCAACACTATCTTCTTCCACTGTCTTCGTAGGAAAACTGTTCCAAGTGTTAACTACCATCTGAATAACATAGTTCAATCTAACTGTCTATTCCCCCTTCTGAGTTTGAAACAATAGGTCCTCTTTATAGTATATTCTGTGAGGCACTGGAGTCCACTTTATCTATACAACAACAACAACTTGCATCCTTCACACAGAATAATGTCAGGTAGTGCTTAAGAAAGGGAGAAGGGGGAAGGGGGAAGGTGACTATTTTTGCGGTTGAAGGAGAACAAGACGAGGATTGGGGTGATGGGCAACTGGAGTTTGCAGTGACTGAGGGTGTGGGCATCAAAGCTATGGATTAGCTGGGTAAATGAATAGTAGAACTACGAGGAAAACTAGTGAAAAGTGCATTTGAAAAGTCCACGTAGGAAGCACGAATAAGGGTTTCAGCAACATTTAGTGCAAGACAGGGGCAGAGGTGGACAATGTGGCAAAGATGAAAAAAAGCATTCTTGGTCAGACGCCAGATGTGAGCAAGGAAGGAGAACTGAGGATTGAATGGGACACTGAAGTTTCATACTTTTTCAGTGAGCTTGAGAGAGAGGCTAGGGAGATTGAGATGCTCAGAGCCGTAAGTGAGGAGACATTGGCAAGAGTCATGTCCATGTTAAGCTGCAAGAAATTGAGGTTCATCCAGGGTTATACTATATATACCAAAGAATTCTTTGAAAGAGCCCTGTTGCTATACAGTAACAAGGACGCAGCTTGGAGCAAGCATTTGACCACTGCCAATAATACACTGTTATTTATTCTTGTGTTTTGTGGGCAACTTATTACAATTGTAGTTGTGAGTTTTAAAATTTTGGTAATACTTTGATTTGGCTATTCCTTTTTTTATGCTTTTCTAAAATAAAGTGAAAGTAAGGTTTGGCAGAGTCATTTCTGTAAAGTACTCTGTAGCGCTATTCCATCTGAAAAGTAAATGGTAAGTGTTACCTTAATTGAATAATGTTATTAGGTTAGTAGAGACTTAGAATTTCAGATTTGTCACTCCTCATTTACTCAAATGATTGGGAGACACCAGACTATATATTCTGGACTTCACTGATTTCAATGGGAATTGGTAAATAGAACCAGTCCAAGAATGAATATGACATGTTAACCCCAGAAAGCTCTCCAACTGAGTACAATTCTGTATGCAGCTCTAGGTTGTGAAGAGACCCTCTGAGTCAAACTTTCTTTTGTTGGATGAAGAAAATCAAGATGAGACATGATTTGGGTCAAAGTGATAAATAAGGTAGGCAAAGCAGCTGCTAGTTATTTAATTTAGGTTGTGAAGGTTTACTTGATTAGGTGGATGTTAAAACTCCCATGGCACTAATTCCACAAAAAAAGGTAATTTCTCCCAGTATCCTAGTTAACAATCCTCTGAATAAAATTGGTCAATTATTTCATGGCTTTTTATAGAGTACTCCATGCGCAAATGAGCTTCCTCTTTTGCCTACAAATACACAGTTACTATACTTTACAGTAAACATAAAATCCAGTGAAGCACTTTGAGAAGTCCTCCTGATGTGAAAGTCATGATATCAAATGTTAGTATTATTATTAACCTACAGAAGAGTAGTAAACCAGCAAACCTCAAAACAAATTACAGGATAAGATCAAAGGTCTTGCAGTGAATATGTAGAACAGATATCTAGCAATAATGATTACAGTCTTAAACACACACACTCTCACCTTTCTGAGGAATAACCACCTAGGATGGGCAAATTCCTTAATGCACCAAACAAGCAAACTGACAGCCTCTCCAGAACACCCAGAACCTCCAGCAGATATTCTCACCAACAACTGGGGAAATGGACACCTGAGGCACATGGCCATCAAACTGTACTGAAAATGAATGTATCAGAGTGATTACAAGCAATCGTGCAAAATGTTTGTCATAATATTTAGCTGTGACATCAGAACCCAAAGCATAGAGTTCCCCCATTTATACATAGCAGAAGCATTTCTCAGACTGCTAAATGTATTTGAGCCAATTGGTGCAAAATGCAACCTTTTTTTTAAATCTACCCAAATATGCTGAATTCAGATTTTAAAATCAATTTGCAATGTACACTCAATGTTCCTATAGTCAGACTCTTGTTACAGAGCTACCATTTTGTCTTACATATCGTTGCTGTTGAATCTTGGCAATGAAAACCTGTGAAGACTATCAGAGCCATCAGCAGTGATTGCACCTTTTCCACGAGGGTCTAAGTCAGCCTCACCTGTTATTCATCCCTGTGATCCCCCTCATGGTATTACTGAGCAGTCTTACTTGTGGGAGTTCACCACAGACTGGGCTTCGCTATGGGGTGCAAGAAGGAGCGAAACCGAGGGAGCATCACGTCTGCCCCGTTTTCACACATTCAGAGCGACATTTTAATGAATACTCACTGCTAAGAGTGTAAAGATTACTTTGGTGTAACTCTACATTTTACTTTTTGAATGTGTTAATATCCATAATACTGTTTTACTTTTCATCTTGAAAAAGTTTACTCTTGTGTAACTTAAAACAACAACAAGATTCCATTTATAGAGCGCCTTTCATGTCGGAAGGACGTCCCAAAGCGCTGGACAGTTGGGTCAGGACCCGAGCAGGGGGGAAATGGTCAGGGTGAGGGGAGGGAAGGGAGGGGGCGAGGAGGGGGTAGAGAGTTGAGAGGGGAGCTGAAGGCACGGTCAAAGAGAAAGGTCTTGAGACCGGCCTTGAAGGAGGAAAGGGAGGAGGCGGCAAAGGCACTGGGGGATAGAGTTCCAGAGCCTAGGAGCTGAGAGGCTGAAGGCCCGGCCACCGCTGGTAGGGCGGTTGGGGCGGGGAATGTGGAGCAGACCGGAGCCAGAGGAACGTAGGGTACAGGCAGGTAGATAGGGGGATAGTAGGTCGGAGAGATAGGAGGGAACAAGGCTGTGAGTGGCCTCGTAGGCAAGGATGAGGATCTTGAATTCGATCCTCTGGGGGATGGGGAGCCAGTGGAGGCGAGCGAGGGTGGAATTGATGTGGTCACGAAGCCTGGTACGGGACAGTACACGAGCTGCAGAGTTCTGAATGACCTGCAGTGTGGAGGGAGGTGGCGGGAAGGCCGGCGAGGAGAGAGTTCCCATAGTCCAGCCTTGAGGTGATAAAGGCGTGGACCAGAGTTTCAGCAGCGTGAGGGGTGAAGTAGTGCCGTAGTCTGACGATGTTCCGGAGATGATGGAAGGTGGTGCCAGTTGTGGTGCGGATATGAGGAAGAAAGGACAGCTCAGGGTCGAACAGAACCCCGAGGTTCCTGACTGGCTTTGAGAGGTGGAGAGTGCAGCCTTGGATGCTGATGGTGTCGGCGCCTGAGGTGCTGAGGCGCTGACGTGAGCCAATCAGGAGGTCCTCAGTTTTACGCCCGTTGAGCTGAAGAAAGTTGTCTCTCGTCCAGGACTCAATGTCAGACAGGCAGGCTGTCAGGACATCGGTGGTCGTGGAGTTGAGGGTAGAGGAGGAAAGGTACAGTTGGGTGTCATCCGCATACATGTGGAAGTTAACCCCATGTCTGCGGATGATGTCACCAAGTGGGAGCATATAGAGGGTGAAGAGGAGGGGACCAAGGACAGAGCCCTGTGGGACACCGCACGAGACAGTGCGGGGGATGGAGGAAAAGTGAAGTGATGGAGACTGCACAGGGTATAGACCACTGGGTACAATATTAATCTAAGAGGAGGATCTCATACAATCACCAACCTAATGGAGAAACCATTATACGTGTGACTATAACTGTTCCCATCCGTGGAAGTTCACAGCCCCAAAGGGAAGGTGGACAAAATGTTTTAAATAAGGAGGGCAACAATTTAAAACAAATTCAAAAAGTTCCTGATTAAGAAATTTGCAGACAAAATTGAGGTCAATTCCAAAGTTCAAAAGATGAAACAGTGACCTCTGTAAGCAACATCAATTACAAAGCAGGTGTCAGTAAATACATCAAAACAATCCTGAAACATTTACATTCAAACAAAAAATTAGTACTATTGAAATTTACGGCACAGAAGGAGGCCAATCGGCTCACAGTCCTGCATTGGTTCTCTGAAAGAACTATCCATTTAGTCCTATTCTCCTGCTTTTTCCCCAAAATAATCTTCTATATTTCTCCTTTAAAGATAATGACCTGTTTAAAATCTAATGCAGATTGTGCCTCAACCAAAGTTCTAGGCAGAGCAACAAAATACTCAAACCGATTAAGAGGTAAATATACTCCTCTGAATACCCTATTGTATAAAGGCAGTACACGACCATACACATTTGAAGATTATAGTTTTGATACACTCTTCATGTTGAATTAGCTGTTCTTAGTTGGGGCAGCAGTAGATGTACAATAATTGGCCATAGTGCCCCTGGATTATGAATGGGGAATCAGCCCAGGTTCACACTCCTGATTTCTTTCTAAAGAACGTCTCTTCGACACTGTGTGTGTGTGTGTGGACTGTATCAAGCTTGGCTCTGATCCTTCTTGCAATCAGATAGCCTGCCAATACTCTAGATCAAGGGTCATGCATGAAAAATAGTGACTTAAGCAAGGACAAACCCTGTGGAAGGAAGAAATGCCTTCAGGCTGAGGGGAAATTCCATCTGGGTCTATGTTTACTCAATTTATGTAACATTTTAGAGCGTCCAAAATTTGGCAAATTGTTGAATTCTGTCTTAACTTTGACATCAGTTTCTATAATTCTTAAAACAAAATATATAGAAAACTGGCTTCAAAATTAAGACTGTTTCAGAATTTGCCAAATTTTGGAGCTCTGAGATCTTGGATAAACAGGAAATCTTGACCATGTAGAGTTTCTCTCCAACGCTATTTTCTTAGCATTTGAGAGAGTGCAGAAATTTGGCAAATTAATTTCACCTTAATTTTGAGAACTTAAAAGTGTCTGTCAGCCTTTAAGATGAATTGGTCAAAGCAGTGAGTGAAAGAGCAAGAAGCCATAGGGTTTCTGGTATGATGTTCCCCTGACTCCCAACTCTGTTCCTGTGTAGGAGTCTCCATGGTGCTTGTCATGTTAGTGCAATGAGTAGCCTAGGAGCTTGTCCTCTTGCTCTGCACTTGGTTTGCAGTACACACCTCAATATTCACAGCAAGTCCTGTGCATTGAACAGCTTCCAAAGCTGAGTTCATTGCACAGAATCATTTTACAAGTCTCGCTCAGTCAAATGGATTGAGTTGCTGTCATTGAATTTCAAGCATGAGCTTAAATAGTCACTGAAGTCCTGCTGGGAAGGGTGGAAAAGCTGAATGATTATGGTAATATCTTAATTCAGCCTAACCTGCTATCAGTAGTGATGGCAATTTGCAACCTGATGTGGCTTACTAGCACTATGTCTGGTGTCTTGTTTCCAACTACATTATATTTAAACTGTCTCAGGATTGAGTCTCACCATTGGGACCCTTAAAACAAAAAAAACCTTGCAAAACATTATGAGCATTATCTTTTTTTNCTTTGCTGTCTCTGGAGTGGAAGGTTGTGGGTTCAAAACCAACATCAGGACTTGAGCTCACAGTGAAGGCTTTGAGCTTGTAGTTTAGGCTGACATGTTGATATCATATTTGGGGGAGCATTGGATTATCAGAGTATTCATAGCAATATTGATTTTTTATCCTTCGATGACAGCTTTTCCCATCAGTGTGAAGCAGATTTCACCAAGTGTTGGATTGTTCACCCACTGATAGGGAATGTGAGCTGGGTAAACCCCAGCTTAAGACAGGCTAATTTTACCCTAGTGATGATATGTTGTTGCAATAGGAATCAGATGAGACGTAAACTGAGATCCTGTCTGCCTGTTCAGGTGGACATTAAAGATCTCATGACCCTATTTAAGAAGAGAACGGAGTTACTCCCGGTGAATCAACCACTAATTGTCTCGATAAGATGAATCATTCATCTCATAGCTATTTGTGGGTCCTTACTATGTGTAAAAATGGCCACTGTGTTTACCTGCAAAACACAGTAACTAAACCTGACAGTTATTACAATGAAGTCATAGAATCTTACAACACAGTAGGAGGCCATTCGGCCCATCATGCCTGTGCCGGCTCTTTGACAGAGCTATTCGATTAGCCTCATTCCGCCACTCTTACTCCATAGCCCTGCAAATTTTTCCTTTGCAACTACATATCCAATTCCCTTTTGAAAGCTGCTATCGAAATTGCTTCCACCACCCTTTCAGGCAGTGCATTCCAGATTGAGTCCTTTGAGACGTTTAGATATAAGGCATACAAAAGTGCAATTTCTTTTTTTCTTTCATTCTGTCCGATTATTAGGTTTTTTTGTATAAGTGCTTATAACATCTTTAGAGGTCCAGATATTAAGTCTAAATGTTACGGAGTTAAATATCTATCAATGGAAATGCATTCCAACCCCTAGGGGCAGTTCAGCTCCCTCTTTTCATGATCCCAGGTAATCCCCACCTAACAGTGTTATTGCTACTCATTACTAGAAGAAAGATTTTTCAATCAATGACCGATCAAATAAAAATGATGCTAAAGATAACTGTAACACTTTGTAAGTATTTCATTGTTAAAAGGTGTCCTTGTGGCAAAACTCAGTTTGATTGAAGTCAAACACTGGTGTTTACATTTTACTCCATTCCCGTGACTTTGAGGAGAAGACTGAACGTTGTATATTCATCACAGGAGGCACCGGGCTCATTGTGCCAGTAACATGCTAATATTAATCCTAAATAATAATCAATATTCCTCATTTTCATATAGTGCCTTTCATGTAGGGGAGGACACCTCAAAGTGCTTCACAGGATTTTCTGTAAAGTGCAGTAACTGTGTATTTTTTAGGTGAATGTGGCAGACAATTTGAGCGCAGAAATGTCCCGAATAGTTTTCTTCTATGCCATAAATTTCTCTGTCCCACAACAGCCATGTTAACGTCCACCTGTACCGACAGCCAGACCTCGGTTTAACTTCTGATCTGAGGGACGACATTTTCAAAAATACACTGCATTTTGTAACTTGGTTTTGCAGTATGAGCCTAGATTATGAGTTCAAAGTCCCAATGTGGGGCGTGAACTCTCAATCTTCTGACTCTAATGAAACTGCTACCAACTCAGGTAAGCTGACACTTGCTTCCCCCATTACAAATTAGTAACCCGCAACCCAGTATTTATTCGTTGGAGCTATGGCTTACAGGGTTGAAGATATCATCCCAAGTAGTGTGTGTGGGGGAGTAATTCAGTGTTACTTTGGCAATAGGTACAACAATAACAACAACAAACTGCATTTATATAACGCCTTTCACGTGGGGTGGACATCCCAAATTGCTGATACTGAAAGGGAGCTGGGAGTTGGAATCAAGAGGGGTGGATAGCTAGGGGGTGGGGGTGTGAAGATGACCGAAGGCACAGTTGAAGAGGGAGGTCTTGAGACGGGCCTTGAAGAAGGCAAGGGAGGGCAGGGCAAAGGAGCTCTGGGATGAAGTTCCAGAGGGTGGGGGCAGTAAGGCTGAAGGCCCAACCACTGATGGTAGAGCAGGCAGGGCAGGGGACATGGAACAGGCCAGTGCCTGCCAAGCAGAGAGATTGAAAAAGGTTACTGAAGTTGTCCCTATCACGCTTTCTACAGTAATCCCATCATTCTTGCCTTCCTCCCTGAAATGATCGAAACATCTGGAGTTGAAGTAAACAAAATAGAATTTAGAAGATAAAAGTTTTTGGCCATCTTTTATAATAATAATCCTTGTGTTTGCCTCATTGCATTTAGCATCTTTCACTTTTGAAGGGCATCTCAAAGAGCTTTGCAGGATTTTACTGTAAAGTGTAGTGACTATATTTTGTAGGTGAATTTTGGAATGATGATCAATTGTATTCTATTATAGCTTTCATTGAATTCTATCAAACTGCATTATGGAACCGGTAAAACAGTAGAGATGAGCAGAAGGAAGTACAGTTGTTATTACTTGATCAATACATTCCTACATGAAATATAGTTCATATCTAGTTCACCAAGAATTTGTATCAAGAATTGCTGCCATCTTTCAGCAGATGAAGAACCATCATAATAATAACAATGATTTGATATAGCTTTTGCAATGCACACCCCCAAATTTAATAAACGGTCAAAACAAATGGTCACTCAATCCACGACTATTTGTGGGACAGCTGTGTGCAATTGCCTGCCGCGTTTCGCCACAAAAATACACAGTCAATTCACTTTACAATATATTCTGAAATGCTTTGAGAGGTCTCAATGATGTGATAAGGCGCTATATCAAATGCAAAAATTATTATGATCACAAAAGCACTGGCAGTGGAGGACGTGTTTGGAAGAGGTATTTTTCAAATCTCGGTACAGGATGACAACACATATTGATCACATTTTGAATGTGTCCAAACCAGGTACACGCAAAATATCTCAGGATAAAATGTGCTCCTATTAAATCTGCACCTTGGTGAAGTTCTCCACATCCCCATGAGTTAAGCCTTTCATAGAATGTTGCAGCTCAGAAACGGGCCATTCGATCATTCTCATCCCTATCTAGTCTACGCTGGTGTTTTTACTCCATGGGTCATCTGATTTAATTTCACTCTCCTGTTTACTCCTCATATTCTGGAACATTCCTCTTTGTAAATGTCCATGTAATTCCCTTTTCAAATTATTTGTGGATGGTTTTCTGAAGCAGAGCCAAACCATACAAGTGTGTACTCCACTGGCAGCGTTTTTGTAGTATGAAGAGTTAGTATTGCAGCAGAAAGGGTTAAATTCTACTGGGAAATTTCTCAGCGGACTGAGACTGCTTATTAAATTTGGGGTATGTGCGCAGAACAAAAGGGATATTGTCTCTGAGCAAGGCCAAATTCCCTCCACCTGGCTATGTAAGGAAAGCTTAAGTAACTGAGCACAGAGGGAAGGAAGGGAGTGAGAGTCTTCCTTACTCTTGTGAAACAATCGCAGCCTTCTCGCTAAGTGAACATTCTCCAGGATGGATAATGAATTCCATTGCCATTGCAGCTTGCCCTTCTGCTGCCCAGAGCTGAATACCTGTCAGTCAGGGTCATAGGCAGGTTTAAGTGTGAGCCTCCTGCTCACTCTTCTCTTGAATTGTTCTTTATTTCCACCCAGACAAAGACGTCTTCCGTCCTCTATTACCAAGCCTCTAGTTTTAAGCTTGCCAGCGAGCAAAAGTGTATAAGGCCCCCTTTGTTGCTGTGACTAGAGACATTGTACTACACGTTGCCCGTTCGAGATAAAAAGGGTTGCTTTTCTCCTCATCAAAGCTAAGTTTATACTCCCTGAAGTCATTCTTCTAAATGAAGAACAAAGGGATGGTTTTTGAATGTGAGGCACATACTCTAATTAAAAATTCCCATCAGTTATAAAAACAGATTAACATCAGCCTGCACAAAAATATTAACTCTCTGTCTGCTGAACACGAGAGAGACAACGCACAGAGCAACGGCGGCTGGCACTGATTTACTGTGCCATCCTCCCGAGTTGGTTTGGAGCCAGTTTGTGCATGAGTGGCACCAACCCAAAGCCTATGAGTCACCGCAAACACATTGGCAATTCACGCCTCCCCGACCATCTGTCGTTTGTTTTTAGTGTGTGTGTGCAACTTATTTTACTATCTCTCATTGCTTAAACTAAATGAGGAAAAAGGATGGAGGTTTGCAGCAAGGTAACTGGAGCGTCAAAAATACAGATTCTCCAATACAGTCCGAGCGGAACAACAAAGAAAATATTATGCATGCTGGAACAACAGACGGTGTCAAACACGGGGTTTATGTTCCAAAAACGACAGGATTCAACATCCTGTACGCACGGTAACAATGAATGTTGTACAATCCTGCACTGATTCACACAATTAAACAGTATGAAACTTCCTCCCCTTCCTACTAACAAAACTGATTAATTAACAGATTAACACTGGGAAAGGGGGGTCTTTTCTTTTAAAATATAATTTACAGTCATTTATTTCTTATCAGAATGCAGCAGTGAAGCAAAGTGCTGTGTCTGTCCTTCCTGGAGGATGGAAGGTTTGCATCCTTTAAGTAGATTCTCTATTAGGTGCATAATACACATACATTTATATATATCACATACATACGTGCACTCACACACACGCGCACCAGATTCATCGGGACACAAATGAACACACAAGTACATACTCACTCGTATGGGCACATACACATATATGCGCAGACAAATGCACATAGTTGTGGAGAAAAACACACATACACACCAACTTTTTCAGCTCAGTAAATGGAAGGTGAGTGAAATGCTGCTGCATTATGGATCAGAAGGGATAAGACAATGTTGACCACTCATCTGGAAATAAAGATAGCAGTGCATCAAATGTCTGAAGTGGCTGTGCTCAGTTTGGTTTGGTTGTGCTGTACATTGTAAAGAAGCGGGATCCTAAGGTGGATTAACTCACAAAAGGCAACTCACCTGCTGATGACCAACACAAGGGATGGTTAACATAGTGGCAATGCAACCCCACACACCAGTAAAACCTAGAAGTGCATCTTTATAAATTACACTTTAGTAAATAATTCTGATCCGGCATAAAACATGGCAATATAATGGCACAGCAGTGACCTTTGAGGGGAAATTGGACAAGGAACGGAGTCTGTCCAAAATTTTCCATGAGAGCAATTGTCTCTGATTTAAAAAAAGTGAAAAGAGCCCAGAAGATCTCATGTCATTTTCATCACGCTAACGTCTGGTGTGTTATGGCATAAATCAGGTCATCACACCACCTGTTCATAAACAGTGGGCTTTCCCAATGGTTCAATGGGTCAAGTTGGTGCAACACTAAGCCAATCTGACTACAAGGTGCCATTTGATTGTCGGTCTGTGCCGAGCTGGCTGATTCCAGTAAAGGTCTATTGGGCTGAGTGTCCATGGACTAGGGAGAGGAGAATCAGCCTGGGTTCCTTTCCAGTGGCCCCTTTGAAATGTGTGTATGCGTGGACAAGGAATGAAAGCAGGATTGACCTTAATTGTAATGCCATCTACTATTGATAAGCCTGCCGACCCTCAATGGCTTGGTTCTCTCACAAAGAATGGCCACTTGGGCGAGGTTTAGGAGGATTTCCAGTGCTGCGGAACCAAAGCCTGGCTTGATTCAAAAGCTTTGGGTGGGGGAGAGGAGGGTCGAGGCTAAAAGGCAAAATTAAAGCAAAGTCACCTTCTCTAACAAATTTTACAATGCCCAGTTAAATAAGCGATAGAGGTTAGAATTTAGTTCCTGGGCCCAACAGGCAGGCAGAAACACGGGCGAACAAAGGAAATAACAAAATATATACTCCTGCGGCACTATTTTCAACGTCAAACCCAGATTCTGAAGGGTTACCTAAGCATATGGTTAATTAGTTCTGCCCCATCTGTTGGAGGTTTTTGTTTGGTGCCCAGCTCTTGGCAAGACTGTTATGATTTGAGGTGACTGTGCAGGGTTCCCTTCTCATATAATCTGAATAGAAATGACTTTTCTTTTGTGTATGAAAAAACCCTCTCTCTCTCTCCCTCTCTAGGATTTGCTATAAGATAGGAGTGTGTTGTCAAGCTGGGAGACTAGTCCCTATAAAACAGTCGCTAACTCTTCATCTCACAGATCATCTGTGAAAACAAGTCTCTAACGTCAGGGGATTGTGAGAAATGGGAACAAGGGAAAGAAAATGCTTCAAATGTTTCCTCCAGTTCTTGTGCTTTTTAAATGAATTTGCTGGAAGCAGCATTTGGCATCACAGCACATTGCCCACCAAGAGATGCCATTTGCTTCAACTGAATGTCTCACTAGTAAGTGCCAAAGAAGTGCCAGCAGATGCCATGTGTTGTATTCACACTGAGCTACAAAAGGCACGAAGGCAAGCCATGAAACCTGAGCATGTGCTTGCATATGCTGATTAAACAAAAAGGGGTAAAAAAAAACCTCCATTGCTTCTGGAAACCAACGGCAATTAATAAAATCTGGGCACGCAGGCAACTTGGCTCGGCAGTGTATTGGTGCACTAACAGCTGAGTGACAGAACATGGGTCCCCACACAGTCTGTCAATGCCACTCAGCAAAGAGGCAGTGCATTTCCTGGGGTGGAGAGAGAAAACTGGGAGGGGCTGGCGGAGGGTGAGGGGGGCGGAGAGGAGGATAAGAGATTGTCAACTCAAGATCCCCCTTCATGGCTGATTTACAGACTGGCATTTTATTTGAGGCCGGGCAACAACTTATTTCATGTTGATATTAGAAGGGAGAGTATACAATTAAAGGTGTCTCTACAGGCTTCTGCCAAATTCATCTCGGCTGCCCTGCAAGGTGAATCTGACAGAACCAGTGGGAGCAGTCAAACAACTGCCCAAATTGTTTGTTTTTCTGGCCATCTGACCTTCCCTGACTTCTGGAGACTGTCCACACAGGTCGCTGAAGCTCACGCCACGTAGCTGGGTTGGCTGAGAGCTTAGCCTGCTGGAAGTCAGAAAACACTCGTATCGGTCGGGTGTCTTCATAGAAACACACTGAGATAAAAATTAACCTTAAGGCTCATATTGGTGACTGTGTGAGTGCAGAAATCCACCTTTCTGATAAATCCATAAACTTCCCACAGGAACAGACAGGAAGAGGGAAATAGCTACTGCTCCAAGGGGTTTTGTTCTTCTATTCCTATTTCCAGATAGCTTCCGCATTTACTTGCAAAACTTTGGTTCTGAAACCATCTCAGGTTAGAGCCAGGGTTATGTGACTTGGCGCTACACACGTAAGCAGGGCTGCCCTACTGGTTCAACATTCACGACTTTCTCTGGTTCGACACGTCTGATCTTCCCAGGTTTTACAAACGTGATGTTCCATGGAATGACACTCAGATGCAGGGACTGCCCTTTTCGTGCAGCAATATACAGGAAGTACTGCATTTGACTTCCAACACCATGGATTTCTTTTAGGGCCTCCCGATACCAGTGCCTGGGGAGGGGGAGAGAGATCAAGAGTGAGGAGGATTGGAATGCATGCAAGACAGAGGTAGTCCTTGTGTGTGCACCCTAGAATTTTCTTTAATAGAGAGGATTTTTTTAAGACATGTAGAGAGAGGCAGAGAGTTTTTTTTAATTAGCTACAATATAACTTCTTCTGAAAGATTATGAATGGTTTAAAAGCTAGGAGTGAGGCACTACACAATTGTTCACTTTGTGCAAGTGTTTTTTTTTTGGTATTCAGAATCATACCAGTGCTCACACAGTTGAGATGTGATTCGTTGGAGAGACCAGAGGAATTGGGCCTATATTCACTGAAACAGAGAAGATTCAGGGGTGAAATTATTTCCAGTGGTTTGTGGGTTAGTGACCAGAAGGCATCAATTTAAGATAGTGAACAAAAGGGGAGATGAGAAGGATTTCTTTTTACAGAGGGTTGTTAGGATGTCAAGTGTGGTGGTGAGGGCAAAATCCGTGTTAGCTTTCAAGAAGGAAGTAAATCAATATCTAAAAAGGAATAATTTGCAGTGGTAATGGACATTTGTATGTTGGGAGGATCTTTCACGTCAGAAGGTTGTCCCAAGGATTTGGTCCCAAGCTGGGGGTTGGGATCAAGAGGGGCAGAGGGCAGGGAGGGTAGAGGTGGGAGGGTGACTGAAGGCCCGATCAAAGAGGAGGGTTTTGAGACATGCCTTGAAGGAGGCAGGGAGGGGGCGAGGCAAAGTGACTGTGTGATACAGTTCTAAAGGGTGGGGGCAGAATGGCTGAAGGCACGACCTCCGGTGGTGGGGTGGGGAGGGCAGGACCTGGAATGGGCCGGAGATTAAAGCAGAGGGTGGGCACGGGTCAGTATGGAGGCAAGTAGGTAAGTGAAAGGCAATTGAATGGATTGTTCTTTCAAAGAGCCAACATAGATACAATGGGCTGAATAGCCTTTTTCTCGGTTGTAAATTGTGAATTGTTAATTGTCACTCCCCTGAACCACGGGATTGGCCAAGGAGGGTATCATAAATATGTGGACAGTTGGGAATTCTCTTAAACTTTCTGGAATAGAAATTTTTTCTAGTATGTCTAATTCCTTACAAAATAGGTAAAGGGTACTAATTTATATGTCTTTTGCATTTTTCGACTGGGGGTTGGGGGGCTGGTGGGGTAAGAATTTGAAAAGTTCCAATACCTGTACCAATAAGATTCTCTAGTTTGTTCATTAAATAATTATAATTATATTTGGTAATTGGAAAAAATAAAAAAATTGGAAATTCCCCTAATCGGACAATTCTGATATTTTAAATAAAATAATGGAGCTAATCTTTACTCTTTTCTTCCTGAGATAGATTGCTCTAATATGTTGATATCCTTGACTATTAATTATACCTTACTTAGAGAATATCTTTCTAAAGCTCAGTAACAAACATGCTCCTGTGATCCGTGAGTGACTGGAAGGACACATCTGCCTTGCATTACCAACATGAGTTATCATCAGATATGGTTCAATTGTGACTTCCTATATAAAGAGGCTTTTTTTAATCCTTAACAATGATGGATGTGTACCCTGCCTCCTGGACAGCATGAAGCAAAACTGTTGCCAAAATTACATGAGTAAAAGCAGATTTATTCTTTAAAAATCATATTAGTGATTCTAGTCATGCTAACATATGGAATACCATCAAATGTAGTTTATCTATGTCTTGCAACGTTGCCTGCTCAGAACTCAAAGCAAGATGGAGCTGTTTCACAAGCAAACCTATTCAATGATTTACTCTGTTCTATTCGAAGTAAACTTATACTTAAGGAGAAAAGCTATTGGCTCACCATAGAACAAACTGGCCCACACCTGCCAATACCAGCAATCTGATGCCATCGGCAACACAGTTCCAGAAAAGCATCCTTCAAATAAGTTGATTCTTAGTCAGCTTCCTTCCAATGTTGTGCTTGTTCTGGCGAGAGCAAAGCTGCTTCGTTCCCCTCAGCTCAGTGAAGCGGAGTGGGTAACTGAGATTACATTCCCCGCTTCACATTACTCAGGCTGGCATTCTGAGCGATGGCACAAGTTCAGAACAACAGTAATGGGGAGAAATTTCACCTGTGTCTCAATTTACTCTATGTAGCATTTCAAAGCACCAGAATTTGGAAAGTTATTGAATTTAATCTTAACTTTGAAGCTGGCTTTCCGTCGATAAATTTAAAATTAAGATTGTATTTAAGAATTTGCCAGATTCCAAACATTCTGAACTGGTACATAAATATCTAGACACGGATGGAACTTCTCCGCTTAGGTGACTGTTTCTTTTTAAACATTGTTATAGAATATGTGTGGAGACTGGATATTTAAAACAATCCCTTCAATATTTACGGGTTGACCCTCAGGCAGACCAAGAGATTTTAACAGACTGTAGGGGCAGCGAGTCCAGTGTAACAGATCCATCCTGTTTATGCTGTGAGGATGGTAATCGGATAAGTTGTGAACCACCTTCTTCAGCCCGTGTTGACAGCGAGGCTCCAGCATGAACAGAGCTCTCTGAGACGACAGGTTCTCAATGTGAGATATAAACAAGGCTTAAATTCCCATGAATTGGTATCACTGAATACCAAAGAAAAATAATTTCTTCATTCCAGACCTTGTCTAATAATTATTTTGTACATAATAATAATAATAATAATAATCCTTGCATTTGATATAGTGCTTTTCACGTCGGGAGGACGTCCCAAAGCGCTTCACAGAACACACTGTAAAGTGAATTGACTGTATATTTGTGGGCGAAAGCGGCAGCCAATTGCGCACAGCAATGTCCCACAAACAGTCGTAGATTGAAAATGACCAATTTATTATTGTTTTGTTTTTTGGAAGAAGAAGAAGAAGAAGAATAACCCACATGTTTGAAATAGGGCCTTATGGCATTGAGACATCTCAAAGTGCTTCACAGAATATATTGCAAAGTGGATTGACTGTGTATTTTGTAGGTGAAACTCAGCAGCCAACTGCGCAAAGGATTGTCCCACAAGCAGTCGTGGATTGAGTGACCAATTTTTTTTATTTTTTGAGGGATTATTACCCATGGAAAGCGATCCGCCAATCGACTAACAACAGGGTTTCTATTTACTGCTAGGTAAACAGAGATGTATGGAGTAAGGAAACTTGCCTAAGTTTTTGGTCCACCTGGGAATCGAACCCGGGGCCTCCGATTGATAAGTGAGCGCACTAACCAATGCGCTATGGGACTACTTCACTTTAGCCTCCTAGCCTGGTAATACTTATTTCATAAACGAGCCTCTTAACGGGCAGAATGTAATGTTCAAAGTCCTGCTGCTGAACTTTGGATTTAAATTAGATGTCAATAGTTAAATCCTAATCTTAGAAAAACATACTGGTTCAGCCAAGTGTCTCCCATATGGAAACCCATCACAATGTTTTAAGAATATCCAAACCAAACGGAGTTCCACATATACATGCCACTTATGCATGGAAATTTCCCTGTATCTGGAATGGCGTATGCATTGTGCTTACCTAATTCTGGAGAATATTGGGCACAGGTTAGGGAGAGCCAAGCCTTATGGACCCAAGATTGTGTGTGTAAGGTACTGCTGGAGTTTAACCAGCTGAAACCTCATAACTTGGCATTGAGAGCATTGTACGGCAAGCTTCCCACTACTTGTCAGCTAAGATCACCCTACCCATTAGGCCTTTGACTTGGCAGAGTTAATAGAAGCCAAAGGGCCAGGCTAGCAGATCTGTCATCAGACTGGCTGAAGAACTGGACTACCAAGACCACCATCCACAAAATACACAGTCAATCCATTTTATAGTATATTCTGTGAAGCGCTTTGAGCTGCCTCAATGATGTGATAAGGTGCTATATCAAATACAAGGATCATTATTATTTATTAGTAGTAATATTATCCCAGAGCGTTGAGTTGATTCTGATATTTCATTGCTAAGCAAATTAGTCCCAAGGAAAGTTATTTACCTCTACCCCCCCACCACCCCCAAGAGGACTGTTACTAGTTGATCGTTTGACATCTGACAAAGCACAGGTTTGAACCCTCACAGGGTAAGAGTAGGGACCAAGAACTCCCTGTGAGCTTCCTGATGGCCAACACAACTCAACATAAGATCTATGAGAACATGACCACCATTCTCCTGATTTTGGACATACATCCCTTCCCATTGACTGATGGCTCCACTAGTTGGAAATGCACAGCTTGAAGCAACTGCTTACCTTTCTGCAAACCAATCAAGGTGGATTCTGAAAGCCATCATTTCATACCTACTCGGATTCCCAGTAACACGATGAAGATGAAGTTTAGATGAAGAAAGGCTTTGGGCCCATTTGATCTTAGACTTTCAGAAAACCAGCTCTACTGCCTAGATATTGCAGCATCAAGCCGCTTCTTAAATGAGTCCTTTCGTGGCCTCTGGTAATCCATTCCAGCTGGCAGTTATCCTCTGTATAAAGAAGTACTTCCTGAATGTCTGTACTAAACTTGCCCTTCACAACCCTGAACTTGTGCCCACTTGTCCTGCTGCCTTGGAATATTTATGTTGGATTCAATTTATATGAAATGATTATTTATTGAGCAGCCTGCACTTCAATCGAGCTATAAACATTGATGGCTTTTCAGTTTAAAAAATCACATTTTACATGAATAGGTCAAAATATAGTTAAGTAGGCCACTGAGAGTGCATGTACTCATGGATACTAGTTTGGATTTTGTTTTTACAGAGAGAAGTTGCCTTTTATTTTAAAAACTGATGAACTTCCTTTCCTTTCCTCTCAGCCCTATTTATTCAGCTGAGCACCAACTGAGTCCAGTTTTCTCTTCACTAGTGCTAGCATGCCAATGTAGTGGTTTCCAGCACAGGCCAGTTTACTATAGATTGTGTATGTATGGGTAAACTGGAAGGGCTTCGTTCACTCACGAGTGAACTGTGATCTATGCCAGGAAGATTCATGGGGCTTCTCTCCAATCAAAAGTATAGTTCAGGTCCTCAATTTAATAATAATAATCGTTTCATTTGGTATAGCGGCTTATCATGTCAGAAGGACATCTCAAAGTGCTTCACAGGATTTACTGTGAAATGGAGTGACTTGTGTATTTGTAGACAAAAGTGGCAGCACAAATGCACACAGCAATATCCCACAAACAGCCACAAAATGAATGACTAATTTCATTTGGGGGATTGTTTGCCAGAAGACTGGGAGAGAGAAACTCAAGAAACTCTTTTTGAATAGCGCCATTGACCTGGCAAGCACCATCGATCTCACAAGCGAAAGACCTGGGTTCGATTCCCGGCAGGGCAAAATGTTGGGCAAGTTTTCTTACTGCACACATCTCGGTTTACCTAGCAGTAAGTAGGAACCCTGTTTTTAGTCAATTGGCGGATCACCTTTCTGGGGGTAATAATTCCTTCAAAAGAAGAAAAATAATAAATTGGTCACTTCAATCCACGACTGTATGTGTGACACTACTGCACGCCATTGGCTGCACATTTCACCCACAGTCAAAATATACAGTCAATTCACTTTGCAGTATATTCTGTGAAGCACTTTGAGATGTCTTGAAGACGTGATAAAGCGCTATATCAAATGCAAGGATTATTATTATTATTGGATTCTTTAACACCCGCCTGAACAATCAGACAGGGCCTTAGTTTAGCATCTTATCCAAAGAATGGCATCTCCAAAAATGTTAAGGCTTCTGCTCCTTAGCTCCCAACTTTCTCAGGTTAAATCCATATACTGGGCATATAACACTGTGGAAGGGTTCTAACACTGTGGAAGGAGCATTCATTAAACCACTTGTTTAAACCCCTTGTACTGATCCCCGACTGTTCAGCACCTTGGGACAGCTTCCCAACGTGAAAGGCGCTTTAAAAATGTAATTTTGTTGTTGTTGTTTGTCCTCCATATGTTGTGCCTTCACTCTGTGCTCATCTTTTCCATGATCAGGCTGGCTGTCTTAGTTTCTCTCCAGTTTACCAACTACTGATCGTTCTAAAAGTACTGTTGTTCCTCTCAATCTCCAAAAGTTTGTACCACTGACACACTTTCAACAAATAACCTCGAACAAACTCTTCTCTAGACACCACAACTTCTGACCAACACTGCAAGGCTGTTCAACATCTCTCCCTGAGCTCTGTTACAGAATCCCAGGTAAATCTGGTGTAATTCCTGCCCCATCAAATTTAAGAATTGTCAAACTCCCGACATCAAAGGTGCTACATAAGTGGAAATTGTGTTGTATTATATATAGAGCAGATTCTTGAAAGTAGCTCCCAGTCTTTCCCAGCAATACTTCTCTATACATGATGAAAATATTCACTATAGCTTAACTTTGTATTGTGTAAAATTCAAAATAGTTAAAAAAAAGTCAGATTCAGAAGAAAACTAAATCAGTGTTGGCAGGATTCAAGAAGAGGGAAAAGTCACAAAATAACTGGAATAGAAAAAAAATCTCTGATCAATTTTCCCCTTCCTCTTGTGAAGGAGTTGGTATCCTCTTCTCATTCAACTAGGCCAAGTCTCCCTTCAGTAGTTTCATCAATTTGCCAATCATCTGTAAGCTTAGTGGTTAGAGCACTCGCCTCACAAGCGAGAGGATCTGGGTTCAATTCCCGGCAGGGTGAAAGGTTGGGCAAGTTTCTTTACTCCACACGCTTCTATTTATCTAGCAGTATGTAGGAATCTGGTTGTTAGTTAATTGACGGATTGCTTTTCTGTGGGTAATAATCCCTTAAAATTTTTTTACAAAAATACTAATTTGGTCACTCAATCCACGACTGTTTGTGGGACACTGCTGTGTGTAATTGGCTCCCATGTTTCGCCCACAGAATACACAGTCAATTCACTTTACAGTCTATTCTGTGAAGTGCTTTGAGACATCTCAAAGATTTGATAAGGCGCTATATCAAATGCAAGGACTATTATTATTATTGTTATCTTAAATATTGGCTTCCAAATTAAAATAAAAAAGTTTTTTAGGTTAAGAGATGAAATTAGGTCTCTGGAAACCTGAAGTCTCATATTTTTAAACTTAAAACTATTGTGGAAGTTGGAAAGAGGCCTATATGAAGTTCAAAATAAGGCTCAAATCATTTATTTTTATATTGTTATATTTCATAGAATCTAGAGCATTGAAACAGGCTGTTTGACCCAACTGGTTTGTGCCCATGTTTATACTCCACATGAGCCTCCATAAATCCTAATCCCCTACCCCTAGCCTCCCTTAATAATAATAATAATAATAATAATAATAATCCTTGCATTTGATATAGCGCTTTTCACGTCGGGAGGACGTCCCAAAGCGCTTCACAGAATAGACTGTAAAGTGAATTGACTGTATATTTGTGGGCGAATGCGGCAGCCAATTGCGCACAGCAATGTCCCACAAACAGTCGTAGATTGAAAATGACCAATTTATTATTGTTTTGTTTTGGAGGGATTATTATTAGGCTCTGTGTGGAGTAAGGAAACTTGCCCAAGGTTTCGCCCTGTGCCTGGAATTGAACTCAGGTCTCTCACTTGCAAAGCGAGTGCTCTAACCACTGAGCTACAGGACTCCTTAATAGCCTCCCCTTGATTCCCTTCTCTCTCATGTATGCTATTATCATATCCCATTTAGACTTTTCTGATGCAACCCCCAATGATCTCCAGCTCCACCATTCACAAGCAGCAACTCATCCAAAACCCCACCACCCGCCTTCTCACCTGTACCAAACTCTGCATGTTCACCCCAGTCCTTGACAGTCATCACTATCTCCTAGAGGATTCATTTCAAGGTCCTCACCTACAAATCCATCCACAACCTGGCACCCTTTGCCTCTCAGATTTCCTTCTTCCCTCCCCTCCTCCTGCATTCATCTAATTATCTAATTTGGGTTTCCTGTGTGTGTTCCTCTGAACCTTCAGTTCCTTTGACCCTAACCTGTGGAACTCCCTCACCCTACCATTCCCTCTAGCAGCCCCCCCCCCACATACACACACACACACACACACACGTACACGTTCTGGCTTTAACTCCTGCTTCAAATTCTACCTTCCTGAATAAGCCTGTTGTCACTTCTCTGTGCCCCTCCCCCTCTCACTGAACAGTGTTCAACTCCATCCCTGTGAAATTCTCCGAACAGTTATGTAAAAAGTGCTATATAAATGCAAATTGTCAATGTATACATTGAGTTTCCTTTTTAAACACAGATCACTACCCTCTGCGTAAAGAAATTCCCCCTAAATTTTCTTTCAGATCTGTTACTGGCTGTCTTATACTTATGCCCCTTAGATATGGACTCACCAAAAAATGAAAATTGTCTATGTGCACTTTATCAAACTTCATAATTTTTAACTCCTTTATCAGATTCCCTCTCACTTGTCTCATCTGCATTAGGAAAAGCTCTATTCTGTCCAGTCTCTCCTGACAGCTGTATCCTCTCGTGCCTGATAATAGCCTAGTAAATCTATGCTGCTGCATTGTAGTATGGTAACCAGAACTGTACAGTGTACTCTAAATCTAATCTAATCGAGGTCTTAGACAAATATAACTTTATTTCCTTGCTTTTGTATTCTATTTATTTTGACATAAAGCATAAGACTTTATATGTATTCTTCAATGTCCTAATCAAGCTAGGTTGCTCCATTCGGAGATTTTATAATCTGACTCCGTAGAACTCTATTATTTATTCCTATTCTTAAATCTCTGCTTTGAAAATGTATTTTGAAATATCATCAGTAAATCTACTTGTATCCATGAACCTTGTATCATATGGTTATAGCATTTAGTAAGTGGTGTTCTTTGTCACTGAGCCTTTCACCTGTAAAGCTGAAGAGTTTTAATTTGAATTGATTGAGCGTGCAGTACAGTATACATCAACATTTGTTTCTCATCTCTCAGTGAACAGTGTTTTATCTTTGGTCAGTCGAGTGTCTGACACATGCGGACACCACCACAGTGCTGCATGTTAAAATATGATACATCTTTAAATCATTGAGATGACCCATCCTTTTAAATCAACATGCAAACATATTCTTCCCTAAACACCGAGCACTGGTGACATGATTGGGAATAGTTACTGAGATTTGTTGACAGTCTGACAAGGTGAATTCAATAATCACAGTCAAAACTGAAGCTTGCCAGGTCACTTACTCATGTTCATGAAACTCATGGCATTAGGCTCAGTAACTGCTCTGAGTGCTGAAGCCTGGGTGGTTTATCTCCTGAAGACACCATACACGCGCACTATTCAAGGAAGATTCTTGAAAAAGATACTGCATTGGCAGAAATTGAAGGGAATAAAAATAACGCTAATTTATTAATAATCCTTCTGAGCTTTTCAAGTTGAGAGGCCATCTCAGGAGCCTACTGGATATACTGTAAAGTGAAGTGATTATGTATCGTGTAGGCAAATCCTTATTGTAAAAGGAACATTTAGTATTCACTGCTGAAACTCAAATACATCCAGTGTTGAAGGTCCTGCCTACATCACTGCAAAGGTTCACATGTTAACAATAGGCAGGGTAACCAGTGCATGTGGAAAAATACTCCAGCAAGGAGAAGTCGGGTCAGGAGCAGAGGGGCATAATCCAGTGGGGAGCAGGAACTTAGAAAAAAATGGACACTGAAATTGAAGAAATAGTTCCCAGAGAGTTAAAATATTGACCATGGTATGCATTTACCAATAACTGCAGATACAATTCTATCTCAGGAAACAGTGTATAGTTTGGGACACGATATGTCAAGCAACTATCAGGATGGTGGAAGGCAAACTAGATGGACCTTGGTCTTCTTTCGCCAAGCAATTTCTTACGTTCTTATGCCACAGGCATTTAATTGAAATGGTTTAGCAACTTGTAGCTTAGACTCAGGCAAATATGACATCTACAATTTCTGCATCTATAGTGCTTAACTCGGTTATTTGAAAGTTTCAGAGCCAGGTCCGATTCTGCTGCAAATAGTGCACCTAACAAGAATTACAATAGAACAATTTAGATTTGTGTTCACCTGTCCGCCAAAGATAACAGAGCAATGGATCATGAATCTTTTTGTTTGAAAACAACGTGAACAATTTTGAACAAGTTTTTAAAACAGCAATAACCACCGAAAAGTGGTTTGGATTTTGTTTTTGTCCAACTGCAAAATCATTACGACAGGATTTTGCACTCAACTGGAAGCAGCTCATTTTGCAATAATAATAATAATCCTTGCATTTAACATAGCATCTTTCACATTGGGAAATGCTGTGATATTAAATGTTTTTGTGTACAACATTAGTCTTACAGAACGCTAGGAGGATGTCTCAAATTGCTTCACAAAATATACTATGAAGTGTTGTGACTGTATTCTTTAGGCGATTACTGCAGCCAACTTGTGCACGCCAATGTCCCAAATAGCCATAAATTGAACAACCAATAAAAATTACAATTATTTATATCAAGTTGCAGAGCAGTCAGACACAGACAAGTTGGGCCAAATAACTAGTTTCTGTGCCAATATTATTCTATGTAATTTGGTCTGTTTTTCCTGAATCCGTTGGTCTTCATGGTAGTTTCACATCATAGTTAGAGGATATATATAGGAAGTGGCTTTAAAGTTAACCATTTGATTCCCTCTACCCTGTTGACTTTGTGCAAGTTATTTTCAGTTACATCGAGAAAATGTTGTTGCTGATCTAAACGGAGGATTCAGCTATATTGTGCTTCTATCTGCAGTGGCATTCAATGTACGTGGTATGTTATCATTGGAGAATATTTGACCCCTTATTTCTGGTTGCTTGTGCAGGTACCTAGTTACAGTATGTAGATAGTCAGTATGATTCTCGGCTGTACAATATAACCGAGGGCACAGCACTCATTTTTGTGACATTTAATGTTTATCTGTACAACATTTAGTCATTCTTACAGCACGTTGCTTATTCTTAAGCTGTGTCTATTCTAAGAGACTGTGCTTATCAGCCTGGTCTGATCCCCAGCCGCACATTCATGTGAATTCACCAGCAGGATGCAGATGATGGCAGGATGGTGTTCTCTGGCACACAATCTTCATAAACCACAGGGTACCTTTCAGGCTCGGCAGACATTACATATGCTCCCAGATTAAGTCTGCCACCACAGGAGGTTGTACCTGTACATGTGCTTGTCCGACACTCTTTACTAAATTTCTGATATTTTCTTAATACCTTGCCAAAGGTGTCAACTTTGCTCAGTTGGTAGCATGATCACCTCTGGATCTGGACTGGTTTGGCTCAACAGTGTAACTCCAGTGCAATTCTGGAGAGCATGGCAGTGTTGAAGGTGGCACCTTTTGAATCAGACGTTAAAGCAAGCTTCTGTCTGCCAAGCTGCTAAAGATCTCATAGATTGTACTTCTCTAATATTGCCCCAAGAATTCACATGTTAATGAGTCACATAAAATGGATTTATAATCCTTGCATTTGATACAGACCCTTATCAACTGTCGAAATATCTTGAAGCGTTTCACAGAATATTACTATAAATTGCAGTGACTGTATTCGTAAGTGAACACAGAAGCCAATTTTCGCACAGTAATATCACACAGCCAAAAAGTTAAAAGCCAATTTTATCTGGAGGGTTGTTGTGCAGGACACCAGAAGAAACTCCTCTTTTCGAATATTGTCCTTGGATCTTTAAAGTTCACTTGAACAGACAGATGAGCCCTTGGTTTAACGTCTTATCCAAAGGACAGGATGTCGGATAATGTGATGCTTCCCAAGCACTGTAATGGAAGTATCTGAACAGACTACAAGCTCAAACTCCTGACATAGGAGATGAACCCATACCTCTGAATCAGAGTCCAGGCTTGCCCCACACTGACACCCAAAACCAGACTCATCTTGTATTTCATTATTAGGATCTTACATTTTATCTGAGACATTTTGATGCTGGTCACAAAAATGTGGAATTCAGAAATAGCGACTTGGAATTGTACATACAAAATAATGCAAAGCCTGGAAGGACTGAATCCAAAGCATGGAGAACAACATCAATGTTCAACTGGTCTATGTGCCGTCATTAACACTTGTGAGCAGTCACTTCAATTTGGTGGCCCTGAATCTTCCCCATCTTTAGTTAAACTGCTTATTACTTCTGTGCAATTGTTTGCACTTTCACCTCTCTCCCTTTTGTTATTGATCTGCCTGCTGCATCTCTGGATCCTGGGATTTTTATCTCCCTGTTCCTTCAGTGAAAATTAGCTTGCTTGCTTAGCTTGCTTTCAATAACAAAGAACAAGGCAGCCAGCCCACCTAAGGTGGGCACTTACCCTACAGTTCTGGCTCTGGATGTAGGATGGGGAGCCACTTTGGATGGCAGTGTACCTTCATCCAGAGGTAACAATGCCAACATGTTTATATCATTTAATTTTCACTGAAGGAACAGGGAGATAAAAATCCCAGGATCCAGAGATGCAGCAGACAGATCAATAACAAAAGGGAGAGAGGTGAAAGTGCAAACAATTGCACAGAAGTAATGAGTGATTGCTTCTTGGCACAATATGTGCAGCACAGTATTAGCTTGAGCATTAATTCAATTTAATATGTAGTAAACCTGAAAAAAGAATTATTAGTCTGGTGGAGTGAACATTTTGGCTCTGGTGATCATTATATTGATTAGTTTGAAATGTTCATTAAGGGAAAGCCCAAATGTCTCAGCACTAAGAGGAGAGGACAAGGCAGGTGTGTGTGCGTGTGCGTCTTTGGCAAGGGTGGAAGAGGGGCAAGCAGGAGGCGGGGGGGGGGGGGGGGGGGGGGGGGATGGAGGGGCATGCAGTACATAGATATAAAACAGAATAGAAAGTAAAAGGGAATATTTGATACTAAAGGATATAGAGAGGAAGATCAATATCAGAAAAATAACTTAGCTGAAAGTGTCTGAACAAGATCAAAAAACAACTTGGAGGCTAAGAATTATTTTTAAAAAGTTATAAGCAATATAGAATGACTGGAAAATAATAGGTGGTTGAAGCTAATTCAAATGAATATTATAAGGGATTGCAGATGGCAACAAAAAAGATCCAAAATAATTTCAAGCAGGCAGTATTGAAGTCAAATAGTCCTTTTGAGGAATAGTTTGATAGAAATACTACGGGGAGGGAAGAAAATTAGGAAATGGCAGATGTTTTAAAACTATTAACAGTAGGTGTCTGTGACCAAATACAAGATGAAAACAATCTTGTTCAAGAATAAGCAGAGTACACAGAGGTCAGAACAACGTTACAAGAAGCCCAAAAGGATTAAATCTACCAAAGTCTCCTGGGCACAATGGTCCATTTCACCAAATAGTGTTATTGATCAGCCTGCAGGCCTTGGCTCAGCCCCGTTCCACTGGACAAATGTTACACTGGCCAGGGAGAGCGAGGATTTCACTCCTCAGCAGATCAACCCAGCAACATGAAATAGTCAATAAAAAATAATTACATCATAATCATATAATAATAATCCCTCCAAAAAAACAAAACAATAATAAATTGGTCATTTTCAATCCATGACTGTTTGTGGGACATTGCTGTGCGCAATTGGCTGCCGCGTTCGCCCACAAATATACAGTCAATTCACTTTACAGTGTGTTCTGTGAAGCGCTTTGGGACGTCCTCCCGACGTGAAAAGCGCTATATCAAATGCAAGGATTATTATTATTATTATCAAACCAACAATTTATAAAACAACAAAATATTTGCTTCTAAATGAAAGGTGGACACTGGGATCTTACTTGGAGGGGTGTGCTGCCATCTAGTGGCCCATAGTTAACACCAGCAATAGTTAACAAAGGCTGCAAACTTTATCCTGATATTTTAAAAGGAGAATTCATGTGAATTCACCAGTAGGATGCAGATGATGGCAGGGTGATGTTTTCTGGCACACAATCATCATACACCACAGGGTACCTTTCAGGCTCGGCAGACATTGCACATGCTCCCAGAATACGTCTTGACACCACAGGGGGCTGTACCTGTTTGTGTGCTTGTCCGACACTCTTGTACTAAGTTTCTGATATTTTCTTAATACATTGCCAAAGGTGTCAGTTTTGCTCATTTGGTAGCATGATCACCTCTGAATTTTGTTGGTTCCATTTCTGATGCCTCTGGTTGTCCTACCTACCTGTACATGAAAGATAATAAGGAGGTAGACCATTTCAAACCACCAAGTTTGCCTGTTTATGGGTTTACATTCCAATTCTCAACAGATAATAACAATAATAATGCTTACATTCAGTATAGCTCCTTTCATATCAGGACGACGATCCAAAGCACTTCACAGGATATACTGGAAAGTTTATTGACTGTGTTTTGTGGGCAAACACTGCAGCCAAATTGCACCCAGCAATGTAGCCACAATGGTCAATTTTATTTGGGGGATTATTGGCCAGGACACTGGCAGAGAAACTCCCTTCTCTTTTCAAATAGTTCCGTCCACCTAAACAGATAGACAGAGCCTCGGTTTAATGCTGCACCCAACGGGTGGATCATTTTCTCTCTCTCCTACTTTATTGTCAATCCTTTAGGCCCCTAGCACTTCAGTGTATTTAAGAAAAAAATCTGTCCAGCTACTTTTGGAATGCTTTCCCAGAGTTGGCAATTTTTCTGTTGGTTTGGAAACACCAACTGAGAAGACATTACAGAAGTAGTGTCCAGGATCACGATTTCAATTGATCTTATAAATAATTGTGTTCCTTGGTTCTCTGATGTTCCTAAACAAGAATGTTTGTCTGCATCAGTACCATAGGAGGTTACAGCAAAGAAGGTCATTTGATCCATCGTGTCTGTACTGGTTCTTTGAAAAAGTTATCCATTGAGGCTCATTTACCTAAAAAAATCCTAACCGCCTACTTCTGATACATTATTATGATTTCTTTCCCCAATTTCTTGTTCAAGTATTAATACCTTAAACTAGGCTAATGTTCGGAGAATATTCTCCAGTGCTCCTACGTATTGTGGCAATATGGTGGCCACAACTGGAATGACAATCTGCAGGAATGCAATAATGGCGCTTGCTAAAGGTAAAAGATGAATGTTTACTTGTGTTTTGAAGATGGAGATGGTAGACGTAAGGCAGAGGAGGGGTTTTGGCAGAAAATTCTTGTGAGTGGGGCATGGTAACTGAAAACTCGGCTACCAATAGCGGGACAAAGGGAATGAAGAACAAGATATAGACCAGAATCAGTAGAGCATAAGATACTGGACAAGAATAGTACTGGAAGAGATTGCATATGGGGCAAATTTGTTATTAACAATTTAAGGACCTCGCACTCTTAACAACAGACATTTCATACTTAGCCATCATAGATCACTTCTCAATTAAGTGCAATAAAATTGTTCATTAATTCATGAAAATATAGTATATAGTATCTTTTGTGCAACACAATCATCAGTGATAAACCACCATTTTTTTATTTCAAAAATAAAAACAGCCATTAATTTTCATACATAACACAAAATCATCAACTTTCCATTGAAAGATACTTCAAATGTAGAGTACACGAGACACAATTTATTTTGGTGAATAAAACAATACAAAATTTGGTTGTCACTTTACAGTATCTTTTGGATGTAAAATACAGAATTTACACAGTCAAATATTCAGTATAATTTCTTCCCGTCCAGGATTGACCTTATTACCACTGAGGTCCTTGGCAGACATTTCTCCTTATAAAGCAAGCCAACACTCTGTTCACTTACATGTGTTAATTGTCAATTATCAGCATCAACTTACCACAATACATTCAGTGTAAGGTTTAAGTGATAAAGCAAGGAATAATCAATTCACGTTTGGGAGGGGTAGTGAGGAAAGAAGTGTGGGGGTGGGGGGTGCGGTCATAGAGGTTTATGCAGAAAAATGCTATTGCCCAATGCCCTAGCATTGCAAAATGCAGACTAACCTGGTTTTGCAATGCCATTGCTGTTCAATTATTTTTCTGAATTGGTATAACTGAATACAGGATTTCTATCTTTTCGTTAAACTGTCCAGATAGATCTTCATATAAATGAATCACATCTTTTGTACCTGTAAACAAGTACAACACTAAAATGTGTTCCACGAAACACAACCCATTGCCAGAAAAGCTCTACCTTCAATACAACGGTCTCTTTTCATTCTACAGTGCCTTTCTAGTTTTATCGCTAGGCAGTATGCCCTGCCTGGAGATTGATCTAAACCGCTAACTACTTGCATTTTGTAAACCAACAGATCTGTGTGACTTAATAAACTCCCAGCCTTATGACTGTAGCAGCCACAATTCGATATTACTGGTAAGGTATCTGGTTACTCAAGGCAATTATCTGTCATTTAATACTGAAGAAATTGTATGATGCCCTAGGTATAGATCTTGCATAATTTGATGTTCAGCTGTAACAGTAACTACAATGACTAACACAAAGCATAGTCTTGTAATTCCAAAAGATAGATTTCAACGAGGGCTTCAAAGGTGGAGAGAGAGAGGGTGAGGTGGAGAGACACAGGGAAGATGTTCCAGAGAACATGGCAGAATGGCTGAAAGCTTGCCCTGTTCCCCCCACAATGGTGGGGCAGATCAATCCGGTGGACACGAAGCAGGGCATTGTTAAGCTGAGTTTAGGGAGCGGCCAGGTCATTAGGGATTCAAGGGGTCAAAGAAGAAAAATGGGACACGACCGTAAAGGATTTGAATGCCCGGTCAAGGATCTTTAATTCAATCTGCAGAGGAATGGGGAACCAACGGATCGGACGAGTAAGAATAATAATAATAATAATAATCCTTGCATTTGGTATAGCGCTTTTCACGTCTTCTAGATATCCCAAAGCGCTTCACAGAATATACTGTAAAGTGAATTGACTGTATATTTGTGGGCGAACGCGGCAGCCAATTACACACAGCAATGTCCCACAAACAGTCATGGATTGAAAGTGACCAATTTATTATTGTTTTTGTTTTTTTGGAGGGATTATTATTAGGCGTGTGGAGTAAGGAAACTTGCCCAAGGTTTTGCCCTGCCTGGAATTGAACTCAGGTCTCTTGCTTGCAAAGCGAGTGCTCTAACCACTGAGCTACAGAGTATGAGGGTGATCGGCAGGTGGAGCGTTGTGCGGGAGAGAACACTCGGTGCAGAGTTCTGAATGGTCTGCATCCTGTGTAGAGAGGAATTGGGGAGTCCAGTGAATAGGGCTTTGGAATAATTGAGCCTGGAGGTACAACAACAAATACAACTAGTAAGAAGGTGGGTTATAACTAATAATCCTTGCATTTGATATAGAGCCTTATTAAGTCGCCAAAACATCTATAATTTAGTACAATATTTTGTTATCATTTGCTCATTGATTTCAGTGTAATATTGTGCATACAAACTCACACATCTATAACCCACACAACTACAAGCTCAAAGTGGCTGATTCATGAAAGCACTTCAGTTGGCAATGATGGTCAAACTGTAACAGTGTGTTCCACAAACGATATTCAGCTTCCGCGAAAAAAAACACACCTCACAATCCAAAATACAAACTAATTTCGTACTTACAGCAAAACAGACCTGCATCATTAAAACCAAGCAATAAAATATTATAGTGGATTTATTGGAAAGGTTTAAGTTTTGTTTGTACCCCTGTAAAAAAAAGGTTTGGGACTCGTGGCTATTTGTTATTTATAAAAGCTTTCTACAGTCAGCTTTTGTGATCCTCAAACCACTTGTTGTTGTGGTTACATACTGCCGAGTGATGCCAAATGATAATCCACCCAACATTGCTTCATTTACATTTACTCATCCATGTCAAGGTTAAATTCTCAGAACATGATTGTCGATCACACACTGCAAACCCTGCACTGTGAATATTGTCTTCGGTGGGGCGGGTGGGGGTTGCCACAATAGTTTAGCAACAGAAATATTAAAGGGTTATTATCCCTTCAACAGGCAGCTCCATCCCTGGCCAAGTCAGTAACTGGGCTGCCCAACAATGTCAATGCAACACCGCCATGTTGGTGTTACAGCATACAAATAACCTGCTGCAATGCGCACGACTGCATTGGGACTCTTACTTTTGTTTTGTGCAATAGATGATAAGGATGAAGCGACAATGTAATCAAATCATCGAATGGGTCACCGCGTTCCCGGTAAATCGTCTTGAGGGACATATTTCACTGCCCCATTCAGCTCAAAGGTACAAAGCAAGAAATCAGTCAGGTACTTTTGGTCCTCATTGGGTTACTTTAAACATGGAACAAAAAGCACCAAAGTTCCTAGAGCAATCCTGGCACATCGTCATTAATAACAATTTTTGTTGTTTCCCACCACCAAATGATAGGCACTCGGTTCCTCTTTTGGGGATGGGGAGGGAGAAATTCCACCGGTGGGGGGTGGGAGAGATGGTGAGGGGTTAAAGATGGATGCTATTTTCTTAACATTTCAGAAAATGCAGAAATTGGCAAATTGTTGAATTCAGTCTTAACTTTGAAGCCAGTTTTTTTATAAAAAATGTTTTAGAGAGTACATCTACACCCAGCTGAAAGTTCTTCCTTGTTGAATTACCAAGAGTTCACGACAGACAGGGAGGTGTCGAGGTCGCAAGTCCCTTCTGCAGTATATGGAACAACGAGGTGCACTGTACATTAGGATATTCTCAAACAAAAACATGGGAATGCAGACAAAGAATTATTACAATTCTCACAATGCAACTCAACACGCAATAGTCACAACAAAGGATTAGGATTACTCTGCGCTAGAACAAATCGGAGTACAACAAATTTATTGCAATAAATATTTAACAAATAAATCACAATTATAATTATATTATTATTAGATCTTGTCCCATCAGCTACATAGTATCTTTGGTTCCTGAACTGGTCTGAAAAAGCTGAAACGTTCTGTCACAATAAAAGTCATCAAATCATAGGCACTTGGTATATATAACATTCTCACTTTGAAATGCTGACCCTGTAAACCGATCCACACTGGACTGCCAAATTTGCTTTACTGTAGCAAATAAAGCCTGGCACAGCTGACATGCCATGATCCCTTCCAACAGTGTTTCCACATTTCCAGCTGTCAGATCGCAACTGATCAACTCTTTCCATTTGGCTTACATTTAAAGCAAAAAGGTAGCTGAGGTTATGTGGGAATGTTCAGGAATAACAGAAAAAGACCTAACCATGTCAGCATCTGGTATAAAACCAAACAATTCACGTTGAATGAGTTAAAGAGAGGAAATGCAAAAAGAACATTAAAATATATCAATCACTGACAGGGAAAGGTGCTTACATCAGTGGATATCTTTTTTTAAACAATGTGAAGAAAGTTATTCGGGAAGGACAATTGATTTTTAACAAACCCAGAACAAAGCATCCACTGCACCTTGTCTTTTTATACAGAACTGCAGCAGTAGATTGGAATGTTTGCACCAGACCTCACAATTGTGCTTTTCTCTGTGTGTTAGTTTTGCTGCAGCTTGATCCAGCATCTTTTTTTCCCCCTTTGATTAAAACATGGACAGTTCACAAATTCATCAACAATAAATTGCAAGACTGCCATTTTCACAAAACCAGGTCTGTCTAAATATGCTAAGCACAAACATCAGCATTTCAGAAATGCTGATTTCACCAAATCTCCCAAACAAAATGCAGGACAGTCACTGCAGTAGTTTTGTTTAAAATAGCCATTCTGTTAACTCCTTGTGTACAAATCAGGCAGAAAACAGCCAAAAGTCGTCCAGTTTTATATGGTGAAAATCCCTACACTACCCAGCAGTAAAATGATTACATTGATAATTAGTTTGATGCAAGTGATTCTCAGTAAAATGTAGCACTTTGAAAGCATTTCAAGTGTAGTATTTCATGTGCATTGAGTAGTCCTGAAATAAGGCCTGCACAAGCCATTAAACATATAGGGAACCTTTATAAGACTGCCACTTGGAGCCCAATATTGTTGCTAGGAGAGACTGTTAAGTTTCAAGTCTAACATGGGTATGGGACTATTACTGGGAGGCCTGCTAGGTACATCCACAAAGGAGGATTCATCTCTTCAGCTTCCATCTGCTAAATATGATTGGCGAGGTGGTGGGAGGCCCGCAGTGGTTGCCTTTGCCTGAATGGAATAAACCACAGGATCTTCCAACGAGTGCCAAACACTTCTGAGAAGGTCTGCTGCCACGGCTTAGTGGGCTTCGATCTGCAGATAACGGCATTAGAAAGAGGCAGCATTCCCATCGAGTATTGCAGTCAGATAAGAACAATAGCTTGACTGATGTAGCGCTGTTGGCTCCCGACTCATTACGTGTTTGAAATTAAATCCTTGCAAAGCACCAGGCGTGTAGAGAGTCAGCGCCTGTCCGTGTACTGAACATTAGAATTTAAAACAGTAATTGTCTCTTTCATTTCACAATATTTCTACATTATTTATAGTCGAGCTTACAGTTTGGGATGGTGGGTTTTCAAAATTCGTAACATTTCTTGGGCATTTCAAACAATTTACGCATTTAAGGAAATCAACTTAGCATCGTCAACTGTTTTCAATAGCAACCGAAATGCGTTTTGAATTAAGAAACAATGTGAAATCTTTAATCTGACATTTACTTGCTCCAGTGGTTTCCCACAATATGCATTTGGCGTAATGTAGTGTATGACTTATTTTCTGGGAATAGTCTGCCAAAAAATCTCTTCATATTAATTTGTGTGATAGGAACTGGAAAGTGAATAAAATAAATTCTACTCCTTTACAGCCACAGAGTAGGAACTGAGGGGGGGTTGGAGTGGTGAAAAATGTCTTAAAAAGAAATCAACGGGGCCATTAAGGGTATGGGGGGAATTTTGTTGTTGTTGTTTAATTCAGTTGGTCTTCAATACTTACAAGTCATCAAAACAATTTGCCATTCTTTCTATTGTTGTTGTATCCTGTTGACAAAAAGTTACAAAGAGAATTATTGATAAACTGGCCAAGTTTTCATCTCATTTTCTAGATGAATGAATGTCAGGTGTCAGCTTGGCTCTGTTGGCAGCACTTTTGTCTCTGGGTTAGAAGGTGGTAGGTTCAACCCCCACGTTGGGATGTGAGCTCATAGTGTACACTGACAATCAATCTAGTGCAATGCTGTGGGACTGCTGCATTGTTGGGAGTTGCTGTCTTTTAGATGAGATGTTAACCTGAGGTCCAGTCTGCCTGCTCAGATGGAAGTTAAAAATCCCATGACAGTGTTGGAGTAAAGAAGGGAGTTTCTCCCAGTGTCCTGGCCAGCAATCGTCCAGACAAATTTCTTATTCACCTTATGGCTGTTTGCAGGACCCGCAGTGCGCAAGTTGGTTACTGTGTTCATTCACAAATGCACAATACTACATTTAACAATTCCCTGGAAAGCACTTTGATTTGTTTCGACCTAATAAGTGCGACATCAAATGCAAAGATATTATAATGAATAAACGTGCCTTTTTATAACATCTATAATACTGACATGTCTCAAAGCGCTCAACAGCGATCATTCTTGGGCCAACAATCCCCAAATAAAATTGGTCGTTCACTCTACGGCTGTTTGTTTCACAGGATATACTTTCTACTATAAAGTGATGTGAAGGTGGCTGTGTGTATTTTGTGGGTAAATGCAGAAGCCAATTTAAACACAACAATCAGCCAGAAAGACACACAAATTTACTTAACAACTTGAGACTGAAGAACAAAAGGCAGATACTGGTAACAGCAAATGCAGAAAATACTGTGCTTTGTGCATACACTACAGCAACCAATATGAGGCTCACTTTGCCACTGACACTACAAAGCCAACCACTGCTATTAGCACCATCTAGTGGCTAGTTACTCTATAAAAAGTCAAACAGTTGCAGCATCCTGCAGAACATGAGCCAGACCCTTTTATAACCGGTGCTTTGGGGGTCCGTAATAATCAGATTGCGGATGATAGTTTGGTCACTCTTGGCCGAAATGGAAGGGATAAGGGATATGTAGCTATACTTGGAAAAGTGGAAAATATTTACAGAAGAAGGAAACTGGAGAAGATTCAGAGATAGGGTGGGGCAAGAGAATGAAAGGATTTGACATTCAAGTCAAGAATCTTGAAGTTAATCCTCTGTTGAACTATGGAGCTTAGATTGAATGATGGGTAGTGAGAGCCTGAAATGAGAGAGAGGATAAAGTTGAGAGCTCAGGATGAGCCGGTGTGTATGGAGGCCAGTGATATTGATAAAATCTAATCTTGGGGGATTGTGGCTGTATTGGAGGGAGACGTGATGTAGATGCGTGGTATTCTGGATAGAGGAAGGCAATCTTGGTCAAAGTCTGTACGTAGAGTTTGAAGAAACGCAGGTTTGAACAAAAGGCAGAGGTTGCAGAGTCTCGGCCAGTCAGTTGGCAATGAGAAGGTTGATAGACAAACACACACACAAACACACCTACACACCCAAACACACCTACACACAAAGACAGACAGACAGACAGACAGACAGACAGACAGACAGACAGACAGACAGACAGACAGACAGACAGACAGACAGACAGACAGACAGACAGACAGACAGACAGACAGACAGACAGACAGACAGACAGACATGCGCAGTAACTATCTTCAAATGTATGGAATCTGACCCAATGCCCCATGGATTAGGTCACCAAAAATGATCGTATAGATAAGGAAAAGCAGATGACTAAGGACAGAGTCTAAGTATATACTACAAGTGACATACAGGAGAGGAGAATCTGTTAGGAGAGAATTATTGTAAAGACGTCACATGCAAAGCACTCTCCATAGTATGTTTATATCTATACATAATCTGAATCTGTGAAGTCAATAAGGAGCTTTTGAATCCTTCCGTATTAAAAAGGTATTTAGTCGTGAACTTTAAATAGCGCAGTAATGCAATAGCTATTATTTTTAACTCAACTGTATCTATTTGTATCCTATTACCCTCTTGATATGGCGCTGGTAGTTTCCCACATTAGAGGAGCTGTCAGCAGTAAAACAAAAGCATACATTTTGCTATTTCTGCACTCAGGTAGGCTAAAGGAGATTATACTACACTCCTGCTGATTGTGATTTCCTTTCAACACTATGAAGGAAAGGCTTTTACCACTGGAGGAAGTCAGAGGAAGTCAGAACCTTGTGATCTGATTCTAATTCTCTCTTCTAGACACATTCAAAATCTTAAATAAATAGCTATTGAATCCTAACAACATTAATATGATTTTCCAGGATTCCCTCCTTCAAGTCCCGACTTAGTGCTGGGACAGTCTGTTTGATTCCGTCCATCAAGTACAGACTTAGTACTGGGACAATTTTTTTCCCTCCTTCAAATACACAACGCTTGGGGCAGTCTTCGTGCTGGATTTCAGACATAAAACAAATCACTATAAAATGTAGTGTTTGGAGGGAATATAATCTCTTGTAAATTCATAATGATTTTATCTGTATTCTGTCTCATTGAAATGCCCAACTAAATGTCAATTGTTTGACTGAAGAATAAAAAAGCTAGGATAAGAAAAGACCATTCGCTCAACTGAATCTCACTACAATGCATTAACTCTCCCATCATGGCATAAATTTTTTACTTTTGACTAATCTCACTTTTTTTGCCCTTCTTATCTTCTTAGTTAGTTATTTCAAACATGTTTTTTTGGAGTAAAGCCCATTTACAATAATAAATGATCCTGTCATCCGATGTCAGGAGGGCATCTCATAACAGTTTACTGGATTTTTACTGTAAAGTGTAGTGACTTTTTTTTGCAGGCGACCGATTTCTATCTGTCTTAAAGTTACTTTTTCCACTTATTTCCATTTACTGTATGTCCTCTGGTCCTATTTTTATAGCTTCTGCGTTTACCTTATCTACTCCATTTAATGCATTATAGCAAGATGAGGTTTCGACTTAAACTTTGCGTTCCACAAAGGAGCTTATGTTCCCTAATATCTTTCTTGACAGCTAAATCCCCTTGGGATCAGAATTTCAAGATCATTTCTATTAAGGAAATGCCGTGTTTCAGAACAGTCCAATTCTCCTTTGTCAAGTGTTCCATTTCCTCAAATTATTCTGTGCTTCCTGTCTCAGCACCACGATCTTTGCCATACCTCCAGCTGTCAAAATGTGTTAAAGATTTCCACTAACTCCTCCTTAAAACGTGACAAGTTGAGAGCTCAGGGGCCACACGGATCCTCCATGTTCCTATCTGAAGCATGTTCAGTGACAGTGATTGAAGAAGCTATCCAATTCCTTTATTCCTTTTCCCAAGTAGTCTTAAGCAAAAGAGTGTCTTCTCCAAATGCATGTTCAGTAGTTCTCTGTAAAATTGATCCATTTATCACACTACTAGGGGTCACACATTCACTGTATCAATCACGGCTATTTAAGCATTAAAGAACTCTACATTTCTATATATTTGAAGACAAGTTCAAGTGCTTTCCTTTGCAACCTCCCCACATCCCTTCAAAAGTTCATTTGCAAAATGTTAAATAATAAAAAGGAATCAACCAGGTTTTAAATAGTCGACAGTTAATCCCCAGAACACTTTTTTTTGTTTAACTTGCAACAATGTAAATGTATCAAAGCACATTTTCACTTAAATGATGGCAATTAATTGCTTTTGCATATCTATCATTATCATCTTCATTCAATATATCACAAACTGGAACAGTGAATTTATTAATACTGTGAAACAACAAACATCAAACAGTCAAGAAACAATATATACAACAACTTGCATCACTACAGCACGATAGCACCTTTCACTCCAGGACGGTGTCCCAAGACGCCGGTGAGTATAGGAAGATACACAGTAATGATCAGTGACTTCCCCACAATGGAGACATCCATTGTAGATAGGAAACCAATAACATTGCAAATTAAATAAATATGAATTGCTGGTAGAAAGTAAGACATTGGCGTATCTAACACACGCACGTATGATGCTCTGTAAAACATTAGACGTTAAGGTTTATTATTACTATATTCTGTGAAGCGCTTTGAGACGTCTCAAAGACGTGATAAAGCGCTATATCAAAAAATACAAGGATTATAATGCCCAAATTATCTATTCCGTTTTAAACCAGAAAATTGTAATTAAAATGCCATGCTCTATATCAACAGTGTTTTTTTTGACCCAATGCCAGCCTGGCTCAGCTGGTATGACTCTTGCCTCTGAGTCAGAAGGCTGTGAACTCACAGTCCTTTCGACGTCAAAGGCAGCATATATCAAATGCAAGGATTATTTAATTCACGATGATTTATCTCAGCATTAAGTGTTTTAGCCCCCCCTAACTTCCTTCTGTACACCAGAACTGCTTAATTAATGCCTCACATATCCAAGATTTAGGAATGAATAGCCAAAAAATCAAACACATGAGGATAAGCAACACTATCGAACTAGTAGCATCACTCGATACCAAGACTCCTAAATATCAAAATGCTAAGATTATTACTATATCATCTCTTTCTTGACTTCTTGCTTTCCCCATTATGTTTCAAGTCCCATCTTAAAGACTGTGGGCAAAACATGTCTGTAAAACTTAGATTGGATTTCAGAATTCTGTTTTTTCTGAAATGCTAAGAAACAAATTTCTTAAAGAGTTAATTTTGATAAGGCTGAATTTCTCCTGGTCTATTTATAAGATGTTCTCTTACTGACCAGTTTCAATTGACTTGTCTGCTCTAAGGAGAGAGCACCAAAACTGAGAACAAAAGAGCTGTTGATTAAACTGAAGAGAGTGTGGACATGTCAGTTCTTAAAAAGTTAGAGAAATATGTTGCTTTGGTTTTCATTGTCATTCAGCAAGTTAACGACTGTTTCTTCAAATTACAGGTTTGCTGCAAAACATCAATACGTCTACGTTGCTAAGGTTCATAGTGACAATGGCAACACCAAATTACATTTGTATAGCACCTTTCACGTTGGGAGAACGTCCCAAGGCACTGGACAGTCAAGGATTTGCACCTGATCGCCTTTCATAGGGATAAGCTCCAAATCCAGACTGTGACTCACCTTCGCAAGGGAAGCTGACGCAAGAATGAGGCTTGTTAACCACACACCACAAGCAGACCACAATACTGCGCATTTCGGTCGAGATACTTCCACAAAAGGCAAGATTGTAACACTAGATTTCAATGCAGCTCATCCTGTATACTGTTTTGAAACATTTCAACCTGATAAACTGCTGTACCTAATACAAGCAATAAGGATTTCAGAATGATTTTTTTTGGTGTTGATGTGATTTGAACTCACTAGATACAAATTAATTCCAGATTTACCGAGGACTTTCTATGTCTCGATAGCCCAAGATTTAATTCTAAACTCTAATCCGCTAAATCATCAGGGAAATGGCTTATGCTTAGAGACACAGATAATATAGATATAAGCACACTAATTATTTCTGACTGTGAGCAGTTAACTGAGGGAAACAAATGCAATGTTTACAAGCCCCAAGTAATGGAATGGATTACCATCATTTTGTTTTATTTATATAGTAGCATTTCTGTAGAATACATTTCCTCTTTGATGAAGAGATAAATAAACGAGAGTCTAATCTGTGATATTCGTAAACAGTCTTTAAGTGGAGTCCTGTAGTTTAGTGGTTAGAACATTCGCCTTGCAAGCGAGAGGACCTGAGTTTGATTCCCGGTAGGGCGAAACGTTGGACAAGTTTCCTTACTCATACACCTCGGTTTACCTAGCAGCAAGTAGGAACCCATTAGTCGATTGGCAGATCACTTTTCCAGGGGTAATAATTCATTCAAAACAATAATAATAATAATTTGGTCACTCAATCCACGACTGTTTGTGGGACATTGCTGTGCACAATTGGCTGCCGCATTTTGCCCACAAAATGTATAGCCAATTCACTTTACAGTATATTCCGTGAAGCGCTTTGAGAAGTCTCAAAGACATGATGGGATGCTGTATCAAATGCAAGGATTATTATTATTATTATCATCAGCAAACACTGATTGAATTTCTTCCTGAAATTCACTTCCTCGTATTGGCTATTTTTGAGGGGGAATTCTTATAGGAATCCTTATTCAAAGACGATTCAATTCTTATTCAATGCTATATACTGAGTAGAATGGACAGCGTATAGCACAAGAGAATATTCATAGCAACAAAGATGACCTTAGGTTATTGGTGTTTGAAGAATTAGTATTTTTCCCTATTTTGGAAATTACAGTTACATAAATTAGAAAAACACTTCACTAACAGCAGACACAAGCATATCTGACTGTTCAAAGTACTCGTCACCTGTCTCAAATATCCAGGTTAACTGAATGATATGTTATCAGTGATTTCTATTAGTAACACCATGATTATAAATCCATATAAATAAAGCCTGGGAGATATTTCCATGCCTGGAAACTGAAATGTCGAAGGCATAAGAAGGTACCAACATCTGTTCTAACAACTGGATGAATGGCTACATTTGCTCTAGTTATTCCCTGCAGTGTCTGCTCTCTAGTAAAATTTAACAGTGTAATCCTTTGAAATTAGGGTTGGGATTAATGTGCTCGTTGGTACGTTTTGGATATACATCTGTTGCTGTCAGAGTTGAAGACCAGTCATTTCCGATGGGAAATAAGATTAGTGATCATCTATCTGCAATCTCCAAAGAATCCAAATAATTAATAATTAATTTATCTGGGGGCACAATTAATCTCTCTTAGAAGGTCAATGACATAAACTAGTGCTACCACAACACTGCTGCATTATCCTATTATTGTAGACTCAAATAGTTAAGATTTTTCTTTTGTATGTAGAAGTGTCATTTTAAAAATCTTTCGATGAATCTTCTGTTCTTCAAATTGAAGGATGTCAGGAAATACAAAAAATTCCCGTTTTGAGCATTAGCATCAGTACTGAGCACTCCAGAGTCTAACTGATCTAGACTTGAGCCAAAATGAAATAAAACCGGATATTTATGTTAATATGCAACACAACAATAATTTGTATTTATATAGTACCTAACACACCTCAAAAGTGTTTTACAGCGGAGTGGGAACCCAAGCATGGTGGGAGATAAAGGTGGGGGGAGTAGGCTCCACCAATGGTCTACATACTTTCAACTATGATCTCCTCAATCTCCCTGGCCTCTCTCTCTCTCCAACTCACTGAATCATTGCACAATTATGGCATCCAGTTTGATCCTCAGCTTTTCTTTCGCTGGCCCTGGCCAATACTGCTTTTATTCAACTCTGTTCCATCTCACATCAAATAACACCAAAACCCCTATCCATGCCTTTGCTACCTCTCCATAGACTTTTCTTCGTGCTGGTCTCCCTAGCTTCACCATCCACAAACTCCAACTTATCCAAAACTTGGCTGCCCACATCCTCACCTCACTAAACTCTGCACATCTATGAAACCAGTACTTGCCAGACTCCACTGGCTTCCAACAGATCCGACTTCAAGGTCCTCACCTATAAATCCCTTCACTCCCTAGCATTTTCCTATCTCTTTGATAGCCTCCTACTCTACTCCTCTGCTCACCCCCTCCACTCACCAAATCTGTGCTTGTTGCACATCGCCTGCCCTATCCTTGCAACCATTGTTGGCCGAGCTTTTAAAATCTACAACCTTAATCTGTGGAACACCCTCCCACTTCCCCTCTGTCTTGCAACATTTCTATCTTTCTGAGTCCCAGCTTAGAACCGATCTCTTCAACCATGCCCACGTGCACCTCTCCTTCCCCCTTTCCCATTAGGTCTCTGATCCCACCATTCAAAAGCACTCCAAGACATTATCTTACTTGAGAGTCATGATGTAAATGCAAATTGTTATAGATGTTGTTGGTCAGTAGGTGCTGTTCTTATTGTTCATATCAGGAAGGTTGTCAGGAAAGGTGGTAGAGACCAGCTCACTAGAATTAGGGGATGGCATAATGGCTTGGCTGCTATTGGTAGGGTGGAGGGGGCTAAGGTAGATGCCCCAAGAAATATACTTAGAGATAATCATTTAAAGTACCCATTTCAGCCAAGAGCCTTACTGAATTCTTTGCAGGAAGAAGTGGAAAATACACAATGCGGTCACCACTGGATGATTTTCATCTGCAATTTTACCTGCACATCTGCAAGAAGTTAAAAAAATTATTTATAACTTAACATTTAAAAGAAACACCACTTGCCAAATTTGGAACAAAAATGATTTTGTTAAAAAGAAAAACTCCTTGTGGCACTTTTTAAATTTGAACCAGATTTACAACACTGCAAAAAAACAGCTCACCATCACCCCCAGCCAGTTTACTCTCATCGCAATAATTTGTATAAATATTCTGTGCCTAGAATATGTCTAGTGTGCATAACTGCCACCAAATTCTCCTCAAACCAAATGAGCTGGTTCAAAATGGTCAATCGGATGCCAGTGCCTTGTAATCAGTTTCTCCCCACCTGGAAGAATGCAAAGCGATTGCAAGGTGCCAGAATGTCAGTCAGTCAGTCATTTTAATGGAGACAATTGGCAAGGTGGGTTTTGTGAATGCACAATTGGTTCCTGACGTTTATCTGTACGTGCCACCTTCTGCCTGGTCGCATCAGGCTTTTTGGCAAACTGTTGTTCCATAGTTAAACATATTCCATAATCTAACCCTATAATATAACCAGGTATGTATAATTACAATCTATCAAACTGGACAGGTTTAAAAAAAATACAATCCTGCACATTTGTAGAAACCTACACTTCCTTTCTCTGAAAGCAGAACAATGTGAATGTGAATTACATTAGTTGCAGTACAGAAATAAAACTGAGAAGTTCAACAGCTCCATCTTGTGGGACAATTTCATCACTTTCAAGAGCAAAAATCCCTTTTGTTTTGGGGGCTACATTTCAAGATTTTGGGGGAAATTCCTTTCACCATCACTAAATTTCCATTTGTATAATATTTGACCAACATTTTAAGATACATTCACTTTTCCACCTTCAATTCTAACTGTAATGCTACTTTAGTTGTATATTGTCGTATCTTGTTTAAAATCACTGAAATCAAGGAGTCCGTGCAAGTTAATTTACTGATCAAACCCTCCCCCTACCCCCACCACCACCATTGTAACCCCTCTTCCAGCATTTTGGGGCTTTACATTATGTATTTGCACTCTTTCTTCATTAAACGGCTTTAAAAGAGTCAGTCACTACTTGAAATTTTTTAAGTAGTGCATTCATGTTTAAAGATACACATTTCCTGTTCTATAAAGCTTTTATTCTGTGAAAACTTAATTCATTTGTTTTTTCCTTTGTTATTAAAGTCCAACTTTCATAACACAATAAAAGAAAAAACAATAAATTAAGACTGAAAAAAAATTAAAACAATTGCGTAATCTTTACTATGATTACGAAAAGAGGTTTCACTTTTTTAGATTTGAATAAAGTGCAGATAAAGAGATTAAATCATGCAAATGGAAGTTGAAATTGGAAAATTAAGGAATTTAGACAGCAAATATGGCAAGAAATAAACAGCCAAAATGAAGAAAAATAACTGAAATTGTACCACTAAAGCCATCATAACACTGGTACTTTATGCATAGCATTTCCTGTAAGCAAGGAATTTGGGGCATTGGCTGCACGCTTCAGTTTGTAACATTTCAACTCTGATGCAGTTAACTGGGCAAATATGATGCCCAGTTAACTGCAAAGAATATGATGTAAAGGTAGCTAAATATTCACTGTCAGAAAGAGTCAAACCTTATTAATCGTTTGGTCTTGCGACTTGGTGGATAGGTCATTGCAAATGCAAGACGAATTGGGAATTGGCATTGCATCAGAGTGAATGAAAGATCATTGTCTGAAGGCTCTAGTATAGTTGGACTTACTTATTAAATGAGTTGGACTTATTTAATAACAAAGGAAAAATAGTACCCAGTTCCCTTTGGCAGCTCCAGCAATAAACTCTGCATCTATCATATGGTCTTGCCTTTATTTAACAATGAGTCTTGTGCCACTGCATGGTCCTTGGCAGATGTTCAGATTTCAAAGAAGCACCAGGACAGCTTCTTGTTAAGATAATGAGAATGCATTCCTGATGTGAATTAAAACTATTGAAAAACCCAACTAGATAGTTATTTTTCTCTTTATTTTAAGATTCAACACTATGAATGCAATCAATATCAATAGGTCTTTTAAATTGCTCTAATACTTCATTCACCTTGTTCTTCATAACTGTGTTATAATACACGTTGTTATATAAGGCAGATTTGCTTAATACTGCTTAAATGGAGTGTGGACCCCATTCATTGCACATTCATACTGCAAGTCAGCTGCAGTGTAAAAATGGCCAACCTCTGGGTAATGAAGTCACTACAATCAATTCCTGTGGATTGACAGGGAGCAACATATTCAGTGACCTGATGAGCTGGCCAGTTGCAGGGGTGATTTGTGAATGTAGAAGCCATGTTTAATTATGATGACCCCTTTCCCATGCAGATAGGTATTTTACCCCTCACCCACTCCCTCACCACCTTTAAGACCCACCTCAAGACTCTCCCCTTCGACCATGCTTTCGATCTCCCTGCTTTCCCCCTGCCCTCCACCCTCCCCGACCCCCAGCTCGAGTCTGTAACTCTGTTGTCCAGCGCCTTGGGACGTCCTCCCGACATGAAAGGCGCTATACAAATGTAATTTTGTTGTTGTTGTTATGGACTCTAACTGTTGCCTCATTGTATTGTTATCTTGTTTAATGCTTCAACATCATGATCAACAACAGATTGGATGAAAATATAATTCACAATGTTTACTTGGCTTCAACATTCTCTGAGAAATTCATTCTTCCTATTTGATGTACAGAAAGTTCTCTCTTCCCAACTGAACAGTCCAGTCAGAATATTCTTGATCTTCTACTGTTCTCATATTAAATTTGACTCTCATTTGGAGCATTGTATTTGCCAGTGCTGGTCACTATTTGCATCTCCTTATGATAACCATCTTGATCATATCCAATTCTAACACTGATGGACAAATATCATTGTGTACTTTATAGAAACACACACACATATATATCACAGATATTCATGCAGACATTTAAAACTAACTTTTTTTCCCTACATGTTTCTTGCAATGATACCCTTTTAAAGCTAGATATTATTTGGAATGTTCTTTTTTCCCTGCCAGTGTCTACCCTCTCCTCAGGTGCAGTAATGCTGGGTAAGCAGGCAGTCTCTGGTCCTCTGCCAAAGTGGCTGGGTGCCCTCCTGGACCTAATGTAGTAGCTACTTTTCACTATGGAGTCCTGCAGCTCAGTGGTTAGAGCATTCGCCTGGGTTCAGTTCCCAACAGGGTGAAACCTTAGGTAAGTTCCACACGCCTGATAGTAATCCCTCAAAAAAAACAATAATAAATTGGTCACTTCAATTCACGATTGTACATGAGACACTGCTGTGCGCAATTGGCTGCCACATTTCTCCACAAAATATAGTCAATTCACTTTACAGTATATTCTGTGAAGCGCTTTGAGACATCTAGATGTGAAAAGCGCTATACCAAATGCAAGGATTATTATTATTATTAAATGGCATTGTTGTGTCTACTAACATATTTGCAATTTAATGTTTAAGAAAAAGTATGTCTTCTTTTATTAAGGTTTCTGAGCAGGTAAATAACAAACCTTTCACTCCCCTCCAGCAATAACAAAATACAGTAGACGTTGTTCAATCTATTACTAATTACCCGAGTATTGGGGTTGACTTAGCTCAACATTCTGCCGAGTAGAGTTTGTTAGTTAAATTTAATTCCCGTTTAGCATTTGCATATCCTAATTGATTTCAATCCTTAAATCCATCATCGCATCAGGCTATCTCGTTACTTTAACATAACACAATATTTTTGAAGCAGGGAATTGGCATAGGAAGCTCCAGAGTTAGCATCAGCATCAAATCAATGGGTCAAATAGCTGACTGGCTCCAAGATGATATGTTTGGAATCAGAAGGTCGGAATCGAGTCAACCCTCTGCAGTGGTGCCACTGGTCTGGTTCCTGAGCCAGGTGGGTCTAACGTACTACATGGTCCTGCTGATGTCAGCTTGGCTCAACAGTAGCATTTGGAGTGGCAGACTGGGGGCGGGACTCTTCCCAATTAGGTTCTGTTAACCTGTAAGCCGAAGCCCTAACAGGTAGGAGCAGCAGGAAAGCTTGCCAGTCAGTGCTTTCAATGGCAAGTTATGTGGTTTAGCTGCCTTAACCTCCAGCAGTATCCCAATGCTCACTCTGGGGTCCCCAAGATTGCACTTCAATAAGGAGACACTTTTCAGCAATATTTAATAGTTTTACCTGAAACGCCGAGACTACACAAACCAAGACAAGGAGGTTCTGCATTAGGATAACAGGAATCGTACTTACTGCCAGAATGCCTGTCAGCTGACTGTGAAAGAGGCTGAGCATCCCTCCGAACATCACTAAGGCCATGAAAGTGGATATCCGCAGCAACGCCAGCTCATGTCTGAGCACAAACTGCTCCTTTTGGGGAGGAAGAAATGATTGCAGCTTAAACTGAAAGTATTAAGGGCACAATTTTTAAAGAGGCTCATTGTAAGAGGATTAAATTAAGACCCCAGTTTAATTTGATTAACATATCTAACTGGGTATTAAATGCTGAAACCTGGTTAAAGCAAGAAGGATGAAACTGGAGCTCTCCTCAGACAATTTATAATGCTTTATGATGGAACAGGCTAGGCCCAAGACTTCTAGGCAAATCATTTATTTTAGGCCAGGAAGAGCATACATTTCAAACATAAACCAGCCAAAGGCTTGTTAGCTGGAAACCAGGGAAAAGTTAGAAGGAATCTTCACTCAGAGGGATGTTAGAGTTTGGAATTCATTACCACAGGTAACTATTAATAATAATCCTTGCATTTGATATAGCGCCTGATTACGTTTCAAATTGCTTCACAGAATACACTGTAATGTGAACTGTATATTTTGTGGGCGAAATTCATCTTTCAATTATTGAGGGTGAATCAATAGAAGCATTCAGAATAAGAACCTGAGCGGTAAAAACATTAAGTTATATGGGAAAAGAGCTGGAAACTGGGATTAAGTAAAGAGAGCAACTTGGAGAAAAAACAGCAGCAATAGCACAGACACAACAACAATAAAAATAGTAATAATAATAATAATAAATGTCAGACGAATGTCTCAAAGCACTTCACAGGATTTACTGTGAAATGGAGCGACCATGTATTATAGGCAAACAATTGCACACAAGACTGCCATGAAATGAATGACCAATTTTTTATTTGGGGAACTGTCGGCCAAGGTACAGGGAGAAACTCCCTCCTCTTTTTGAATAGTGCCATGGGATATTTAACATCTACCTGAGCAGGCAGTTGGAACCTCAGTTTAAAGGTTGGGTTACATTTGGTATGAAGGACAATGCTTACATTTAGTATAGTACCCTTCACATCAGAGGTCATCCCAAAGTGCTTCACTTATATTGCAAAGTGAAAAACAGAGTCTATGCTTGTATGAGGCCAATCTAAAGCCTACTACTTACAAAATAAAACATACTCATTCACTTCAATCTGCCTGGATCAGTCTTTCCCAGCAGGTCACACCCTCTGCATCCCAAACAACAACAACAACAAGATTCCATTTATTGAGCGCCATTCACGTCAGGAGGACATCCCAAGACGCTGTACAGTTGGGTCAGGACCCGAGCAAGGGGGAAATGGTCAAGGTGAGGGGAGGGAAGGGAGGGAGCGAGGAGGGGGAAGAGAGTCGAGAGGGGAGCTGAAGGCACGGTCAGAGAGAAAGGTCTTGAGACCGGCCTTGAAGGAGGAAAGGGAGGAGGCGGCGAAGGCACTGGGAGATAGAGTTCCAGAGCCTAGGGGCTGAGAGGCTGAAGGCCCGGCCACCAATGGTAGGGCAGTTGGGGCGGGGGATGTGGAGCAGACCGGAGCCAGAGGAACGGAGGGTACGGGCAGGTAGGTAGGGGGATAGTAGGTCGGAGAGGTAGGAGGGAGCAAGGCCGTGAATGGCCTTGTAGGTGAGGATGAGGATGAGGATCTTGAATTCGAAGTTTGTATGACATGTTCCTACAAATCTTCACATCATGCTTTGTACAATTCAAGTGAACAATGTAAAATTATGTCTAAGCAGCATTCTTACCTCTTTTACATTTATTATCGGCTGCAGGCAGTAATACTGAGAGAAATCCAGGAACAGTGTGATTAAAGTTAAGAATTGGGTATAGAAACACAGCTGCAGAAAGAGCCAGTGATTGTCCTCACCAACGCAGTTGTTGATCCTGTGAAAGGGGGTTGAGAGAGGGGGAACGGGGCAAGAGAAGGAAAGTAAAGATGTAATTTACAATTACAATAATCTGTCCACAGCATGTAACCAATAAACGTAAGGAACATGCAAGAAAACGCAAAACTTAAAGGCAATTTTTTTTTTGGTGAGCCAGGTCTCTGACGCACGTGGAAGGTATCCAAACCAAACTAAGAGTTCCACATACGCCACCTACACATAGAAATGCTTGTATTTTGGAAGGGAATGCATACTCTCTTCCCGTAGAGACAAGCCTGATTACCTAATTCTGGAGAGCATTTGGAGAAGGTTAGCAAGAGCCAAGGCTTCGCGAGCCCAGGTTTTTGTTTGGGTACTGCTGGAGGCTAACCAGTTAAAACCGCACAGCTCACTATTGATAGCACTGTCCAAAAAAGCTTTCCTGCTTCTTGTCCAGCTAGGACCACTCTATCCATTAGGGCTTTGGCTTGCAGGGTTAACAGGAGCTGAGTAGGAAGAGTCCCTGTTTCCAGTGACTGGTGTGCCCTTCCAGTCCTGCCGATGCTGATGGCCTGTCATCAGCAGTGCCCTGGAATACTGTGGACTCGCCTGGCTCAGGAACTGAACTACCAAGACCGTCACAGAAGGTTGACTTCATTCAGACAATGCATTGCCAAACAGATCACCTTCGAGCCAGTTCAGCTCCAAGGAGACCCCATTAACTTCCCTCCCCCCCAAGAGGATAGTCACTAGTTGGTCATTTGCCATCCAACAAGCTCAGGTTTTAACATAACATGTAGGAGCAGGAATAGGCCATTCGACCCTTCAAGCCTGCCCCGCCATTCAATCATGGCTGATTTTCTAATCTAACTCCAGCTAATAACCTAACCCTGTATTATCCCCATATCCCTTAATCCCTTTTGTAATAAGAAATATATCTATCTCAGTCTTAAATATTTTCAAGGACTGAGTGTCAACAACCTTTTGGGGTAATGAGTTCCATACATTCACCACCCTTTGAGTGAAGAAGTTCTTCCTCAACTCAGTGCGAAAGGGCTGGCCTTTGATTTTAAGGTTGTGACCCCTGGTTTTAGTTTCTCCAACCAGGGGAAACAATCTCCCACTATCTACTCTATAATGCCCTTTGATGATCTTATAGGTTTCTATAAGATCCCCTCTAATTCTTCTATATTCTAGAGAATATAGGCACAAATTGGTCAGCTTACCCTCCTAACTCATCCCCTTCATTCCTGGTACTACTCTAGTAAATCTACGCTGCACCCCTTCCAAGGCAAGTACGTCCTTCCTTAAATAAGGAGACCAAAACTGGACACAGTATTCCAGGTGTGGTCTCACCAGGGCCCTATACAGTTGCAGCAAGACTTCCCTACTCTTATACTCTAATCCTTTCATAATGAATGCTAACATACCGTTCACCTTCCTAATTGCTGCTGCACCTACAGACTAACTTTCTGTGATTGGTGTACAAGGACACCCAAGTCCCTCTGGACGCTAACACATTCCAATCTCTCCCCTTTTAAAAATAACCCGCTCTACTGTTCTCGCTACCTTAGGTGGATGACTTTGCACTTCCCTACATTATACTTCATCTGCCACCTACCTGCCCAATCACCTAACCTATCTATGTCTCGCTGCATTTTTTTAATGTCATCCTCTGTGTTGACACTTCCTCCAATTTTGTGTCATCCGCAAATTTAGATATGTTAGCTTGAATGTCCTCATCTAGATCGTTGATGTAGATGGTAAATGGCTGAGGCCCAAGGACTGATCCTTGTGGCACTCCACTAGTCACATCCCGCCAATCTGAAAAGGACCCTTTTATCCCTACTTTTTGTTTCCTACCCGTTAACCATTCCCCAATCCACGTTAATATGCTCCCCCCAATTCCATGGGCCCTTATTTTTTGGACTAACCTTTTATGCGGCACCTTATCGAATGCTTTCTGGAAGTCCAAATAGACCACATCCACTGATTCAAACTTATCTAATTTACTGAAAATATACTCAAAAAACTCTATGAGATTTGTCAAACATGACTTCCCTTTTGTAAAGCCATGTTGACTTGGCCTAGTTATATTGTGTTCCCCTAAATACCACACTACCACATCCTTAATCAATGATTCTAAAATTTTTCCTATCACTGATGTGAGACTAACTCGCCTATAATTCCCCATATTTTCCTTTCCACCTTTTTTAAATAGAAAAGACCTCACAAAGTGGATGGCAGGTACATTGGTTAATTTAGGATGGGTGCCTGACACACAGATTTGTTGAGCTTAGAAATCCCTTCAATAAATATTTACCCTTGTCAAAAAACATAAGACTCTCCAATGCTGAAAATGTGTCTATTTATTAAACTACATTGGCAAATGGGAACAACTGCAACTCACTTATGGTTTGTAAATGTGTATCAGAGTTGCCACCCTTTGGATGACATGTTAAATTGAGGTCCTATTTGCCATTTCAAGTAGATGTTAAAAATACTATGATACCTATTCAAAAAGAGTTTCTCCTGGTGTCCTGACCAACAGTCCACCAGATTAAATTGGTCATTCAGTTCATGGCTTTTGTGGTATATTGCTGTATGCAAATTGGATACCTCATTTGTCTGCAAAATACACCGTCACTGTACTTTGCAATAAATCTTGAAGCACTTCAAAACATTTTGGATGATGCGATAAGATGTTATGTCAAATGCAAAACACCTTAGTACTATACAGTGAGGTGTGGGATATGGCTCTCTATATTAGATCACAGGGTGGTGAATGCGGGGCAGGCTGGCACATAGCCTCATGGTATGTATAACCTGAAGCAAATGGTCCCAATTCAGAGATTTCTAAATAAGAAAGTGAACCAATGCCAGGGCTCATGTTGTGAGCAAAGACATTCAGAAGCTGAAATTCAATTCAGTCAGGCTTTCAAGGAAATTACATATTTCAAGTTTCTCCATTCCCCACCACCACCATCACCAACAACATATTCCATTTATATAGGGTCTTTCACATTGGGAGGCACTAGAAGGCACTAGACCACCACACACAGAATTTGTGTGCAAGTCTGTCTTCTGTACAAGGATTACTATTTTGCAACGTCCATGTACATCTTACTCCATTATTTTATATATAGCCATTTCTAGCCATTGAAGGTCATTAGTACTGCAGTATATCTAATCATTAGACTTCAGTGAGCTCATGCTTTCAGCCACTGAGCCCTTAACCTCTGGAACTCATTGCCTCAATCCCTCCACGTCGCCCTTTCTTATCTATCTTTAAATTCTACCTTAAAACCCATCTCTTCGACCAGCCTATGGTCACCTGCCCTTCCCCCTCCCTCTCTCACAGTGCAATCCTACCACTCTCAGCACTCCCAGACACGATCCTGCGTGAAGGGTGCTGTATAAACACACAGAGTAGCTGTTGCAGATTAGGCACAGAATTAACTGAATATTCATTTTTGACCACAAGAGGGCAGAACTTCTGTTATATCAAAGGATTAAGATTCATCACTGCGGTAAAAAGCTTCACAAGATTGATTTGGGTGAACAAGACCTTTCAGCCCATCCTATCTCATCCCCTCCACCCTGAAGCCAAAGACAACCCAGGCTCCTCTTCTCCACCACTCCTTCATCCACCTTCCCACATCCTGCATATTCTTCTCCTCGAACTCCAAACACAAGGAGATAACAGACTTCATCAGGTTCAAAGTTGGGAGATAATCCGACTGTCCCCTCTGCCCTTGCTACTGCCCATCCCCGGTCTCCTCTCATTTCCCCCTTCAACCCCATTTTTTCTTATTTCCTCTCCTTCACATCTCTTGAATAAAGCCCACAACGTGCTCCCTCAACCCCATCGCCGCCCCTCTCCTGATCGCTCAGCTCCACCTCATTGCCCCGATGCTAACAGATATAATCAGCCTCTCTTTGTCCACTGGCACAGTTCCCACCTCCTTCAAAACAGCTGTCATCACCCCACCTTCAAAAATCCTTCCCTCAACCCTTCGATTCTAATTACTATCTAATCTCCAATTTGCCTTGCCTCTCTAAAGTATTGGAACAAGTCATTGCTTCCTTGGTTCCTTGCACAAAACCCCTCTGCCTCTCTTTCTGCCTCCTCATCCTTCTTGACCTCTGTTGCCTTTGATACTGTTGACCACTCTATCCTTGTCCACCGCCTTTCCTTTTAGCTCCGCCTTCACGGTTCTGTCCTTTCTTGGTTTCTTTCTTACCTATCCCACGTCTCTTTGTGTCTGCCAACGGCTTCTCCTCCCACCCTCGCACCATGTGCAGCATTCCTCAGGGCTCTATCCTCAGTCTTTTCCTCTTTAATACTTACATGCTTCCACTCAGCGATGTCATCCGCAGACATGCTAACTTCTACATGTATGTGGATGACACCCAACTCTATTTCTCTTTCTCCACCTGATTCCATGAACATTACTGTCCTGACCAATTAATTACCTGTGAGAAATCAAGTTCTGGATAAGAGCCGACTTTCTCCACTTGAATGTCAACAAGACAAAAGTTCTCCTGCTTGGCTCCTTTCATCGCCTTGTCACCTCATGCGCCGACACCATCAAGCTACATTGATGCACACTCCACCTCACGGAGTTAATACCGAATCTTGGTGTTTTGTTTGACTCAACTGTCCACTGAACCCCATATCTGTACTCTTAACTTGTTCAGCTTTCCCCCACATTCAAAACATTCCCTACCTCTGCACTAGCTCTCCCCTTGGGCTGCCATGACCCTCATCCATGCTTTCATGTCCAGGCTTGACTATACTAGCTGGACTTCCCAACTCTTCCCTACACACGTTTCAGATCATCCAGAACTCTGCAGTTGATGTCCTCTCCCACACTGGGCTTCATGTACCTATACCCCAAACTTTACTAGGCTCCACTGGCCATCCCCAAGAGGATCGAGTTCAAGATCCTCGTCCTCACTTTTAAATCCCTCCACGGTTTTGCCCCACCCTATCTCTGCGACTTTCTTAAACCTATCAATCCGCTCGTTGCCTCTGCTCGGCTAGCACTGGCTTACTCCATGTCCTCCACCCTGCCTGTCCCGCCATTGGCATCCAGCCTCCACTCTCTGGAACTCCATCCCGGAGACACTCATCTTCCTTCCTCATCTTGACGTCCTTTAAGATCGATCTCAAAACCACCCTTTTTAAGACAACGCCTTTGTCATCTTTCCCCTCACCCTTTGGCCCCACCCTCCTGAATCCAACCCCTAGCACTGGTACTAACACTCGACTGTCCAGCACCCTGAGACGTCTTCCCGATGTGAAGTGCGCTATATATTATGAGTATTATTATTATATAAATGCAATTATTTGTTGTTCCAGAAAACCCATCTCAGTGTCTCTCTCATGACAAAATCATCCTGCTTTATAAACAAATCCACTATCCTGGCCTCTAGCACCTTTTCTGGCAACCTGTTCCAGTTGTTAATTACCCTCCGAGTAAAGAAAACTTCCTGGTATCTGTCCAGAAATTGCCCTTTGCAAAGCTAAACTGACTGTCTTGATGCATCCTAAAATGTGGATCTGGGTTTACCCTTTTAATCCCACTTACCATTTTATACATGTTTAACAATTTATTCACAAAACAAATGCAAGTCAATCTAAACGAATGTCTGCCAATGGCTTCCTGTCTTTTGGGGGAAAAAAACATTTTCAAGCTAAGTCTGTGATATTACAGTGAAGCCTTGCTTTAACGTGGTGGGTGAGATTCATAAAATTCATCCCACACTTTAGCAATGGGGCGTGTGGGGGATAGGAAGAGGGAATGGGCGATAGTCAGTTTTACAGTCTAGTGAGCAGGTTGAACACATTTTGTAGTTCAAAATATTTTTTTTAATAAGTGAAGAAAACAAATCTTCAATGGTGCAAATTCATTTTCCTTGAGTTGGAGAAGATTGCGAAAGTCCGTAAATTACAACCAGAAACCGAAAGCCTAACTGTAAGGTTACAGAGGACACTTACCAGGGACAGTGGTGATCCATTTTCCGAACACAGTGCCCACATCGGCTGCAGTGGTGAGTTCGCTTTGGCCTCATCTGGTTACATTTATTACACATTTCCCAATATTGTCTTTCTGCAACAAGACCGATGGAATTCAAATCAGAGGCTTTTTTTAAAAAAATCCTAAGAATCACATGACAGTACACCCCCATGTCCCCCCCCCCCCCCACCCAGCACCAACACCATCAAAAAAAAGTCTCTCAGTTCTTCAAGACTTAATTTCACCAATAACCACAGGTTTTGAAGATCTGAAACAATATTGGACTCAGTTAAGAACGGTTTCTAAAATGGGGTTTAAGTGCACCTTGCAATGGAATGGTTTTGCCACCGGGGGGAGGAAGAGCTGATCCCAATGTTTTTCCCTAAAGACGGAAAAAAGCACAGGAACGTAGCACTGGAATCACCCATTACTGTAATGATTCTCAATCCACAACATTCTCTAATTGTACATTTACTTTTAAAGGGATATCTAGCAATTGGTCTAACTAGTCAGTCCCAATACTATGTTAACAGGCTCTACTGCAATTCCTTCATGGTCTATTCCCTCTTCAATATGCTGACAAAATACCTCCACTGACTCTTTGGTTTGTTTTTTGGAAAAGCGTTATCTATACTTCTCTACTGGTACTTAAAATGGACTTACATCAAATTACAGGTTAATTGAACTGCAATTTCAAGTAGCACCAAAAGCAATGTCAGAAGATAATGAGATTATCCTATTGTAAAGACATCACCAAAGGCTCGAAGAACAACACCAACCAACATTTCAGTCTAATACACTCACCACAATTTGCATCGCTTTTGTGAGAGAGAAGTATACAATAATAATAATCCTTACATTTAGAAAAGCACCTTTTTTTGTCTGGAGGATGTCCCAAAGTGCTTCATAGGATATAATGTAAAGTGTAGTGACTGCATTATTATATGCTGTGTGTAACACACAGACAATGTATAATAATAATACTTACATTTGATATAGCGCCTTATCAAATTTTTGAGACGTCTCAAAGTGCTTCACAGAATATACTGTAAATTGACTGTATATTTTGTATCCATCCACCCAAGCATCTGGCATATCCATGAAAACCCAGAACACCACATTAATCTACACATACTCACACACACAGGATGTAACAATTCCCATACCCATAGCCAGCAATGTGGCCTCAAGGAGACTCCTTATTATTTCTGCAACCACTTTGATCTCAACACACTTTCCAGCTTATGTCCTTAATGTAAGGTTAGGATTTCGAGGCAAATTAGATTCAGGTCTGTAGTGTTAACACTAACAAACCACATTACATCAACCATGCAAGAAAACAATTAAATAGTCACTTCTGAGAACACTGGGGGTGGGGGGATCGGGAGAAAGAAATAGGAAACAAACAGCAAGGCAAATGCGTAGAAAGAAAACCACGCACATCAAAATGTCCGGGTGCAAGGTTGAAAGCCAGCAAAAAACAATGACCAATGTGTCTCAGAACTTTCTAATTAACTGTTAGCGAAATTTCGTGTTACCTCGCCTGATTCAAAAAACCTGTAAAGCTAAGCAAGGTTCAATCCCCAAGCACCATGCATAAAAACAAATGGGGCATTAATGCCCCAGGCACAGCAATAATGGAAGGTGAACAATGTAGCAGTATTTCTTCCTTTGCTCAATGCTCCGAGCAGCACTCCTTGCACAGACACAGGAGGTCAGTTCTTTACTAAGATGATACAGAATACGGGGGCCATCTCAGCTAGTGCAGCATGCAAACTAGGGATGCATACACACTGTGTTCCTATGGCTATGCTTGAAACAGGAAAACAGGAAAAAAACTTTACAGGTTTTTTTGAAAACATGACATCCAAAACAGTTACACTTAAGTGAACAATTACTTAGCTATTACCATGTAGGGAGCACAATGCGTCCATTGGCTTCTTTCCAAAAATATGTGAACATAAAAACAAAAAGTGTTGGGAGAAATCCCGCACAAGAAGAAAGTGTAAATTACCTTCTGATAAATATCTAAGTTCATTGGTCTGAAAAAGAATAAACAGCGCCTGTGCCAAGACAGCATTGAATACCTGCAGATTTTGCTGACACAAAAAATACAATGAAGATATCTCTTCTCTATATTTGTGTTAGCAACTGTATAGCTTTACAGGAAATCCCAGATAGCTGCCGCCTCCCCCCACCCACAAAAAGTGAGTAATTTCCTGGTCCATTACAACATCATCAATTAACTGTGTTCCAACTGTGTTCCACACTAACTGGTTGACATGGAAAAAAAGCATTGCATCCTGGGGCCAGGATGTTGTTCTGTACTACAACCCCTGGGACCTTGCTTTCAACAAAGCCCAAATTGATAGATTGAAAGTCTCCTTTCCCGGCTGGTTGCGAATTTATCGATGACACAGGTTTCGGCCAGTCTCAGTCCAGTTCTTAGTGGGCACGTACCCACAGCAAGACACAATTTGATGAATAAGCCATCTAAATCACAAGAATTTTTTTTAGAATAAGCTGAAGGCTTTGTAGCAAAATATAGAGGTAGATTTAGCAGGGTTTCGGAAGTATCACGGGCATTAGCTCTGAAATTAGTTTACAATGTTCAGTGCGGCCTTTAGGTGGCACAGAGTGAGAAGTGATTTAATGATCAGAAAAATGTAAATTTTAGAATTCGTTGCTACAAAAAGAAGCCAACTTTCAGGTTCATTGGATCACTGCACCTCTTGCTTTGCATATAACCATGAAGTGATGTTAGTGGTCCCATATGAACCACCTGCAAGTGGAGGAAACTCCCGCTATCATGCCTCGCTGCAATGCAAGTTTGAATTTTCTGGATCCGAACCACTATGAAGATTATAATAAGGTTGTGCTAGTTTTGAAATGCTGCAAACTTTACTCAATAGTAGAGCAAACAAATAGGATGAGGCTGCATTTTCCCTTTCCACACAATAATAATGTTTCTGTCCAGGTGTCGTGATTGTACAGTATTTAGCAGTTTGGTGTCACAACACATAGAATTCAGAGGTTTTTTTTAATTATTGGGTTGACAAGACTGAAAGTCTGCATTCTGACACATTTATACTAATAATCCTTACATCTGATAAAGCGTGTCATCACATGGTCGAAATGTTTCAAAGCACTGCACAGGATTTACTGTAAAGTGTAGTTGCTGTGTATTTATAGGCAAACCTGGCAGCCAATTTGCACACAGGAAAGTCCCACAAACAGCCATGGAATGAATGCCCAATTTCACCTGCAGGACTGTTGGCCAGAACACTGAGAAAAACTCTCTTCTGTTTTCAAGTAGTATCACATGATCTTTAATGTCCATGTTCCACAATCTACACAACCAAATCATAAGGCATTTTACTATGCACAGTAAAGATGACATTTGGCACATTTCCCTTCTAAGTGACTATCTGATTGTGTGCCAGCCTAGCTCAGTGGTAGCATTCTCGCCCCCGAGTCAGTGGTTGTGGGTTCAAGCCCCACTTTGGGGCTTGAAATCACATAGTCTAAGCACAGTGCAGTACTGGGGGGCGGGGGGGGGGGGGGGGGGGTGTTGCATTGTTGGACATGCCATCCTTCCAAAACCAAGGTTTAAGAGACATTAAACCAAGGTCCCATCTGCCGTTCAGGTGGACGTTAAAGATTCCAAGTCACTATTCAAAAAGAGAAGGGAGTTTCTCCAGTGCCCCCAGAAAAAAATCATCATTCACTTCATGGCTGTTTGCAAGACATTACTGTGTGCAAATTGGATGTCACATTTCATCCACAAATAGTCACTACTCCACAGTATATCATGTGAAGTGCTTTGGGTCGACCTCCCGACATGAAAGGCGCTATGCCAAATGGAAGGATTATTATTAACTGTAGCATGCTATGCAGGAGTTTTTAAGAAGGTATGAAGACATACAAGCATCATACACCATGTACCATGCACTACAGACTGTCCCTGACTTGTATGCCGCACTCCCTTAACAATGACTGAAGATGGTAATCCATACTTCATACTGAAGAATGTTGTGAGCAAACAGCTTTAAGAGTTCATTCGATCGGAATCGCAACTGTGTCCGTTGAGCTTCTCATTGCCTGGTTGAAACATTAGATAAAACTACATCCTAGGGAAGATCTATCGACCAAGGGTGAATAAACAAGTAAATACTGTAACTCTATCTGCCTGCCTTTCTTCCCCCACCCGCAAATTCAGCCTGGTGGTAGGATAAGTTAATCATTAACACTAAACAATTAAGGTAAGTATAGACTAAAGTATGAGCATCAACTGAAATTTCTCTCCTCCCAGAAAATAAATAAATGCTCACTTCACACCCCTCCCTCCCTCCCCATTAAACAGATTGCTCAAGAACTGATAGGACTTTCCTTACAACCTTTTGGGAAGAAGTTTAAATGATTAGGAATCAACACTGTCCACCAGTCTTAGTCCATCAATCCTCAACCTACCTCCAGAGCAAACACTTTGCACTCATGGAGCACCTTTCACAAAGCAGAGCATCTCAAAGCACTTTACAAAGACAGAGTAGGAGAAATTGTTGAGTTCTTACAGAACCTGTCAAGTCCCACATATCATAATTTGATGGAGGGAGGGGTGGGGCTTCCAATCTGTTAAAAAAAATCCAAATACTTGAATCGAACAAAACTGTCCAGCTCACTCCAATCAGTACAAAGCGATGCTTACCATCTTTCTAACATTTCACATCATCTTACATGCTGCATTGTACTAATTACTGACAATTAGAACAACTGTCAAAAAGATGCTTATTGGTGAGCACGGGTCATGTTACTTAATTTGATGTAACAGTAATTTGCCAGTAAACCAATAACCAAATATAAGGCCATAATGGTACATGACAAAGATTTTGGATGAAGAGGTCCTTTGAGCCATTTCAACAACAACCATAACGACTTGCATTTATATATTGTCCTTCGCACAGAAAAGCGTCTCAGTGATTTCATTTCATTCTTCCAGAACACCTGCCCTACTGACCTTCCGTTACAATATCAAGCCGTTTATTAAATGAGTCCAGGCTCCCAGCCTCAACCATTGATCCAGGTAATATTTTCCTATCATTAATTATCCCATTCGTAAAAATAATATTTCCGGGTGGTGGTCTAAAAATTGCTGTTTACAAACCAGAACATGTGGCCTCTGGTTCTGTTTCCTTTAAAAGCATAAACGTCTATAAGGTCGCGTTCGAGATCTCTCTTTTCAAGGTAGATTCCTAACTTCTCTAATCATTGCTCACAGCTCATTCCTCAAAGAATAAAGATCATCCTGACGCTTCCATGTCCTGGGCTGCCACCTTAAACTGCAGTGACCAGTACTGTACAAGGTATTCCAGGTATGGCCTAACTGGAGAAGTTGAGCACAATGCCCAGGGAGATGACCTCAACTGATCTGGCAATATTGTTCATCGTCTGACTGTAAGCAATAAGTTAACCAATTCCCTTAGGCATTTCAACATCATCCTTGGCAAGTTCTATGCCATCTATGGAGTACAGGTGCCTACTATTCTCATCTACTACACATAAGATTGAATGTACAGCATGGAAGCAGGCCATTCAACCCAACTAGTCTGTGCTAGTGTTTATAAGTCTCCACCCACTCTTTATTCCCTTTCATACACTTCTAGACCCTTCTTCCTCGTATATATATCTAAATGTAGTACCTGGCATTTATCTATATTCAATTTAATTCACCAGTTATCAGCCCTTGTGAGTATCATAGCAGGCTTCCTTTGTAGGACCTTTGCTGCCTCCTCTGAGTCTTAACTTGGTACATCTGAAAATGTATCTATTTTACATTGGGAATGCAAATCCAGGACATTAACATATACAAGGATTGAGAACCTAAGATACCTCATTTAATGGCTCCCCCCTGCCCCCCATTTTGACCTAGCTTCCGGAACAAAAAAGATCCACTGCTTCCTTTCCTTCAATCAATCATGAATCCATATCCATGTCTTATCTTTGACACCCACTGACCACAGTTTGTGAAGGAGCTTTCCACATGGTACTTTGTTAAACTTCTTTTGGAAATCTAGGTAAACTACATTATATGGCTTCCAACAATCAATGTAGAATGCTTTTGGCTCAGAACAGACCACAGGGATTATGAATTAGAAATAAAATAGCAAATAATGTACCAAATGTCTCTAAATTTTATACAGAAAAGCTCCAATAAGAAGGTACAGAAGGACAGCCAGTACAGACTACTAATAATAATATTTGAAATAGCATTTTTCATGTAATCGAGATGTCTCAAAACACTTCACAGGATATACTGTAAAGTGGATTGACTGTTTATTTTGTGAATGAAGTGCAGTTGCTAGTTGTGCACAGCAATGTCCCAGAAACAGCCATGGAGTGAGTGACCATTGTTATTTGGGGGATTTTGTTGGCTAAGACACTAGGAGATACTCCCTTCTCTTTTTCGAACAGTGCTGTGGTATCCACCTGAACAGGCAGATGGGATCTTGATTTAATGTCTCACCTGAAGGACGCTGCCTCTGACAATGTATCACAGCCCCAGCATTGCATTGGAGTGTCAGCTTAGACTATGTAATTACAAGTCCCAACCTGAAACCTGAACCCACAATCTTCTGACTCAAGAGGCGAGACTGCTCCCACTGTGTCAAGCTGACACACTTTAAGACTAAAGATAGATATTCAGACTGGTAGTCCACCTGGCTTAGCTGGTAGCACTCTTCTTTGAGGCGGAAGGTTGTCGCTTTGCTTTAAGTCGGATTTGGCTGACACTCAAATCAGTGTTAGCAGAGCGCTGCATGTTCATAGCTGCTGTCCTTCAGAGGAAGTGTTCAACTGAGATCCCATCTACCTCTTGGGGTAGACATTAAAGTGTCACTATTCGAAAAGAGAAAGCAGTTTCTCTTGGTATCTTGGCAAACAATCCCCTTGATATATTTGGTATCAAGTGAAGTCCTGTAGCTCAGTGGTTAGAGCACTCGCCTTGCAAGCGAGAGACATGGGTTTGATTCCCGGCAGGGGCAAAACCTTGGGCAAGTTTCCTTACTCCACACGCCTGATAATAATCCCTTAAGAAAAAAAACCAATGATAATTTGGTCACTCAATCCACGACTGTTTGTGGGACACTTCTGTGCGCAATTGGCTGCTGCGTTTTGCCCACAAATATACAGTCAATTCATTTTACAGTATATTCTGTGAAGTGCTTTGAGAGATCTACAAGACCTTAAAAGCGCTATATCAAATGCAAGGATTATTATTATATATATTGTTGGTGATCAACTTTGTGGCTGTTTGTGGAATATTATTGCGGGCAAATTGGCTGCTGCATTTGCTGACAAATAGTACTATACTTCACTGTAAATCCTGTCATGTGCTTTAGATGTCTCAACACCATCATAAGGCACTATATGAAAGTCAAAGATTATTCATTATTATGATGTGAAAGTATAGTATTTAAAGAAAATTAGTTCTCAAAGTACAATAAGTGGTGCAGTGGTCTGGCTAATTAATACACCAACTGGAAACATTAACTCGCTTTACGAAAGAAACAATGCACCAGGGTCTGGCAAGAACATTTTATTTGGAAACATTGTGACACCAACAGAATTTGGGAAATGAAACAAAGTATGAAGTAGTAAAATTAGTAACATGAAACTAGTTTTCCATGTGGAAAGTTCATCTGTGGGTGTGGGGTGAAATGTTCCATGTTCACATTTTCCCCTTCCTTCCCCCTTAGGTATAATGCGCTGGACAGTCACAGAGTTAGAATTATGTTTAAATAGTCTAGAATAGCATCAATAACCACAGAACACCTGGAAGAAAATATCCTACCTAGTAGGTAGTGTCAGGTGCCTGGCTCAGTTGTTAGCATTCTCACCTCCGAGTCAGAAAATTGTGGTTTAAAGCCCCAAGTCTGGCCTTTGAGCTCAGTCTAGGCTGACACTTCAATATAGTGCAGAGGGAACTAAATCGAGGTGTACAATCTCTCTCTCTCTTTATCTCTTTATCTCCCCCTCTCTCTCACCTCATGTTAAATCAAGGTAGGTGCTCTCTGGCTGCTCAACTGGACAGTAAATGCATGAAAAGTTGTAGCATTGGTCAAAAAGAGCAGGGATTCTCTCCCCGCCCCCACCCCACCCTGTATCCTGGCCAACAATTTTCCAGTTAAATTGCTCATTCACCTCCCTGTCATTTGTAAGACATTGCTGTGTGTTAGTTGGCTGTGATCATCACAAATATTTAGTGATGACTGTAAAACACTGCAAGATGTGTCAACATAAGGGGTTTTATCAAATGAAAGCATTATTCTTATACTGTACAATCTTCAGTATTTAGAACACACCAAATTCACTGCGTTTCTCATTTCTTTATGCCTGAATTTGATCCAATACTGATGAGTAGAAATATTAACAAACTTTCATCATAGAACATTGAAATTACACCTAGTCTTAGCCTGTCAGACTATTTCATCTTACTTGTGGAAAATTCTTAAATTCAGTTTTAATTTTGAAGCAGTTTTTTTTAGAGCCAAAGTAAAATGGGCTAAGACTAGGAAAAATGTCAGGCCTCTGGTCTCCTGACTTGGATTCCTGGTCAAGCATTTCTCAGACAGTAACAGTCTTTGAAGGTTACTTTTCCCTGGTTGGTAAAAGCAACAGTAATCATCAGAAAAGATTAAAAATTGCCATCAAAATGAGAACACTTCCTCCCTACCATTTTGGTTGCCGCACTCACAACAAAGAGTCATTGAAGAGACAGAACCACTCCACATACCACATGCTTCTCCCCTGCCGCTGCTCGAGAAAATGATGAATAGTTCTGTACTATACATGGCCAGGGAAAACACAACAGTAAGGCACTAGCCAGAGATGCACATAAAAGTATGCTCAGTTTCTATTTCTGAACAGCTTAATCGCTGCTGAACAAGCAGAGATTTCGGGAACATTACAAATAGCATTGAGTACTGCCAGACACAGCAGTGTCCTCTGCAGCGCATTACCCAGTATAACTGACCTCATAAGGTTGTCCTGCATTTACAATTACAATGGCCCACTGCAAATCATAAACATCCTTGCATTTAGTATAGGCCTTTCACATTGGGAGAATGTCTCAAAGTGATTCACAGGATTTACTGTAAAGTGTAGTGACTGGGTAATTGCAATTGAATGTGATACCCATTTGCATACAGCAATATTCCACAAAGCGAGAACCACTAAAAAAAATAAACTCAAGCAGTATCACAAAGAAATAAGCTATGAAGGTCATGACAGGGTAAATAGAAGAACTCAAGAGGATTTTTTTCACCCAGAGTTGCTGGGAAATGGAATACGAGTAGGGTGGTGTAGGTTTCAGGAAGGAAGTAGACAGGTTCATTAAAAAGAAAGGGTCTTGTGGGGGATAAGATGGGGTGGTTTCTGATTTCATCTCCTTGCTCTGGGAGCCAGTGCGGACTCTCCTTCTACACTATAGAAGACTTCTAAAATCATGGGGGTGAGAGAAAGGCAGTTAAATAGGGTTAACACAAATTGGGGGATCAGACAGAGAAAGATATTTCTCATCAGTGATAGAATATGAAAATATCTGCTTAATGCTGTATCACATTGGAGTGTTTTGTTACTGAAGTCATTAATGGTTTTGCGATCAATTGAGGTTTGGAAATAAAAATAGAAAGCGATAATTATCACGGTGTCTTTTCACAAATGTTTTCAAGAATGTAACAGGAAGTATTAACCTGTTATTTTACTAATTCAGTGACTCAAATTTCTCAATATCATCTCTTACGTGACAATCGAAAATCATCTAATGATATGTAAAAGCACCTTCTGCAACCTTCACTTCACAGCAAATTAAACAGATCTGAGCTGTCATACTCAGGAATGCACAATGCCTCAGGCAGTAGAAATAAAATCTTACCTGCAATTCATAAATATGATATTCAAGATAGAGATGTGCACTAAAGAGTCCTCCTCCCTGTTCACTAAGAAGTTTAATTTTTATCCTGTGAAGCGCTTTGGGACGTCTTCCTGACATGAAAGGCACTACATCAAATGTAAGTACAGTATTATTATTCTTATTATTATTAATAATAGCTTGCAGTTTCTTCATAAAATTCCCAACACTACTCTTCTCTACTCACTGAATTCCTTTGTCCAAGGTTCCCAATTGAATACCTTCCACCAAGTTGAGATGTCACCAAGCAACTTGGAAGCCTCGTTTCTCACTTATTTCAATGCATCCAAGCCCAGCTCGAATTATTCCAGGTTACATCAGGCATAAGCAATACAATACAAAATTACATTTGTAAAGCGCCTTTCACGTTGGGAGAATGTCCCAACGTGAAAGGCGTTGGGATGTTCCAACGTGAAAGGCGTTGGGAAGTTGGTACCTGAAGGAATTCTCTATATCATTATTTAGCTTAACCCTCCGCATGCTACAGAAGTGTTTACTTATCCAAGTGAGCTATTATTCAGGAGTCAGTGAGAAAGGGGAAATGGTTCTTACTCAAACCTGACTGGACACCAAACATTCCACCTCCCCACCATCCCCCTTCCTCAATCTGCACTGTATCAGCGTGAACAGATGGAAGCCTCCTGCATTTTGAACTAGGATGCTGTTCTATCAATACATTTGCATTAAAGTGAAATCATGGTTTTATTTCACTGAATGTCAGAGGATTAGTTTACCCTTTCTAAATGATGGTGCAATCCAAACAAAGTTATGGAGATTAATTTACATTCCATTTCCATAATACAGCTATTATGTAATAGTGAAAGATAAAAACACTCTGCATTCCTTTATTTGTATAAAATATGCATGCACTAGGTAGGAGGGGGCAAGGCCATGGATGGCCTTGAAAGTGAGGATGAGGATCTTGAATTCGAACTTCTGAGGGATGAAGAGCCAGTGGAGTTGGGCGAGGGTGGGGGTGATGGGGTCACGGAGCCTGGTGCGTGAGAATACACGAGCTGCAGAGTTTTGGATGATCTGCAGCTTGTGAAGGGAAGATTTGGGAAGGCCTATGAGGCACACACACACACCCCCACACACACCCAAACACCCCCCACACACACACCCACCACCCCACACACACACCCATCACCCCCACCCCCACACACACACCCCCCATACACCCCCACCCCCACACAACCACCACCCCCACTTACACCCAAACCCCACACATACACACCCCACACATCCCGCCAACCCTAGACACCCACCTCCACACCCCACAAACCCCTACACACCCTCATCCCCTCCCGCACACACCCCCAACGCCCACCGACCTCCCCACACCTACCCCCACACACACCCAGTCCCAACCCCACACACACCCACTCTCCCCCCACACACACACCCACCCCCATCACGCACACACACCCATCCCCACACTCACAACCATCTCCACACACAAACACCCTGCACCCAACCCCACACAAACACACACACATATACACAGCCCCCCCACACATACACACCCCCACCCCCACACATACCTAACCCCACTCCCCCACACACACTCCCCACACACACACTCTCATCCCTCCACACACAAACACCACCACCCCCACACCCCCACACTCTCATACCCCCATCCCCACACTCCCACCCCCACTCACCCCCCACACACACCCCCACCCTCAAACACAATCACCACCCCCCCCCCCCCACACACACACACACCAGAAGGTTTTGATACAATTTACACAAGTAAAATAAATAATTAAACTGCTTCCAAGAAGTGCTTTATACTTTCTGTAAAATGTAGTGACTGCGTAATAGGCAAACACAGCAGTCAATTTGGGGCAAAGCAATGACCCACAAATAATCAGAAGGTGAATAATGACGATGATAATAATAGCTTTTTATATCGCGCCTTACCATGCAATATATTGTAAAGTGGCTTGACTGTGTAATTTGTGTGCAAATGAACAATTAGGCAGAACAACGGTTTAATATTTCATCCACAGGACAGCATTTCCAACAATGCAGCGATACCCGAACACACTGGATTGTTAGCCGAGACCATGATCCCAAAATCCCCGATTCTGGACTTGAACTGTGCAAGTATTTCCATTGATCAAATTGGAGCATTAGTTATTTTTACAGTAAATATTTTAAGGCAAGGGATAATGTAAAATATTTTGCTGGAAGAAATGTTTCAACATTTTAAATATAGCTGAACTGTTCACAATGAATTATTATTTATGTGCCAAATGTATCATTGCACACTCCATTATCATCCTGTTATACTGGAATAGTGCCTACTCTCCGTTGGTTTAAAATTACATCCGATGAGCTCCAGTGTTCTGGACTATGTCCACACACAGCTGCTGTCTTATAGTCTATGCCCCCGCCTGAGTATTATATTTCATGCAACATTGTGCATAAGTGCAGGGCTTAAGATACTTCATATTCTGTCATTTGAAGCCTTGCATACAAACCAGGAACTACTTAGTCCAATTATCCGGTTATTTCAGTTGTGCCAGTCCATTTATAAAGTGGTGAGTTGAAAGTACGCCTTTATGCACCAAAGAAAAACACTTCCTTGCTGCAATCATTCTGCATATTTCGAGCAGAAGGAGTATCTAAAGCAGGGGTGCAAAACTCATCTGGCCGTGAGGGCTATTTAAGTTAACACAGTTCGCTTGGTGAGCGCACCATAAAAAAAAGTTATACATAATACTGTACCTAGAATGCCCCTTCGCCTTGCTCCCTCCCTTGCCTCCTTAAGGCACGTTTCAAGACACTCCTCTTTGACCGCGCCTTCGGCCACCCTCCTATCCCAACCCTACCTGCCCTTCACCCCTCCTCATTACAACCCCCTACTTGGTTGGGTTTATATCCCTGACTGTCCATTGCCTTGGATAAATTAATGAACAATGAAATATCTAAATCTAGTATTCAGAGGGAAGGAAAGAGGCTGGTGGACATGTGGATTGAGTGTCAGTTGATAGGCAATGTTGGATCAAAGTCAAATTGGTTTTAAGTTACAAAATGTGGACCACTCCAGGGCCATGCGTATTCTGTATACAAGCCTCATTCTGTGCCCTACCTGAAAGGGGTATCTCTGTGTTTGGTGCTAGACGCCCTGGGTCAGCGATGGAGGCTCTCACCAGCGATGTCACACAGCAGAGTGATATCAAGTAATAAACTGTGAATAAAAGCAGCAGCACAAGAATTTTTAAAAAAATTAGTTTTCATTCATACATTTTAGTTTCAAATAGTTCCAATATTTGGACTTATATTTCCCACAATTACACGTTTCCCTCAAAATTTCCTTAGTTTGGATTAACATAACACGGTTGTGGCATTTACCCAACACACATTAAGCTTAGCTGCACCCATTTGATCTGGGGAACGATTTTACCAGATAAATGGTGTCAGCACCCTGGCTTTCTGGGGAGGGTGGGTGGAAGAAGAGGAAGTAAAACCACATTGGTTTAAGGGTTACCAGTCCTGATCACTATCGAATATTACCCTGATGCAGGTGCGCACATCTGAACAACCTGTGAGGTCATGAATGGACTTAGCAGTGTTGCTCTTAAGGTTGAATATCCTGCAGATACTCAGTGACTCAGTTCACACATGTCGAGGTACCAGGTGGCTTTCCATCATTGTAAAGGTAGGGAATGAGGACAATTTAACTGCCTTGAAGACATAAGGAATTGTCGAGAAAAAAGAAAATCTATTGCACTGTCCTAAAAATTGGACATCACTACAAGAAATTGTCCAATGTACTGCCTCTGAGCTGGCACGAATCCAAGAACAGATTGCACTGAGGAGCAGAAATCCTTGTCTGTTCAATTTTAAATATATTGCAAACATAATTATCTGCACAATGACTTCCAATACAAATGTCAAATCTAACTTACAAAAGCCTCGTTTAAACATTTGGGAAATTGCAAGTTGTAATCTCACTTCTAAAATAGGTTTTCTTGAAAACTTAAGATCAGAACACATCATGGTCAAACCAATATCTGAACGGATCTCTAAATTATTGGCACAACACGTTCAAGATCTTTGCATTTCAGATTTACGGTTAGGCCCAAAGATTAATCACGCCTGAAACTCAAACAGTGTACATAACCAAAAGTCCATTCTCCGGATGAAGACACTGGTTTTGTTCCATTGAAACCCTGACCAAGCTGCAATTTATAAATGGAGAAGTATCCCATCAAGTTCTGTAGTCTATTATTTGCCCAGTGAGTTAGTCATCACAGTAACAATCTCTATCTCCACGTGAACCAATGATACTTACGTGCTAGCACAAGACCTGGAATATGTCCTTCTTCATAATGAGGGTAGAGGATAAGTTTGGGAATGAAGATTGTATTGTAAAGCCAAACAAAGAAGATTATGCTGATGCAACACCAGCCCTGTGGGTCATAAACAAAGTGAATTCGAAACCCCATCACAGAAAGGTTGCCTCAGTGTTTCCTCGCTGGTACATACGTCATGAATTACAGGCCGTATTCAGTCCCTGAGAAAATATAAATAAATTTTTAAAAATCATCAGAATGTTTGCTCAGCAGGCAAGCTATCAATCCTTGAATATTTTACCTTATTCAGCTTTCAAAACTCTCAGTCCCGTCAATACAATACAAAATTACATTTGCACAGCGCGTTTTACGTCGAGAGGACGTTGTCTCAAGGCACAGGGTAGTCAGGGATTTGGACCCCAGCTGGGGTTCGGGATTGGGGAGGGTGGAGGGCAGGGAGGGTAGGAGCATGGCCGAAAGCTCGTTCGAAGAGGACGGTCTTGAGATACACCTTGAAGGAGGCCAAGGAGGGAGCAATACAAAGAGAATGTGGGATGGATGGTGGGGGCAGAAAAGCAATGAGCGCGATTTTCCTGCAACTGAATATGGACAAGACGGAAGCCATACTCCTTGGCTCCCGTCAACATTTTCACTCCTGAGGATCTGAACTGCTCAACCTCCCTGGGCTCTCTATCAGACTCACCGAATCAATGCACAATCTAGGCGTTCGGTTCAACCCCCAGCTTTTCTTCCTCCCCCACATCCGGTCCCTCACCAGGACCATCTTCTTTCACCTCTGCCAAATTGCCCGCCTCCGATCGTACCTTACACCAAATGCAGCCGAAACCCTCGTGCATGAGTTTGTCACTTCCTGCCTGGATTACTCAAACGCACTCCTCACCCCCTTATTCAAAAGATCCAGCTCATTCAAAACTCTGCTGCCTGCATACTGACCTGGGCCAAACTATGTACCCACATCTCACCCGTTCTGGTCAGGCTCCACTGGCTCCCCATCACCAAACAGATCGACTTCAAGATCCTCACACTCGTGTTCAAATCCCTTCACTCCCTGGCACCTCCCTACCTCTCCGACCTCCTCACTCCACAATCCGCTCGACTGGCACTGGCCTCCTGCTCATCCCTCGCACCCTCCGCCCCATCATCGATGGTCGCGGTTTCAGCCACTACGTCCCAAAACTCTGGAACGCTCCCCCTCAATCGCTCCACCTTGCCCCCTCTCTCCCCTTTTTCAAGCCCTGTCTGAAAACCTTCCTTTTTGACCATACCTACGGCCACCTCCTCCCCCCTCCTGGCTCGGAGTTAGGCTCTGTCACTGTTAAGTGCTCTGAGACGCTACTCTGGTGGAGGGTGCTATATAAGTGCATGTTGTTGTTGAATGCGTGGATGAGGGTTTTTGCCGCCTAAGGGGTGAGGCAGTGGCGGAACCGGGTGATATTGCAGAGGTGGGGGAAGGCAGAACGGGTTATGGCACTGATATGGGGTAGAAAGGACAGTTGAAGGTCAACAAAGATGGCAACCAAACACCCAATCATGTCACAGAGCAGATATATTTAATTACTATTGAAGAAAATCTTAATTCAACAACTGCAGAATGAGACTCTAAAAATATTTGAATTTCAAGATTAAATTAGTTTACTTTACAAAAAGTGACCAGAGTCGCATGGTTTGAGTCCTACTTTAGAAACCGCCAACAGTAAATCTCGGCAAATGGTTTTCCTCCCGCCCCCGCCTGGTCACCTGCTGGGTACCCCAAGGCTCCATCCTTAGCCCCCTTTTTCTTTTTTACATGCTCCCTCTTAGCGATGTCATCCTCAGACATAGAGTGATTTGGTGACACCCAAATCTACTTCTCCTTCAGTTGTGACTCCCAGTCCACTGGTGTCCTGTCAGCTTGTTTGACAGACATCAAGGGCCGGATGAGCACAAATTTCCTACAGCTGGATGTCAGCACAATGGAAGCCATATTCTTTGGCTCTAGTCAACGTCTTCTCTCCTGCGGGTCTGAATTCCTCAACCTCCCTGGTCTCTCCCTCAGGCTCAGCAAATACGTATGCAACTTTGGCTCAGGTTTGATCCCCAGCTTTCCTTTCTACCCCACTTCCTTTCCCTGACCAGGACCACTATATAAATGCAAGTTGTTGTTCATATACTTGTCGGTGTACTTAATAAAAATCCTTGGATTTGTAGGTGAATGTGCCATCCAAATTTGCACAGAGCAATCTCCCACAAACAGCCATGAAGTCAAGAGACACATTTTATCTGGGAGACTATTGGTCAGGACACCGGGAGAAAACACCCCTTCTCTTTTCAAATAGTGCAATGGGATCTTTAACATCCATGTTAACAGGGAGACAAGATCTCGGTTTAACATTTCATCTGAAGGACAACCCCCCAAATAAAATTGGTCACTTATTTCATGGCTGTTTGTGCGATATTGCTATGCACAAAGTAGCTGCTATGTTCACCCAATTCCAGAAAGCATTAGTCGCAGGCTGGCAAGAGTCAAGGATCGGGGACCCCAGAGTGTGCATTGGGGTACTGCTGGAGTCTAACCAGCTAAAATTGCATAGCTTGCCCTTGATATTGCTGTCTGGCAAGCTTTCCCGCTGCTTGTCCAGCTAGGACCACCCTACCCTTTAGTGCTTTGGCTTGAAGGGTTAACAGGAGCTGAGCGGAATGACTCTCTGCCCCAGTGACTGGTCTGCCCTTCCAGGTCCTGCCAATGAGCCAGGCTGACTGTGAGGCCTGGAATACTGCAGACTTGTCTGGCTCAGGACTACTGAGACAGTCACAGAGGGCTGGCTCAATTCCGACATTCCAATGTCAGGCATAAAACTTTGGAGCCAGTTCAGCTTGAAGAGACCGTGCTTACCTTCCCCCAGGAGGATAGTCACTAGTTGGGCGTTCGACAAACGACAAGCAGGCGTTTAAATCCTCACTAGGTGGATGGTAGGTACCAAGAGCTCCCTGCAAGCTTCCCGGTGAGCAACACCGCTCAGCATGAAATGTGTGAGAGCATTCCCACTATCTTCCTGTCTGCAGCTCAGGTACTCATCCCTTCCCATTGAGCTTAATCCAAGTCCTCAGGCAAGGGGCTTTGGCAAATAGACGTGCCCGCTGTGAAGTCGACTGCATCTACAGGGTGCTTAGAGACAGGTCAATGTAGGCCGGAGCCCTCCCTTCCTACAGCCACTTCCCATGTTTACCACAATCCACCTCATTGTTTGATCTTGAACTTTGTAAATGGGACGGAGAAAGTCTCTCTGCTGCATCTCCGGGAGCTCAGATCATAAAGGAGGACTGTATGAACACAGGTCTTGTACGCCACTAGCTTGACCTGCATTGGGACCTTGCTGTCCCTGAAGAGGGATGACCAGAGTGCCCTTCGCCATTTCTCAGGACAGTGTCCAGATTGAAACTGGTGTCCACCACAACCCTGAGGTACCAATAAATGTCAACGATTAAAACCGATGCCCCCTTGTATCTTCCAATCAATTCCCTCGATGTGTTCCCTTGGTGTGTGCAGAACTACAATTCCACACTTGGGGGCATCCACCACCACAGCTGGCCCAGTGTTCAACATGGCGGTTGCACCGCAGAAGGATCCCCAGGTGAGTCCATCAGTAGCACAACATCATCCATAACACTCTCAGAGAGGCCTGGAACAGATACACCAAGTCCTTCTCCCTCAATGTCATCCAACATGTTGATGAGCCTGGTACAGGAAAGAGCATGGGCTGCAGAGTTTTGGATAACTTACAGCTTAAGTGTGGATACCCCAAGGAGAGAGGTGATGGTGGAGGTGGGCAAAATGGCTGAAAGGGTCAGAACAAGGATGTGAGTCTGAAGAACAATTGAGAGTTAAAGACAACACTGAGATTCTGCACCAGGCTCTGCAAGGGGAAGTGTGCACCCATGCAGGTTGAGCTGTCAGCTGAGTTGAGGTGTTTTGTACTTGCTATTCACTGGGCATAAATTGCTGCATCACAAGAATTGAATTGCCGGGCCGAAGGATCTCAGACAGCCTTGCGCTACTCAGGGATACCATCGCCTACATGCAGGACAACAACAACTTGAATTTATATAGTGCTCTCCACGTCAGACGGCGTCTCAGAGCGCTTCACAGTAACAGATCCTGGGACCGAGCCACGGGGAAGGGGAGGAAGGTGACCAAAGGCGCGGTCGAAAAGAAAGGTCTTCAGCAGAATCCTGAAAATGGGAAGGGAGGCAGCAAGACGAAGGGAGTGAGGAAGGCAGTTCCAGAGCCTCGGGGCATAGTGGCTGAAGGGTGGAGCGGAGGATTCAGGGGACGAGGAGGAGGCCAGACCCGGAGGAACAAAGACAACGGGTACTGTTTTGACAGGAGAGTGAAGGCTTGCCTAATAAGCCTTGCTCAAGAGAAAGCCTTTGATAGGGTATCTCACAGCTACAAGGATGAGGTACTCTCCAAAATGGGCTTCGGGGAGGGAATACGCAAGTGAATTAGACTACTCTACATGGACATCTGTGGCGCAGTCACAGTCAATGGGTATGAGACTGAGCCATTCCCCATTAGGTCGGGAGTAAGGCAGGGCTGTCCCCTATCCCCCACCCTGTTTGTCTGCTGCATTGAACCCTTTGCACAGGCCATCGGGAGGGACAAGGGCATCAGAGGTATATGTATGATGTCACCGTCTTTTTTGCAAAGAGCTGGAAAAATCTGGTGATAAAGTGTGAGACCCTCTCGGTATTACTGTACGTGGCCCAGGTCTGGCCTTTGACCAAGAACAATGACACCAGAGTCACCAGAGAGGTCCTCCAATTGATCTGGGGGTCCAAGATGGATCGTGTCCACAGACATGTGATACACAAAACCCCGGAAAAGGGGTCCATAACGTAACCCTGATCCTCATGGCAAAACTTTGTGGGTAGCTGCCTGAGGCTGTGCCTGGTGCCCCGCTACGCCAGCAACAAATGCTGCTTCGTGCGGGCTTCTACCTGTACCCAGTGCTAAGAAGAGTGGGTCAGGCAGAACTGCTTCAAAATGTTCCACACAGTGGCTGTGTGCCGAACCTCTTATCTTATGTTGAGAAATTTCTGAAGAACATCATCCCAGTCCCCCGCACAATCACTGAGTGGTCCGCGCGGCAGGTAGTCCAAACAGTTCAAAAGGGGTAGAGGGCAGACCCGATCGGGAGGTACCCTGCAGTGAAGGCCAGCTACACCTGGCAAAACCCCTCGTCACCGGCCCTGACCAACAACCATCAGGTCATGGCCTGGCTGGCAATAAAAGGGCCCTCCCCCTCAGGGCTTTCATGCATGATCGAGGTCTGGGCCAGTCAGCAAGTTGCCCTTGGGCCGGCTGCAGAGGCCAGAAGACCGTGGTCCATCTCTTCCTGGAGTGTTGTTTCGCATAGGCGGTTTGGAAAAAGATGGGACTAGATTGTCTCGTGGTTTGTCCCTGGCGACCCGCTGTCACAGTACTCGGTGCTGTACGACTCTTCCCGGGCTCTCACAGCGAAACCCACATCGAGTGTGCCCGGATAATCATAAACTCGGTAAAGCATTCCAGAAACTAGGTGTTCTTCTGGCAGAACGAGGGGACGGTAAGGCCTGCGTCAGGCTCCCACACACTAGGATCAGGGACTATATACTGAGGGACAAGCTGAAGTTCGGCTCAACCACAGCAAAGGCCAGATGGGGCCTGACCCCAGCAGGAGCCACTCTGACACAACCCGCTCGGGGTGCACCCACCAGGTAGCCCACAAGCTCACCCAAAACTGACTGAAGTAAGGGTACAGAAGGACGCTAGAGATGTAACCAAAGAGCATCCCAAAAATGTGTCGGTAAACATGTGGGTGTACGGGGCACATTGGGCGCCTTCCAAAAGCGGCAAGTGTGCCTTATCAGGCTGTGTGCGTGTGGTGTACACAGGAGTGACTCCCGACTGTGTTAAAGGGAGCGTACCGAAAAATCTCTGTGTGGGGAAGGAATGTACCATAAACAACGGAATGTGTTTTGTATCAGGAGAAAAGGGAACATATTGTAACAGAAGATGTTGTGTTTGTTTTGGATTTCTGTTGTACTAAATATTATATTTATAAATATATTTTCAAAAAAACGAGAACTGGATTGCATTGAGAACAAAAGGTACCTCTGCACACAAGCTATTTATTGAAGTCATGCATGGTTGAATTGCACCACCCAATGTAGTTAGGGGGAGTGGGGAGGTGGAACTGCTACATATTGGTAAATTATTTTGAACAAGCTGTGGAGTGGGGCACCAGGAAGGGGATGGAGGGGAAAGTCACATTTCTCCTCTCAATCCTAATTGGGTTTAGCTGTGATCTGCCTTCACTTGATCAGCCTGTTGAAAATTTCCATTAAGACTCGCACATTAAGAAATGATCTCTGACCCTGAACTGATCTGAAAGGAATCATCCTCCTTCACGACCCCTTCAGGAAACACCAGGGAGACATCTGGAAGGATATAATTAGCCGCCACTGCATTCCACGTACAGTACATCTTGCAAAACCTGAGCAACACAACATTAATGATTCTGAAGACCTTTGAGATATTTCGACACAGGTGCTATGAAAAATGCAAGTCGTTTTTTATTAATAGAACGACTCAATTTGCATACACAAACCTCCCTTTGCTATTTGCAGTAAGATATACGATTACCAGTCAATCTTTGTAGCCCTTTCTTTCTGATTTCCCCTCTTCGGTTTATTTTTAGATGTGGCTGACCTGACATGCTCTCTCACTAGGATATACCTCATTTCTTTGCTTGCACATTTCCCTTTCTCCCTCGACTGGTTTTTCCTGTCTCCAGCTGTTTGCTCTGTTTCTTTCCTCAATTCCACCACACCCACCGGGTCCCTTCTCACTGTATCAATGTCGGGTGATTCACACCTCAGTGTAATAACCACAGTGCGAGCTCTTTACTGATATGAACCAAGAGACGACCCTTTCACAGATCATCTCACCCCCCCCACCCCCAGTATAACAGAGCATTGCACAAGCTTTTAAAAAACATTTACAAATCTATGCAAAAGAGGGAAGCGTTTCACAGTGATCGTTCCCGATGGCGCCACTATCATTGATTTATCTCACACACCAAACCCTGTCGAGTCTCCTCACTCCACGCGGAATATTATACACAGAAACTGCCTCAAAGGGGCACCCACCGAGACTTACTGCCACCTCCTCCTGCGATGCATTGCCACAGCGACTGTCAGTGTCGGCCAGCCTTGCCCTCTCTCCCACACCAGCCCCCACCCCCCACCGCCTCCACAGCAAAGAGAGTAGGCTGTGGGCTGTGGCTGTGGGCTGTCCATCACAGTGTGAATGAGCTGCGCTGTGCCCAGGGAGCAGCTGCTGGTGTCTCAGTGCAGCTCATCACTGACTGGCACTTGTCTGTCTCCCCCGTCACCCCCCCCTCTTCATTCCCATCACCTCCCAGTGCAACGTGCAGCTGGCAAACACAGCATTGACACCCCTCATCCCCTCCCCCCCACACCCCACACACAGCAATAACACCCCCAAACAATAATAATAATAATACACACACACACACACCCACAGCAATAATAATAATAATCCTTGCAATTGATATAGCGCTTTTCACGTCGGGAGGACGTCCCAAAGCGCTTCACAGAACACACTGTAAAGTGAATTGACTGCATATTTGTGGGCGAACGCGGCAGCCAATTGCGCACAGCAATGTCCCACAAACAGTCGTAGATTGAAAATGACCAATTTATTATTGTTTTGTTTTGGAGGGATTATTATTAGGCGTGTGGAGTAAGGAAACTTGCCCAAGGTTTTGCGCTGCCTGGAATTGAACTCAGGTCTCTCGCTTGCAAAGTGAGTGCTCTAACCACTACAGGACTCCACAATGATTCCCCACCTCCAAACAAACACAAGAGCAATGATTGCCCCAAATACACACACCAACAAAATTTCATTTGTACAGTGCCTTTTACGTCAGGAAGACGTCCCAAGGCACTGGACAGTCAGTGTTGCGGATCTGAGCTGGGGGACGGGATTGGGGAGGGTGGAGGGCAGGGACGGAAGGAGGATTATTGAAAGCACGGTCGAAGAGGAGGGTCTTGAAATAGGTCTTGAAGGTGGCGAGGGAGGGGGCGAGGTGGAGGGTCTGCGGGATGGAGTTCCAGAGGGTGGGGGCAGAGTGGCTGAAGGCCCGCCTGCCAATGATGGGGCAGGGGACGTGAAGCAGGCCGGAGCCCGCTGAGCGGAGGGAGCAGGCAGGATTGTAGGAAGTTGTAGAGGTGGGGGGGAGCTTGATGAAAAGCCTGTGTGTGATGGGAAGCCAGTGGAGCCGGGCGAGGATGGGGGTGATAGGTTCACGGAGCCTCGTGAGGGAGAGGACACGGGCTGCAGAGTTCTGGATGATCTGCAGCCTGTGGAGGGAGGAGTTGGGGAGGCCGATAAGCAGAGTTTCAATAGTCAAGCCTCCATGTTATGAATGCATGCATGTATGCTGTGTGCACACACACTGAAATGACCCCCCAAACACACACACAATAACCTCCCCAAACATACACACAGATCAATGAACCCCCCCAAAAAAACATACACAGGAGCAATGATCCCTCAAACACACACACAGAGCAATGACCCCACCCCAAACACACACACAGCAATGAGCACCCCCCCCCGACATCCACTAGACACACACTCACACATTGCAATGACAACACCACCACAACATCAGAATTATGTTTATAGAGCGCCTTTCACGTCGGGAGGATGAACAGTCAGGGGTCAGGACGCGAGCATGGGGGAGCGGTGTGAGACATGGAGCAGGCGGAGCTCGCTGAATGGAGGAAGCAGGCAGGTTGGTAGGGAGTCAGCAGGTCAGAGAGGTAGGAGGGGGCAAGGCCATGGATGGCCTTGTAAGTGAGGACGAGGATCTTGAATTCGATCCTCTGGGGATGGGGAACCAGTGGAGTCGGGTGAGGGTGGAAGTGATGGGGTCATGGAGCCTGGTGCATGAGAGTACACGAGCTGCGGAGTTTTGGATGATCTGCAGCTTGTGAAGGGAAGAGTTGGGAAGGCCGATGAGGAGAGAATTTCCATAATTGAGCCTTGATGTGACGAGTGCGTGGGTGAGGGTTTCGGCAGCCTGAGGGGTGAGGCAGTTGCGGAGTCTGGCAATGTTGCGGAGGTGCTAGTAGGCAGTGCCGGTCATGGCGCGGATATCAGGGCGATACCTTGGGCAAGTTTCCTTACTCCACACGCCTAATAAAAATCCCTCCAAAAAAAACAAAAAAAATAATAAATTGGTCATTTTCAATCTACGACTGTTTGTGGGACATTGCTGTGCGCAATTGGCTGCTGCGTTCGCCCACAAATATATAGTCAATTCACTTTACAGTGTGTTCTGTGAAGCGCTTTGGGACGTCCTTCCGACGTGAAAAGCGCTATATCAAATGCAAGGATTATTATTATTTTATCAGGAAGAAGGACAGTACAGTGTCAAACAAGATACCCAGGCTCCTGACTGGCTTAGTGAGGTTGAGTGTGCAGCCGTGGAGGCTGATGCTGCCGGCGCCTGAGGTGCGGAGGCGCTGGTGCGAGCCAATCAGGAGAGCCTTGGTCTTGCTGACGTTGAGTTGGAGAAAGCTGTCACTCGTTCAGGACTTGATGTCGGACAGGCAGTCGGTCAGGACGCCAGTCGTCCGGGAGTTGAGGCAGAGAGGTAGAGTTGGGTGTCATCTGCTTACATGTGGAAATTTACCCCATGTTTGTGGATGATGTCACCAAGGGGGAGCATTTAGAGGGTGAAGAGGAGGGGACCGAGGACAGAGCCCTGAGGAACACTGCACAAGATGGTGCGGGAGCCATTTGCTGTGACGAAGTGGAGACGGTGTGAAAGGTAGGACCTGAACCAGTCAAGGACAGAACCTTGAAGTTTGAGGTGGGAGGAGAGGCGATGGAGGAGGATTGCATGGTCCACAGTGTCAAAGGCAGCGGAGAGGTCGAGGAGGACGAGGAGGCAGAGGGAGCCCTGGTCACACATGGTCAGGAACACCCAGCAATGATCCCGCAAACACACAAAACACCAACAGCAATGATCCCCCCCAAACACACACACAGCAATGATCCCCCCCAAACACACACACAGCAATGATCCCCCCCAAACACACACACAGCAATGATCCCCCCAAACACACACACAGCAATGATTCCCCCAAACACACACACAGCAATGATCCCCCCAAACACACACACAGCAATGATCCCCCCAAACACAGAGCCCTCCGCCACCACAGAACCCTCCGCCACATCACAGACCCCTCCTGCTCACAGACCCTGCCCCACAACCCAGACCCCTCCCCCACACAAGACCCCTCCCCCCCTCACACAGACCCCTCCACCCATACACAGAACCCTCCCGACTTAGATCCCTCCCCCCACACAGACCACTCCCGCCCTCTCACACAGACCCCCTCCCCCAACACAAGACCCCTCCCCCACGCACACAGATCCCTCCCCCACACACACAGAACCTTCCCGCCACACACACAGAACCCAACACACAGAGCGACACTCCCTCCACACACATTCCCCATCCTCACACACACACTGAACCCACCCCACACAGAAACACTGACCCCACACACACTGATCCCCGCTCACACACACTGACCCCCGCTCACACACACTGACCCCCGCTCACACACACTGACCCCCGCTCACACACACTGACCCCCGCTCACACACACTGACCCCCGCTCACACACACTGACCCCCGCTCACACACACTGACCCCCGCTCACACACACTGACCCCCGCTCACACACACTGACCCCCGCTCACACACACACACTGAACCCACACACACTGAACCCACACACACTGAACCCCCTCACACACACACACTGAACCCCCCACACACACACTGACCCCCGCTCACACACACTGAACCCCCTCACACACACACACTGAACCCACACACACTGACCCCCTCTCACACGCACACTGAACCCCCACACACCCACTGACCCCCCCCCACACACTGACCCCCCCCACACACACTGACCCTCACCCCCACACACACTGACCCCCCCCCACACACACTGACCCTCACCCCCACACACTGACCCTCACCCCCACACACTGACCCCCCCCCACACACTGCCCCCCCTCACACATACTGACCCCTCCCCCACACACACTGACCCCTCCACACACACACTGACCATCACCCCCACACACACTGACCCTCACCCCCACACACTGACCCCCCCCACACACTGCCCCCCCACACATACTGACCCCTCCCCCACACACACTGACCCCTCCCCACACACACTGACCTCACCCACACACACACTGACCTCACCCACACACACTGACCCTCCCCCACACACTGACCCCCCCACACATACTGACCCCTCCCCCACACACACTGACCCCTCCCCACACACACTGACCTCCCCCACACACACACTGACCCCCCCACACACACACTGACCTCACCCACACACACTGACCCCTCCACACACACACTGACCCCCACACACACCCACTGACCCCCCCCACACACACACTACCCCCCCCACACACACACACACACCCACTGACCCCCCCCCCACACACACCCACTGACCCCCCCCCACACACACACACACCCTCTGACCCCCCCCACACCCCGCGCCATTATACATAACCCTCGCCCCTCCCGTCACTGCCCCCAGTCAGTGACAGACGATGTAACGCAGAGACCCTGTGCCTGTGTGAGCCGCTGCCTCCCCTCCACACGGCTGCTGTTTCGTGGCTGTCACGGACACAGACACAGACAGACAGAGACAGACACACAGACAGACACACAGACAGACAGAGACAGACAGACAGACAGGAGCTCTCACCCTCTCCCCAGACCAGGGGCACAGCCGCCGCTCTCAACGTGCAGCACCTCTGCCCGAGCCGCCAGGCGCTGCTCCCTGAGCTGTGTTGAGCTGTGTTGTGCTGTGTTGAGCTGTGCTGTGTTGAGCTGAGCTGTGTTGTGCTGTGTTGAGCTGTGCTGTGCTGTGTTGAGCTGAGCTGTGTTGTGCTGTGTTGAGCTGTGCTGTGTTGAGCTGTGCTGTGTTGAGCTGAGCTGTGCTGTGCTGTGTTGAGCTGTGCTGTGCTGAGCTGTGCTGTGTTGTGCTGTGTTGAGCTGTGCTGAGGGCATCGGCAGCTGTGACTGTCAGTGGGAACAGGAGCGGTCACCACCGCTTTGTCCTCAGCGATTCCTTCTCGCAAATAAGCGCCTCTCTCCATACCTCGCGCCCTCCCTTTCCTGTGGCATTTTTTTCCGTTCAATGCACATCAAATCGGTGCAGACGGGGGGGGGGGGGAGGGGGGGGGAGGGTGGGGCCGCACAAGTTAGTAACGATCGGGGTGAGGCTCAAAACTGTTTTAAAATGATCTTGGCTTCCTCAAACTGCAGCCTTCCCTTGGGTTGCACAACTCAAGGGACCAGAGCCAATTCCCCCCCCAACTTGTTGGTGCATAATTTGTTTGCTCATGTCCCTTTCTCAAGAGTCGTTGTAACGCTTTTCACGTCGGGAGGACGTCTCCCACAGATCCACCACAGTTTCCCAACCCGACTTATTTGGTCAATGGAGAACGGCAGCCAATTTGCACTCAGCCGTAATAATTATAATAATAATAATAATAATCCTTGCATTTGATATAGCGCTGTTCACGTCGGGAGGACGTCCCATATATTTGTGGGCGAACGCGGCAGCCAATTGCGCACAACAATGTCCCACAAACAGTCGTGGATTGAAAATGACCAATTTATTATTGTTTTTGGTTTTGGAGGGATTATTATTAGGCTCTGTGTGGAGTAAGGAAACTTGCCCAAGGTTTCGCCCTGTGCCTGGAATTGAACTCAGGTCTCTCGCTTGCAAAGCGAGTGCTCTAACCACTGAGCTACAGGACTCCATGTCCCACAATCAGCTGTGAAGTGGATGAGCATTTCTATTTGGTTATATGTTATTTTTAATTCCTGCATCTCTGTTGACAATGAAATACGGTCCGAGAACGTTTTCGGAAGATGTGATGAATTCCAATGCAGTGCTGGGGGTGTTGTCCTTCAGACATTCAGCCTGTCTGTCCTGGTGGATGTTCAAGATCCCATGGCACAATTTGAAGAGAAGGAAGTTTCTTCCAGTGTCCTCGCCAACCATCCGCTACATTAAATCGCCTACAAAACACACAGTCACTACACTTTGCGATAAAATCTTTGAAGCATTTTGAGATGTTTTGCTGATGTGATAGACTAAATATTTGGGGTCAGATGGTTTCAGACTGGGACTCACCAGCATCACTGAATGATGATCAGAGTGATTTTATCAGTAAATTTACTAAGCTTGGCAGCAATCACATATTATTATGCACAGATCGATGCATTACCTGTATCATTCCTCCAAGGTCAGTAAATTTACTTTGGAGCAGAGAATGACTCCCCTGTTTTCAATAACAACGATTTGTGTTTATATAGCACCTTTCACACAGGGTAGCGTCTCAGAGAGATAAACAATGGAGTAGTTTGATGTCGAGCCAGGGAGAAAGTGGAGTGGGCACAGTCAACAACAACTTGGATTTATATAGTACCCGTCACATGGGGCAGCATCCCTGAGCACTTGACCGTGGTGGAGTCTGACCCTGAGCCAGGGGGAGAGGGAGGCGAGAGGTGACAGTAAGCACTATTAAAAAGGAAGCTGTTTAGGTGGGATTTAAAGGTGGGGAGGAAAGGGGCAAGGCGGAGGGATTGAGGGAGAGAGTTCCTGAGTTTCGGGGGAGTAGTGGCTGAAGGCACGGCCACCGATGGTGGATTGAAGGGGATGAGCATCAAACAGGAGGGCCGGAGCCAGTCAAGCGGTGGCAGTGGGTGGTGGAGTAAACAGATCAGATAGGTAGGGAGATGCAAGGGCATGAAGTGATTTGAAAACAACTGAGAGGATCCATTCGGGAATTGGCAGCCAGTTGAGCCTGGCAAGAACGGGCGTGATGGGGGAATGGAGTTTTGTGCAGGTGAGTATTTGGACAGCAGAGTTTTGGTTTAGTTGTATTTTGTGTATGGTGGATTTGGGGAGACTAGCAAGGAGGACATTGGAATAGTCCAGCTGGGAAGTGACGAAGGCATGGATGAGTGTTTCGGCTGTGTTGGTTGTGAGGTATGGATGGTGACAGGCAATGTGACAGAAGTGGAAAAAAGCAGTCCTAGTCAGAGAACGGATGTGTGGTAGAATGGAAAGCTGGGGATCGAACCTGACACCTAAGTTGCATCTGAGGGAGAGCCCAGGGGGTTGAGGAGTTCAGACTCGCAGGAAAGAAGACGTTGACGGGAGCCAAAGAGTATGGCTTCCGTATTGCCGACATTCAGCTACAGGAAATTTGCACTCGTCCAGGCCTTGATGTCCAATTGGCTCCAAGTGCTTACCACTCTGTGCAGCCTGATTCAGAAGTTCCATTTAAACTCTGACAGTTTTTAATTATGTGGATGTTTTATGCCGAATTAGAGCCGCCATGAATCGACACCCACACAAATCTGCGCCCCTACTCCCATGACTCGGATCCCTCCTCCCCCCACGACTTGGTACCCCCATTTTGCCTGACAATCTTGAACGCTTAAGAATAGGAAAGAATTAAATGTCAATTTCCCCCAAAACAAAATCCAAACAAGCTTGGATCATTCAGTTGTTTTACAACCCCCAACACATGAAGCAAAACTGCAATGTATAGCTCTGTGACAAGTGATACATTGCATTGGCAGCAGTTTTTGAAGACAGAAGGTCAATTGAAAAGTTCCAATGGAAAAAAAGCTCACTAAAAGTATAATTTTCTCTTGATTTAAATGGCAATAATGAGCTGCTCAAGAATTATCGTGGTTTATATTACCCAAACCTCTGGAGTGCATTCCAACTGCTTCTGAGAATACCTAGATCCACACTGCCTGTGTTTAAACGTATCATTACGAAAGTGATTTCTAGGAATGGAATACTTAAATTGAATTTGTGTTAAAGCTTGTTACACTCTCTCCAATGGGAATTAGTTGGGAAGCAGTATTCCAGCTGCTGAACTATGGATGAAAAATAAATTCAAACAGCAGGATAAGGAAAAAATGATAAATAGCTTTGAGACATTTTGTACATAATCAACAATACATCAAATAAATACCTCGCATTGAGTTAATGGTTCAGTTTCTGAAATGACTTGTATCCCCTCTAAACTATCCCCAAATGTGTGTTTTGTTCTCTTGCTGGCAGCAAATTAAAATTAGATCAATCCATTTTATTTTGGGTACTCGAAATGGTGTTGTTGGAAATAACATCTATTGGCATATGGATGTGGTTTGATGTGCCGGATCAACAATAGTTGATCTTTTTGAAACACTATGAACTTTGCAGCTAACAATCTGGGCTGTTTGAAAGCAGAGTTACAACAACTCGCATTTATATAATGCCCCTCATGCAGGGAAGCATCCCAGAGTGCTTGACAGTGGCGGATCACGATGCTGAGCCGGGGGGAGGTGACCTTAGGCACGGTCGAAGAGGAAGGTCTTCAGGCACAACCTTCAGATGGGGAAAGAGGAGGCAAATCAGAGGGATAGAGAAAGAGTGTTCCAGAGTTTTAGGAGTAGTGGCTGAAGGTGCAGCTGCCCACAGTGGAACAGAGGGCACCTGGCTGATAAAGTATTTGGATGCATTTTGTTTGCAGGTCTGCACAAACGCCCAACAAGTTGGGCTCAAAAGCTTTGTTGTTCACACAGTCAAATTGTCAGTAAAACTGAAGTCTATGCTCGGGATGTTCTGTTACAAAATGTTCTCAAGCAACTGCAGGTTAATATATAAGAGCATGCTAGAGAGAGATCAAATAACATAATGTCTCTTCTCTCCCCAAACGTCTCAGCCCCTGCCCATTCCAACTGAGTTAGATTTTAGTTCTAGCAAAACCAAATAACTCTTTGGGAAGGATTTCCTCTCCACCAATTGTCTCCCATTGTTTTCTTTCCTGAAAGCCTTTGATTTCTTTTCTCGTTTCATTGGGATTACTATTTGACAGCCACTGGTCAGGTATCTCAAACAATGGCAATTACTCATGCATAAACATCAGCGTCATCTAGCTATTTAAATGCAAAAGGCAATGCAACAAACCCCAATCTTCCACCTCACAAGCACAGATACACATCTCCTGTAGGACTTGCTAAATAGCAATCAGGAGCAGGAAGCAGGACTGGTTTTCCATTCTATCCACTCCAATGCAGTTCTGGGGATGTGTTGCATTGTCAGTGGTGCCGTCCTTCGGATGAGACGTTAAACTGATGTCCTGTCTGCCTGTTCAGGTGGATGTTTAAGATCTCATGGCACTGCTCAAAAAGAAATGAGAGTTTCTCCTGATGTCCTGGTCCAAAATTTCCCAAATAAAATTAGTCATTTGTTTCATAGTTGTTTGTGGGGCATTGCTATGTACAATAGGGCTGTTGAATTCACCCACAAATACAGTCACTCCACTTCACAGTAAAATCCTGTGAAATGCTTTGGGATATCCTCCCGATGTGAAAGATGATATACCAAATGCAAAGATTATTATTATTGCCTACTCTCGCTCCCAAGACTGCCTCAGAGCATGTTGGTGCTGCAATGATCATATCTGTAATGATTTTTATCTTGCCTGTCAACAAATAACTTCCAAGGCCTTTCCACAAGGAAGAGTCACTCGGCTGAGTCAGTGAAACCAGACCCCAGCAAGTCACCATCTTTAGGGAAGAATAAAAAGAAAAAAGAAAGTTGGACAGGGCCTTGAGAGGAGACACACCTTCACGTAAAATTTCCAGTATGAAGGCACTGCAATTTTTCCTTTGACCTTTGTTATTTAATTTTGCCTTAGCTGCATTTCCACTCCTGTCTTGGGTTTCCATCCTCACAAGCTTTCATGCAGTTTAACATATTTTACTTTAATAGCTCTGTCTCCTCCCCCTACCTAATAGCCTGTGCTTCTCAAATCAAGGTGTAAATCTGTTCGATGTGGAGAGGGATTGAATGCAGAAAGTCAATCAGTATCTTTATATCACTTCTGTATTATTTCACCCACAAATACACAGTCAATTCACTTTACAGTATATTCTGTGAAGTGCTTTGAGATGGTTTGAAGATGTGAAAAGCACTTCAAATGCAAGGATTATTATTATGAGCTTGTCTGTAAAATCAAATTCACCTCTGTTGATAACCCATAATGAAGAATATCCACATTTTCCCATGTATCCTATCTGAACCCTACACTGTGTTGGAACAGGAGTTGCGGCCTCTACAGATTGAGAAATTATTGCGCTGGAGCAGAGGATGCTGTTCCAATTAACCTTATGTTGAGAAGTGTAGCGGCATTGTGTAAGTCATGAAATGACATTAATTATGCCACTTGTTTATTTTTTTGATCATCTTTATTGCCTTTGAAATAAAAAGAGCATAATATAAAAAAAAGGATTGAGCAAAGTTGCTTGATATTCAACTTGAGATTAATTTGAGATGTCCTCATGTCATGATAAGGCTATCATGATATGTCATGATATGGGATATCAAACTAAAGGATTATTCTTCTGAGTACTGCCATTAATTTGGCAGCAGCGATGGTAAAGATCAAATTCTAAGGTCTTGCACATCCATAATACCTCTGACAGTAATGCTTCTCTTAAACATATTTACCAGAACAGCACTGAGCCATAACTCACCCCCCACCACCCACCAAAAAAAAAGTGTGGAGTTAAAACTGGTGGGCATGGGAGTGTTGATGCCTCCATCTTAGGATACTATCTGTAGTGTACAGACCACCATGTCAAAGAGAAGTAATGTGGCGCAATGTCAGGGTGCTTCCATTACACATATTCTATACGTGCCATACATAATCCCTCCAGCATTACCCATAAAACACAGTCACTACATTTTACAGTAAATCTTTTGAAGCCCTTCGGAATGCCCTTCAACCATGAAAAATCCCAAATCAAATGTAGGGATTATTATTTTAAAATCTTCTTATTTGAAAACCCAACATATCATGAAATCTTATACCCGACTAATAATAACCTCATATGTGCATTAGATTCTGCTCGGTAAGTCTGTTTGAGACAAAAGCTTTACTAAGTGACTGCCAATTTTCATTCAAGACCCAATATTTCACTTGGAAAGATTTTGTGGCAAATGGAATGTTTTTTTTAACTCCTTGCAGTTTTTGTTCTCGTGTAATTCCTCCTCTCTTGAAAGGAACGACTCATCCATATGCGTGCTTCCAGAATGGTGGCAGCCCTCAAATATCCTTCTTCACACATGAGACTGGGGTTGCCATCTGACTGTTTTTTTGTGCTGCTGGCAAAAAGATTCAATGGGCCATTTTTTAACAGTGCGGGTTGCATGTATGTGTGAGAGAGAGAGAGAGAGAGAGAGAGAGTGTGCCCAGGAGGGAGTATGGGGTGAGAGCTTGGGTGCAGGATGGGGCTACAGTATGTGATGCAAGGCTTGGATAGAACGCCCATGCGAGCAGGAAGCTTTGTGGCAGGAAGGTCTTCAGAGAAGTTAATGAAAGGTAAGTTAACGTTTGAAATTTCCTTCCTCCACATCCCCCTATTTAGGGGTTATTTTTTCTTTTACTATCTAATAAGTATTTATGTTAGCACTTGCCTCCCACCAACATTCGTGCCACTGTGAAATGGTGGTGGGAAGCAAATAGATGTTAATAGATCCCAGGGCACTATTTGAAAAGAGAAGGAAGTTGCTCCTGGTATCCAGGCCAACAAATCCTCCAAATAAAATTATCACTCACAATGACTGTTAATGGGACATTGCTATGCACATACTGGCTGCTGTGTTTACCCACAAAATTCGCAGTCAATCCACTTTACAGTATATTGTCTGAAGTGTTTGGGAAGTCCTTCTGCCATGAAGAAAACTGTACCAAATGTAAGAATTATTGTTATTATTATTTATTTATTATTAATATCAAAGCACAGCATTCAGCATGGTTTAATGAGGCAGATTTACCAATTCCAGATCAGTTACACGCACAATCAAGGAATAAACAATTTTGAAACTGGCAGCTGGGATTTTCACAGCAAAAGTACAAATGCAAAGGCTAATTACTCTTTCCTTTAATTACTGTTTTCCAGCAAGGAGTCACAGGACAGTGATCATAAACAGGAACCCAGACAGAATTTTCCTCCATCTAATCGAGAACGTTGAAGTTGATTGTAACCCATATCACACCATATTGTTGCCCAGTGCTGTGATCAGCTAACTCAGACAGGGATTGAACCTGGGAGCTTCCTAAGTTGTATGACTCAATCAACTCTGGGTAGTGAATTTATTCAACAAGTAGTTAGGTCTTGACACTCATCATTTACAAGGTCTGTGCTCAATTAGCAGATCTCCGTTGGGATACCATGAGGTACACTACAATTATTTTTTCTTCCAATTCATTTTTATTTTCTGTTGTAGATGAGTGTAACAATGTTTGATACCAGTAACTTCCTCGTCACTCCATCCATGTTACGGAAGATGTCACACTGAACATGGCGACAGATCATTAGCTGCCATGAAAATGCTGGTGCTCACATCAATCCTCCGGATGTCTAAATACAGTGAAACACTTCTAATGAATACAATTAAGTACTTCTAACTACAATTATCATCTTTCTTCTGCATGTTTCAGTTATTGGTCAATGCACTGTAGAAAAAAGCATAGGGGTAACTTTGTGAACACCCTGTACAATGTGCCTACAAAATACATGGTCACTACACTTTACAGTGAAACCTGTGAAACGCTTTGAGATGCCCTCCTGAAGTGGAAGGCATTATATCAAATCCGAGGATCATTATTATTATTTACAATTTTGTCCAAGGAAGGGAAAATAAAGCAAGAGCTCCTGTTTCCGATCACTTTCTAGTGACTTGCATATGTTACAAGATGGAGAGATGTCACTGAACAAATGTTCAGTGCTCAAAAGAAAATGTGAGTCTTCTGCTGTAATCCTTCCTCATATCTGTTTGTTCAAGTCTGTCTCAACCAGACCCAGTGGGAGGTGTTTGTCTTGCTGCACCTCACACTTGCATTTCTCCACCATCATCAACACTTTCCCCACCACACCGCCTCCTTTGCATTTCAGCTGTATATTTATCAGGTGAAACTGGGTGGGCAAACAGTGGGAGCAGAAGGTGTAGAATCTGTCCTCTGCGCCAGGGACGTGGAAAGAGCTGCATTTTCCAAAACAAAGGTTGTTCTGCAACACCACTTGCTCACAGTCTTTGTGTGTTATACTCTGGGTGGGGGAAAGAGGGAAGAAAACATGGACATCCATTGTGAGGTCTCAATAGTTGATAATCAGATGGCAATCCGACTCCTGAGCACTTTCAGCTGGAAAGTGTGTGTGTGTGTGGAAGAGTGAGAGATTTTGTTGTGAGAGTGTGTGAGATAGACTGTGTGAAAATGAGACAGTGAGAGTGTGTGAGAAAGCAGAAAAGAGACAATGTGTGTTTGTGAGTGTGAGCAAGTGTGTGTGTGAGCAAGAGGGTGTGAGACTGGATGTGTGTGTGAAAGTTTGAGAGACTGTGTGTGAAGAGTGAGTGGGTTGTGAGAGAGCAAGCATATTGTGTCCATGAGTTCAAGATAAGAGTAAGAGTGTGTGTGTGAGAAATGTGTCAAGCGTGTATGTGTGTGAACAAGTGTGTTGTGAGTGTGTGAGAGAGCAAGAGAGAGTATCAATTAGAGTGTGTGAGTGACCTCTCACTATCATGGGTGAGATTCTCCCACCATCTCAACAACAACTCACTGCTTCAGTGAGCGAGTAATAACTTATGGAACAGGCTCCCTAGGGAAACGGTGGAAGCAGAAAGTGTTGTTTGTTTCAAGAACATATTTGATAAGATTTCTGCTAGAAAATAATATTTCGGGATACAGCATGTAGTTTGGGACACGACATGTCAAGCGAAGGCTAGGATGGACCTTGCTCTTCTTTTGCCTGGCTAATTCTTATATTGCAACAACATCTTGCATTTATATAGTGCCCTTCACATAATAATAATCCTTGCATTTGATATAGCGCCTTATGTTTTTGGGACGTCTCAAAGTGCTTCACAGAATATACTGTAAAGTGAATTGACTATATTTTTATGGGCGAAACACAGCAGCCAATTGTGCAAAGCAGTGTCCCACAAACCGTTGTGGATTGAAGTGACCAATTTATTATTATTATTTTGAAGGAATTATTATCCCCAGAAAAGCAATCCACCAATCGACTAACAACTGGGTTCCTACTTACTGCTAGGTAAATAGAGGCATTTAAGGAAACTTAAATCGAACCCAGATCTCTCACTTGCGAGGTGAGTGCTCTTAGCAAAGCCAAGTGCTTTGATATGGGTAATATCACTGAGCAACAGGACTCTTCATGATACTGTCTAATCTTGATATGATCTTTCTTTTCCACTCAATAGATATTAATCTTTACGGAGATCTAACATGATAAAACGTCAGTGTTAAGATTAAAGGAAGATGCAAAATAAAATTGTGAGTGATATTTTACCCCCTCCCTCCCACTCCCAACTCTGGCATTCAGCTCCTACCTGTGAGAAAGGCACAGTACCACATGTCTCTTGTTGCATTTCGTCAGCTTTCATGGGTAATATCAGGTCCTGGAGAGCTGATCCTCTTCTGACCAGGAAGTGATTCCAAAACTTCTTGGCGAATTTCGGATCTGGAGGAGTGCTTCTGGACTGCACCCCAAAAGCATCGTCTGAGGCTGTTGGACTTTCCTTTCTCTTTATGTCACCCAGACTTCCTCTGGCACTCTCCTTTGCAGGAGAACTCATTGGCAGCACTTGGCTTTGCTCAGTTTTCTGAGTCATTTGTTTGTTTGTCTGGCCCCGAGTTACACCTTCTAACACAGTGGAGGCTTCAGGCAACTCTTCAAGGTGTGAGATCAGGCTGAGTTCAACTATCCCCAGCTCACTCCCATTCTCTTTCCTCTGCTGGCTGCCAGACACCAGGAAAAGAGGTCTTCTCCTGGTTTTCTTTGGCAGGTTCTTTCCTTGCACAGATGTGATCAACGTGACGATCACCAGCAATTTAATAGGCAACAGATGCATCTTACTCTCAGCAGTGTGTGCACTATCCCCTCTTGGCTGAAGGAAAGATTCCTGAGCCAACTATGAGGTCAGTTTAAAGGGTTGAGAAACAATGATCGGCCAGGGGAATCCCTTTGTAGTGCAATTGAATTGAATTTCTGGAGGCCTTCCCTGGGATGGCATGCTGGTGTTAATTCACACTCACAGTCATGTTTATTGGATGTTCTCTTTGATTTTATTCCTGTGGGGCGTGACCTGAGATGCTTGGCTCAGATAAATTCACTGAACAGTCTGGGAGCAAGGAGGGACAATGAATGCGTATTGGTCCAATCCACATCTAAAAGTGGACTGGCTTGGTCCAATTTATGAAGCCAATTTAAACATCTTTCTAATAAAAGGAAACACAATTATAATAATAATACTTGCATTTGTTAAAGAATTTTTTCACGTTTTCATGACGTCTCAAATTGTTTAACAGAATATACTATCAAGTGAATTGACTATATATTTTGTGGGCAAAATGCGGCAGCCAATTGCGCACAGCAGTGTCTCGCAAACAGTTGTGGATTGAGTGACCACATTTTTTTGAAGGATTTATTACTTCCAGAAAAGTGATCTACCAATTGACAAACAACCGGATTCCTACTTACAGCTAGATAAACAGAGGTGTATGGAGTAAGGAAACTTGCCCAATGTTTTGTCTCTCGCTTGCGAGGCGAGTGCTCTAGCACTGAGCTACAATTGCATAGATTGTGTACATAGTGCTGGTTAATGAGGAAATCCACACAGCTCTCTTGAGTACCATGGCATAGAATACCATAGTTATTGGTTACTTTACAGGAAGAGCTGCTCTGATCTTACTCTTCACCTTTTTCTTTCTCTTCAATATTGCACCTCCTGGGAATATGGTTATTCTCTTTCCCTTTAGCTTCCACATGATATGTGCCATTTCCTGACTGAGAAATTCCCCATGATTATCACATGACTCTTGTTTGTGGACTGTCCTATGTCGCTGAGTTTACAGTATGGGTCTGTCAACGATGGCGCTTCCTGCCATCTAGCACCAAGATGGTTGTATTGTAGTCTTTGAAGTATGGGGGTGGGAGTTAGGGCGGGGGGTGCGGTGGGGAGAATGGACTGAGACAGTTTTAGTTCTGACACCTCTTTCCAGCATCGCGCCTGCTGTAACGTGGCACGGGTGAGTGGGCAGCCAGCAATGACGCCTTTTGTTTCTGCACAAAGGTGATATTTGTGACATTGAGGTCTAATATGCGGTGATTTCTAACAGGATTCCTTACAAAGAATTCCTTAATCAAAGAAACAAAATGAGGACGCTTTACAACAACAACAACAAGATTACATTTGTATAGCACCTTTCACGTTGGGAGGACGTCCCAAGGGATTTACAGCAACCAAGGTACATCACACTGACCAGCAAAAACTGCTCTGAAAATACACAGCCATGTTGCTGTCAGTGATTTGAGCACAATACTATACAATAAATATTATTTAATGTTTAATACATTAAAGAAATCTGTTGGATGTCACTGATATTGCTTATCATTGTGTTAGACAACAATGCATGTACATACTGTTTACATATCCATTTCTACAACCAGCCAGCTCCTAGATCAATGAAGCAGAAGTCAGAGTGAAACAACTTGTACCTATATACATACACATAGCATCCTTCATTTAGAGTAACACGTCAAAGCATTTTACAAGGATGGGTTGAAGGGAGAGGAAGAGAGGGAGGGGGCCGTTGGCATGTTCAATGAGATAATATGTTTTGAGGCTGGAATTAAAGATAAGAATAGAGTGGACCTAGATAAGAGGATAGATGGAGGTTGTAAGTCCTGAAACAAGTCATCGCGTCCCAACTCTGCTCCTTTCTCTCTCGCCATTCCCTCTTTGAACCCCTCCAATCCGGCTTCTGTGCTGTCTACAGCACGGAAACATCCCTGGTCAAAGTCACTAATGACATTCTGAACATCTGTGATCAGGGCTCCCTCTGCCTCCTTGTCCTCCTCGACCTCTGTGCCGCCTTCGACACTGTCGACCACTCCATCCTCATACACTGCCTCTCCTCCTTACTTAATCTTCACGGACCTGCCCTTGCCTGGTTCGATTGCTACCTCTCTCACCGTCTCCACTTTGTTGCCTCTAACGGTTTCTCCTCCAGCCCCCGCACTGTCACATCTGGCGTCCCCCAGGGCTCTGTCCTTGGCCCTCTCCTCTTTAATACCTACATGCTCCCCCTTGGTGACATCATCCGCAGACATGGGGTCAACTTCCACATGTATGCGAATGACACCCAACTCTATCTTTCTGCCTCACCCTCAACTCCAGGACCACTGCTGTCCTGACAGACTATCTGTCGGACATCAAGTCCTGGATGAGGGCAAATTTCCTACAGTTGAATGTGAACAAGACTGAGGCCCTCCTGATTGGCTCACACCAGCGCCTCAGCACCTCAGCCTCTGGCAACATCACCCTCCATGGTTGCACACTGCAACTCACCAAACCAGTCAGGAACCTGGGTGTCTTGTTCAACCCTCAACTGTCTTTTTTTCCCCACATCCTCCCGACGTGAAAGGCTCTATACAAATGTAATCTTGTTGTTGCTGTTGTTGTTGTAGCGTTTGGGGAAATAATGCCTTTATGTATGCCTATAAGGCACCTTTGATGTAAGAGAGTGTCTCAATACACTTTAACAAGATAGATTGGGCCTCCTGAGCTGGGAACAAAAAGGCTAAAAACAAAGGTGATAGTGTGGGGTGGCTCCCGGTCTGTGCTGCCATTGTTTAGGTAAGAGTGCTGCTCGGCCAAACAAGAATCATTCATGAAAACAAAACACTTACCCTCTCCTTTGTTGAAAATACCAACCAGTCTTTGCAGGTCTGCCCTTTACTTCATCCACCGAGATATCTGGTACTACATTATAATAATGATATAATAATAATCCTTGCATTTGATACAGCGCCTTATCATGTCATTGAGACATCTCAAAGTGCTTCACAGAATATATTGTAAAGTGAATTGACTGTATATTTTGTGGATGAAACACAGCAACCAAAATTCCGCAAAGCAGTGTCCCACAAACAGTCATCGACTGAGTGACCAAATTATTATTTTTTGAAATGATTATTACCCCCAGAAAATTGCTCCACCAATCAACTAACAACCAGGTAAACAGAGGTGTGTGCAGTAAGGAAACTTGCCCAACGTTTCGCCCTGCCCGGGAATCTAACTCAGGTCCTCGCTTATGAGGAGAGTGTTCAAACCACTAAACTACAGGACTTCACTAATGATGTGTTGTTGCAACAGTAATCCTGCTCACTTAGTGTTCCTCCCTGCGGCAGCAATTCTTGCAGTGATAATATTGTATAAACAACTTTTACCACATAGATTGCACCCTTCACATTAGGAAAATGGCTCAAAGTATTTCACATAGACAGAGAGGGAGGATAAAAGTTAGGGGTAGGCGGGAGATGACAGACAGTACAATCAAAATGCCACATTTGTAGATGTTTTTGAAAGCAAAGTTCCAGGGAGTGGTGTCTGAATGCTCGCTAGCCTATAGAATGGTGGAGAGGGTTGGGACGGGAATTAGGCCTGAGTTAACAGGGTAAAGATAGTGGGTATGGGATTAGGACTGCAGGATGTCACAGAGGTAGCTTGAGGCAACAGCCCGGAGGCATTTGAAAGTTACAACAATTCCTCTAAATCAGGGGTGGATAAAAGATGGCCCGCGGGCCATATCCGGCTCGCCAAATGATTCTATCCGGCCCTCATTGCGTCTAGCAATAGAAAAAATTATAGTTTGTACAGTCCCAGAAAGTCACACAAATTTCGCATTTGAATCTGACCGGGAACATCAGCCAATCACACTGCTTAGTTGTGCACACGCTCCCTTAAGCGTTGAATCAAGCTGACGTCAGAAATGTAAGGATCGGCAAATTTTCAAACGCGCGCGGCAATCGCGGTAATATTCTTCACTGAAGAGGACGTTAATTCGAAATGAGCTTATCAAAGAAGCGGAAAGTGGACGCTGAAGGCTGAATATTCAACAAAGAATGGACTTCTAAATATTGTTTTACCAGTGTGGGTGGAAAAGCTGTGTGCTTAATTTGCAAAGAAAGTGTGGCAGTGCTCAAAGACTACAACTTGAATCGTCATTTTGAGAGCAAACATGCTTGCAAATATAAGAATGTTTCTGCAGAAGAAAAAGGAAAGAAAGCTGATGTTTGTTCGAATGCAAAAAGAGCAAAGCATTTTCACGAAACAATTTGTATCGCATGATGAGATTACAACAACAACAACTTGGATTTATGTAGCGCCCTCCAAGCTAGACGGTGTCTCAGAGCGCTTTACAGTTTCAGATCCCAGAACCGAGCCAGGGGGAGGGGGAGGAAGGTGACCAAAGGCGCGGTTGAAAAGAAAGGTCTTTAGCAAAGACCTGAAAATGGAAAGGGAGGGAGTGAGACGAAGGGAGTGGAGAAGGCAGTTCCAGAGCGTCTGGGCATAGTGACTGAAAGCACGGCCGCCGAGGGTGAAGCGGAGGACTCGGGGGACAAGGAGGAGACCAGACCCGGAGGAATGAAGGCAACGAGTGCTGTTTTGAGGAGAGAGGAGATCAGAGAGGTAGGGGGGTACAGAGGAGTGCAGGGACTTGAATGCGAGGACGAGTATCTTGAAGTCGATCCTCTCTGGGATAGGCAGCCAGTGCAGTCTGGCAAGGGTGAGTTACATGATTGCACACAAAATCGCCAAGAACAGCAAACCATTCTCTGAAGGAGAATTTAAAAAGGAATGTATGGTTGACTCTGCCTCGATTTTACGCCCAGACAAGAAAAACCAGTTTGAGAACATTAGCTTGTCAAGACGAACTATTGTGAGACGGGTCAAGGATATCTCTGAGAACCTGTACCTGCAGTTAAAAAATAGAGTGAGCAATTTTGCATGTTTTTCACTGGCACTCGATGAGAGTTGTGCTGTCAAAGACACAGTCCAGTTGGTAATTTTTATTCGAGATATCACCGAACATTTTGAGCTCACAGAAGAATTGGCATCAATGCAGTCAATGAAACATACGACAGCTGGAGACGACTTTTTGGACATTGGTGAATGTGACCACCGATGGAAGCCCAAATCTGACAGACAAAAATGTTGGGTTACGGAAAAGAATTCAAGATCAAGTCAAAGAAACAAATCCAGAACAGAATATTGTTTTTCTACACTGCATTATCCACCAAGAGGTCCTCTGTAAGAGTGTTCTAAAACTAAGCAATGTCGTGGACACAGTTACGAAAGTGGTCAACCACGTTCGAGCAAGAGGATTAAACCACAGCAATTTGTAACTCTGCTTGAGGAATTGGAATCCGAGCACACGGATGTTCTGTGTCGCACGAATGTAAAATGGCTTAGTTTTGGAAAGGTCTTGAAAAGAGTGTGGGAACTGAGAACAGAGATTGATTGATTTTTGGACATGAAACAAAGAAATTTGGATTTCCCACAGCTGAATGATTTGAATTGGCTCTCTGATTTTGCATTTGCCCTTGATATCATGGCCCACATGAATGAACTGAATTCAAAACTGCAACAGAAGGGAGCCTTTGTGCACGATTTGTATTGCAGTGTCAAGTCATTTATGACGAAATTATTTCTTTTATCGCGTCAGATAGTAAACAGGCATTTCGCCTACTTTCCAACATTGCAGCAAGTTACTGTTTGCTATCAAAGCCTTAAAAAGTATACTCAGTCACTACTTGACTTTCATGCCGAATTTTCTCGCCGATTCAAGGATTTCAATTTGATCGAAAATGACCTGTCTTTGGTCTCTTCACCTTTCTCATTTGATGTTGACAAAGCCCCATTTGACCTCAAACTTGAGCTTATTGACCTGCAGTGTGATCCATTGCTTGCGGAGCAATTCAAATCAGTGCTGCTTCCCAGTTTTTATGCCTCTTAATGAATATGCCTTTCCAAAAATAAAGGTTCATGCCCGGAGGATGCTTGTGCTGTTTGGATCAACATACATTTTCTGTGATGAAATTCAAATCAAATCATAATCTGTGATGACTGATGACCACCTTGCAGCACTACTCTGCATTGCAACTGCAGAGACGATGCCTGACTTCAATTGTCTGATTAACCACATCAGCACTTTCATTCTTCCCATTGAGTGAGCTTGTCACATCCTCATCAATATGTGAATAAATGAATAAATATCAAATAAATGTCTGCTCAATGAGTTGTTTATTTTAACCTGTTTTTAAATGAATGTCAATTATATAGACTTTATTTTATACACGTCTAAGTGCAAGACTTGATTTTGAGCTATCATTAAGCATTTACATCTATTTTTTAATTTGTGGCCCGTGAAGCTTACCAAAACTCGTGGAGTAGCACGCCAGCCAAAATAATGGCCCACCCCTGCTCTAAATCGTGTAGACAGCCGGTGGCAGGCATATTATATCAGTCTGCTAACAGATCAACAATGTATAATTTGGTTTTGCTCTGAGGCCTGTACAGTCATTGGGATGAGTGTGAAGGCCAGAAAACAGCATACAACTCTAAACAATGGGGATTCTACACCATCAACAGCTAAGGGTAACAGCAGTAATGCGAAAATTGCCTTAAATTGTCCCTATTGCTTAATTTGGAATACAAATTCCCAAATTCTACTCAAATCACTTTTGTATAAGTTGGTTTGTAACCATAGAACCATAGAAATTTATGGCACATTTGACCTATCATGTCTGTGCCAGTTTGCTCAAAAGCAATCCCTTCAGTCCTGTTTGCCTGCTCTTTCCCCATACTCCTATAGCTGACTCTTTTTAAGGTATTTGTCTGGTTAGGAAATGAAGGAATTATTCAGGAAAGTGCACATTTTAAGTCATTGAAATAGCTTGGATAATTTCCATGTTTAATTGTATTTGTTTGTATTTTCCTGGAATTCTTTACATTTTCTGTTCAGTTCATTTAGTTCTGTACATTCCAATGTTATGGAGCAGTAGCTGCCTTTCTGTATGTGTGAAAAGACACAGAAAGGTAACACTACAATGTTATTTAACACTTTATTTAAAATATAGCTGTTGCAAAACAGGTGAATATTAAAATAACAACAGAAACAAATATAAACAATCAGTTTCATTGGTATAAACAAAGACTCAGACTAAACATTTTACAGATGTAAAAATGTAGACTGTTAACAATGTAACAGAACTGTTATCACTCATTAAAGGTGTAAAACAGGCATGAAGAATAATTTTGCTGAATCTTTTTCTTCAATCACCATTTATAGCTATAGATAAGACCTATTCAATGCACTGAAATTTAACAGTGTTTGATATAATCCCAAGGTATTGCTGTGAAGAGCTAGTAGTAATGCCTTGGCAGGCTCAAGACGTTAATCAGCCGATTTATAAATTGCAGTGCCTTCCATGTTAGGCATCATTAAATCACGTGTGATTACGAAAATACACACACACACACACACAAAATGCTTTATGTCAGCAAAAAAGGTAAGCAAATTACTATGAATTAGAGTTGCTTTCAATTAAGAAGTTATACTTATCCTCTATTTAGAATGAAAAAAAACATGACAATCTCAAGGTTCAGTGTTTCTCTGCTCTGTGTGCTTTGAGACCCTTGCTTTAACTGATAAACCTTTATTTATTGTAGTTTGAATTATTCGTGTTTGTAGAATGCCATTAATATATTCAGCAGTCAGCGTTTGAAGGGATCACTCGGGATCTGTTTCACAAAGTTCACTGATCAACCAATTTCTTTTATGATACAAAATATATCTTTGTACATAACTGTTTATAAGTACACAATTACATCCATTTCCTTTATATATTTGGATAGTCATGCAGGTTTGTTAAACAAAATTCCCTTACAATGTTGTCAGTAAACAAACAATGGAGATTATTCTGCCCCATGCGTTACATTGTTGCATTCCTTGCTGGGAGCTAAGCACTATTCTCTTTTTGGTATCTTTAGTGTATTTGTCTCGGTGCCCTTCTAAATACCTCCAGCTCAGTATTAAGCTTCAGAATTATGTTGGGCTTATTTATAAGTTACTAGAGGCACATTACAAAACTTACAGAACAAAAGGAAACAGTGCTTAGCAAGGGAAGGGATAGGCTACATGGAGTACACAGCGCAGAATAAGTCCAACGTATAGCAACTTGGTTACAAGTGGTACATGTTCATGTATTGTAGAAGCTGCCCATTGTATTACATGGCACAAGAAGTCAGATTTCAGTAATACTGTAATATTTACAATGAATATTGTTTATTAAGCTTCCACTTCAAGTATATCATTGTCATACCAATATAGAACAGCCCATGATACATTAATGGATTTGTTAATAGAGAATATGCATGTTTAAGTAAAACCTTTATTTTTTTAATCAACACATTTCTATTAATAAATAGTTCAATGTTCCTTCTACGTGTCTAGAAACAAATAAAATTCAGGAAAAGTAGATATGATCCAGAGTTTAGGGGAGAAACATGGAAAATGAGGGATTTCTGACAATGATCAGGATCTATGTGAAATGTTATTCAATGCAAACTCGCAGCCCTCATAGATTTATCAAGAAAGTTGCAGAACTTTAGAAATAGGCTGACTTGTGATTCATTACAAATGTGCACAGTGGCCTGCATAAAACAAATGTCAACAAGAAATGTAAGCAATCTATTAAATATGTCTGTGATGTGAAAATCATCCTGAAGCACTGCGCTTCAGTGGTGCAGATTATCTATAATGAAAATGTGTAATGACTCTTAAGTACTCAAAGCCTTTGCTTTGCTACTATTGCGTGAAAGTACACAGTGCTGAATTCAGAATGCAGCAATGATAAGACTCTTGCAAATGTATAATTTGCTAGGCAATGATATCAACATAACCTGCTCAGTTCACACTGGGAAATATAAACAGCGAGTGCTGCATTAGAAATCCTACTTGGTAAACAATTGTACGGTACAATCGGGGGGTGGTGGGAGGGAGAACAAATGTGATCCAACAAGTTTTCACTCTCACAGTGTTCCACATGTCCACTGTGTCATTACTCACAAGTTTAGAATCACTGCATGAAAATACAGCAGTCTTCAAAAGTTACTGACAAAACCATTTGAAGTGTGCTTTCTGAATAACGTATCCGCCACCCCCCACCCTCCCATATACTTCCTCCCTACACAGGTTAGTCAGGGTCACAGGCCTCTCTCGTACACTCTTTAATTTATGAGTTGTGATTCAGCCCCGACAAACCACCCCACGCAGCCCTTTCTCTTCCTTCCAAAACAAAAGTCTTTTGGAGTGCTGAGCGAGAAGAATTTTACTGCAACACTGAAATGGAGGTTAAGCCTGAAAAAGCCAGAGTTTATCGCAGTAGGGAACAAAAACAGCTACACCGTTTAGTAACACAGGTGACGTAGTAACATGATTTGTTCGCTGATTGCTAACACGAGCAAATTTTTTCCATTATAAATACATAATGGAAAGTTCATTTGCGTCGGGAAATGGAGCCTGATAGTTACTAAGTGCCAAACAGACAAGACTTGCAAAATGCTTTTCCCATTTTAAGGCCTAATGCCATATGCACTTTGAATTCCCATTATAATTGCACGTGGTCAGTCGCTACACTTAAAGGCCAGTCATTAGTTTGAACAAAGCTTCATACCGTTAATGGTTCTGACGACGTTCACAGCATGCTGTAACTATTTTTCAGCAGTCGTTAAGTTTAGTAATGACAATCAGAAACCCTTCCATCATCTCATTCCAAGAGCCAAACATACATATTCTGCTGCAGTGACACACAGAACCTTGCAGTGACAGGCAAAGCCAAGCACCAAACCCCACCCCCACCTCCCTCCCTCCCCAAAATATAAAAAGTGTGTTTGTGCACATCCACATATTGTAAATAAATACTATAGCACTACAATATGTACACATTGGTCTCAATGTGAATATTCCTGCACTTATTAGTGAACTGAGCACATGTAGTGGTGTGGCTTGCCCCGCTTACAGTTTTTCACCTGCCACTTTCCTCTTCTCCTCACCAGCACGCAGTTCTTCCCTTTCTTCTTTGTTGTGTGAGGAGGGCCTCGTTTCCAGTTTGTGAAGACCACAGGATCTCCTCCGGCCCATTCCCATTTGCCAAGACTCATCCTATCATTGAGACCTGTGTGTTTGAAGGAAAACAAAGGACAAAATAGGAAATAGAAGTTAAGTAATAATTCTTGCATTTAAAATAGTGTCTTTCACTTCAGGAAGATATCTCAATGGGCTTCACAGAATTTACAGTAAAGTGGAGTGACTGTGTATTCATGGGTGAACGGAGCAGCCCAATTGTGCACAGCAATGTTCCACAAACAGCCGTGAAGTGAATAACCAAATTTATCCGGGAGATTGTTGGCTAGGTCACCTGGAGATACTCCCTTCTCTTCTCGAATAATACCATAGGATCTTTAATGTCCAGCTGAACAAGCAACCCGACCTCAGTTTAACGTCTCATCCGGAAGAAGGCACCTGCGACAATACAACCCACCTCCAACATTGCATTGGAGTGTCAGCTTAGATTATGTGACTTCAAAGTCCCAATGTGGGTCTTGAACCCACAACCATCTGACTCGGAGGTGAGAGTACTACCAACTGTGTTGGTCCGACACACATTCAAATAGTTAAATATCTATTGCACTGTTTTGGCAGTCTGTACATATCTGAGAACTCCATATATATATGCCATCTAGACATGTCAGGGCTCACACACTAAGAATAGTTTCTTGGTATAAGGTACCATTTTGACCATATTGAAGAAAAAAAAATGGCTTTGACTTACAATGTGCTGGAGCCAAGTGTGGAGCCAAGTTAAGAATTTATGTCTGTCCCTCCAAGTCCTACCAACGTGCCAGGCTAGTCTATTATACTACGACATAACTGTTTCTATTGCATGTTTAGATGTTGCAGAATATAGTTAAGAATTATTTAAAACAATCTGAAATACAATTTGTTCAACACCACAGCTGTGATTTGTTGAACACCTAATAATATTGTAACTGAGTTGTAACGATTGTATGGTACGGAGCGTGGGGACTGCCCCAGGATAAAATGGGTGATCGAGCCCTCAGGAAGTCTCTTGGCCTTGGAAAGCAGCACGGGGGATGTGTTGCTGCTAAGAGGAGAGAAAAAAGGAAGCCGATATCCTAACTGCATGGTTCAGGGGAAAGAGGACTGTGGAGCTGAGCGGAGTGAAAGCATAGAGGTTTAGCGATTCGAAGGGTTTCCATGTGCCAGAGATACTAAAGCCAAGAGAACCTTTTCTTTAAGGCAAAGACTAGACCGACTTGGCTGAATTATGTCTCTGAGTGGAAGGTCCATTCTATGTGACTCGGGTTCATGTTACAATATATATAATCCTTGTATTTGAAAACTTGGCAAAATGCTCCATAGGAATACAGGAATATGGGAAAAAGTGCCTTTGGAGCTTTGGGCTTGAATTGTAGCTTCTGTTCTATGAAAGAACTGTTATTGTCTGACTGGGAATTTTTTTCCACAGGCTTCATTCCTGGAATAACTCGGAATATCCTGACCTGAAAACTTTGTTGACGTACTGCCACATTATATTGGCTGTGAGAAGATTTTAGATTTTTAGACAAACATTTCTTTATTAAAAAAATGATTTCCTCTCCCTCCCATTTACCTAATTTGTTAGAACAAATGAAATAGAAATGAAAACCTGAACAACTGGAAATACAAAGACAAAGTCCTATTGTAAGCGTAGAATGTATGCATGTGTTATATCATGAGCTGTTCGTGAGCTGTCACAAAGATTATTGTTAGATGCAATAAAAATTTTGCTACAACTTTACAATGCCTGAATAATCTCTTCTGATGGTATCTCATCAAGCATCACATCATAGCCTCAGTTCCCTCACATGAGGATTTTTAATTTGGAGGAATGTATCAGGTGGCAAAGCCCCGTAACTGGAGTAACCGATATAATGTAGATGCGCTAACATACCTAATCCATTGTATTCTACAGTCAAATAATGGGAAGAATGCTCAGATATCAAAGACAAATACAGTTAAACGAGGAACATAGGAACAGGAGTAGGCCATACAGCACCTCCAGTCTGTTCCACCATTCTGTTAGATTGTGGCTGATCTCTATTTATCTGCTTTTTCTCCAAATCCTTGATACCCTTACCTAACAAATACGTATCAACCTCAATCTTGAAAATTCCAACTGACTCAGGATACACAGCCTTTAGAGGGAGAATCCCAGACTATCACTATCCTTTTTGTGAAAAAATGCATCCAGGTTTCTCGCCTACCCGGCCTAACTTTAATTTTAAGATTATATTCCCTTGTTCTGGATTCCCCCATCAGAGGAAATAGTTTTGACCTATCGAGTCCTTTTGTAATTTTAATCGCCTTGATTAGATTGCCCCTCAACCCTCTGAACTCCAGGAGATACAAAATTTATGTAACCTAGCTCATAATTTAACCCCAGTATCAAGAGGATGTTCATGTTGCTGAAACATTGGGCTAATATCGAATAAAATAGCACAACCACTCCACTTTATTACTTGTAGCCTTTGATGGTCAATTGGTGGTAAGGAAATGTAAAGTTGAGGTTCAGTTGTGAAACAAGGTGGATAAAGGCATCATTCGCAGCATTAGTGCAGGCCAGAAGATTGCAGGCTCAAATCCCAGTTAGATGATCTCAGTTGGATTGCTCCCATAGAACTAGGGTATTAGGAGGGGTGGAGGTTTGTGTGAAGTAAAATCACTGGCTTGATTAGTTCAGCAATTTTAGTTACATTTTAGGCAATTTCGGAATTAGTTTCTTTGCTGCAAAGCTCTATGCAGTTATATGTAAATCAACCACTGTTCCCACTCCTGATTACTATCTAGAAACCCTTACCTAAGGGACATGTTTGTGGATGTTGGGCAAGGACATGACGAGAGTTGACTGCGATGCCCCATAGTTGAATTGTTTGCTCACACCCTTCTGTCAGGGCTCACACACTAAGAATAGTTTCTTGGTATAAGGTACCATTTTGACCATATTGAAGTAAAAAAGGGTCAAACATCTTTAAGCGGAGGGGAAAAAAATTGCAAGATAAAAATTAGCAAAAGATAAATTACTGAAGATTAAAGACAGATAATGGCGTACCAATCCAGAAAGGTCTTCTTCCACTGAAATCCCACAGCCATGTCATGTCTTGTTTGGAGTGGACACTCACAAGACTTCCCTGGTGCCTGTGGACACAAATGAAAGGTTTGCTGTTAGACATATTAACAACAAGGACAGGGCAAGACCTTACTACCTACCAGTGGCAGGCTAATTCATCACCACGTTTTCAGTTTAAAAATTGGATTCCCATTGGTAGGAAGAGCATTCCCACCAAGGTGGAAAATTGGTCTTTGGAGAAAATAAATCATTAAATGGGTCTTTCCCAGTCATGTACAACCTTCGGCTAAATTAGAAAAGTCTTCAAAATCATACACAGGTTCAGCAGGTCCTTGACACGAAAAGCTTTAGAAATTGGATCGAAAGTTTGGATCCATCTGCACACCAGCAGAGATAGCAATTGCTCGTCATTACCTGCTTAAAAATGAATAATCCTTGCATTTGATATAATGCCAACAAGGTCAAACATCTCAGATGGTTTCAAAGATAATTACTGTTATGTGTCGTGACTGCATTTGTAGGAAAACGCAGCAGCTGATTTTCACACACGAAAGGTCCCACAAACAGACAAGAAATAAATAATCAATTTATCTCAAGGATTGAGGGCCAGGACACCAGTAAAGGCTCCCTTCTCTTTTTCAATAGTGCCATGGGATCTTTTAACATCCACCTGAACTGATGACCGGATCACATTTTAATGTCTCATTTGAAGAACAGTTGTTTGAAACTTAATAGAAGGTTGACTTTAGTGTGGAGAGTTGAAGCATGTGTGACACTATATTTAAATGCAAACAAGACTGAATGTAAGTGCACTTAACATGATCATTTTCATTTGGACCAGCAAAAGTCCATTGTGGTTCACTGTCCGGAATTTTGTTCAAAGCTCAAACAATTCTTTAGGTTACACCATGACAGTGGAACAAGAGGTCATAATAATAACAATAAATCTTGCACTTGATATAGCGCCTTATCACGTTGTCGAGACATCTCAAAGCGCTTCAAAGAATATGCTCTAAAGTGAATTCACTGTATATTTTTGTAGGTAAAACATGGCAGCCAATTGCACACAGCAGTGTTCCACAGACAGACGTGGATTGAGTTACAAATTATTTTTTATAAAATTTTTTTTTTGAAGGGATTATTACCCCCAGAAGGTCCGCCAATCGACTAACAGTCAGGATCCTACGTACTGCTAGGTGAACAGAGGTGTGTGGAGTAAGGAAACTTGCTCAACATTTCAACCTGCTGGGAATCGAACCCAGGTCCTATCGCTTGCGAGGTGAGTGCTCTAACCACTAAGTTACAGGACTCCACATAGGATTAGAGATGCAAAGGGCAACCTCAGAACAGGACTCGTTTAAAATAAAGCAACTTTTGGGTGCGTTTTTCTGGAAGGAATGGATCATATGGGCCGAAGGATATTCTTAATCTGAATCATTGTTGTGATGTTGTGACTTCTCAGTCCAATTACTTTAATACCACAAACAACCGTCCACAATAAAGCTTACATTTCCTTGCAGGCTCGAGCTGCTCCAGTCCATGTTGCTTTATGCTCACTACTCAGATAATAGCAGTGATTCTCATGATAACTCCATCCAGGTGGACACTTTTTGGCACTGATCTCCTGCAAATTCAAACATATTTTATGGAAGTTTACTGTTTTTTGAAAGGAAGCCAACACTCTTTCTAGATAGAGGCATATATCAGATTGCTTCAAATATATAGTACTATTGTCATGTTGCTCTGACTTGATACGTTCCTGTCAGTTGTTACAACCCAGAAATGACTTTGCCCTCATCTACATTATTCTAGGAAAGTGACCTTGAAAGCAGGTCATTATTAGCACATTAATTGGTCGCATATTAGCTATGGAGTTACTGAGAGGAAGGTGCAGCTATGAGTATTTATGGAATAACTTGTTGGGGAGGGAATTTTTAAGGATCATTAAAGTTGTTTTTACTGATAAATAACTTTTATTTCCAGTGAAAGCAATCTGTAAAAGCAATTATCACCTGTACTTAATTTTTAAAACCTCAATTTGCCAAATACATGTGGCAGTTCTGGAACTGCTGTACTTGAGAGCATATCTCATAGCGCATGATTTCCAGAACTGCCATTGTAATGAGGCAGATTTCAGGATGCATGCACTTAAAAGCTTCTCCTACAAATAGCCAATGACGCAAATGAACAATTTTATCTGGAGGACTGTTGGCTAGGACCCTGGGAGAAACGCCCTTCTTTTTTTAAATTGTGCCATGGGATCTTTAATGTCCACCTGAACAGGCAGACCGACTGTAGTTTAACAGGATGCCATCTCTTGCAATGCAGTATTACCCAGCACTATATTGAACAAGCCTAGATACTCAAAGTTCCCTTCCACCTCTTCCACTCCTTCTACCTTCTCGTCCCATCTCTTCTTTCTGTCTTAAATGATCAGCCTGCATTGAGTGCTCATTGTAGTTAATGTGTAATAGCAGCCACGATTAATTATCAGGTAGTGCAACTACACATCAGACAAGCTCTGTTTATTTATCTTTATTGCTTCCTACCTTTGGCCCATCAATATATAAAAAAGTTGCACATGGAATTACATAGAGCATTACAATAAGAAAACAGACAATTCAGCCCAACCTGTCTGTGATGCTGTACATACTCCAACCTATTTCCTCCCCAGACCCTCACAAGTTTATTATGATTTTCTGGCTCAGTGAGATTCGGGGAATACTTTCAAGTTGAGTTAAGGCAGTACGGGAAACAACATTGAAATGCTGGGATCTGCTTAGGTCAAAGTCACTGTTGGTCATTGGGTGCAGCAAGTGACTTTTAGATAAAATAATATGAACAAAGTTGGGAGTAGGAGAGGAAGAGTTGTTCCTCTGTGGCAATTAATGGCTAGGACATCAGGAGCAGAATGTTCCACAATATGGAAATCATCAGATCTCATGGCACATTTTTCATTGCCTTTTGTTTCAAATGCAGTACTCGGTGCTCTTCAACATACCTCAGTGGTTGGGTTCCATGGTTTCCATGCAATTCCATCACATCTCAGCAGCTTCTGAGCACTTTGGTCAAAGTACAAGAGGCCTTGGAGTTCTGGAGTGCAGCGCTTCGTAAAAGCTGCAGCAGAATAAGCCTAGAAGCAAAACGAGTGTCAGTTTTTTCAAGGCTTTCTCTGAGAAGAAGGATTAGGAGGACTGAAGAGCTGGTAACATTTTCAACATCTAACTAACTACCTGATACTTACCTAACTACCACCCAACATTGGAGTTTTGCATATATGCTGCTTGGAACAGTACTTCACACACAGGGTAGAGTTTACTTGTGATGGGACATGGAGCAGGAAATATATCTGGGTTCTTGGTTCCTGCTGGAAGTGAGAGGGCGTTGTGCATGCCACAGAAAAATGTTCCTTTTTTAATATTATTCAAAGACCTGGTCCAGCAAATAGATCATTGATACGTTGATACGTTGATCAATCACACCAGGGCACATTTAATAAACAGCTTGATGCTGTTGTGGGGCAATAATAGGGTGGATGAGATCAAATGGACCGAAGGGCCTTTTGGATCCGAACTTCTCTTATGATCTTCTAAATATAATTTTGTTGTCGTTGTTGATCTCATGTGATTAAAAAATATCTGCCTATTCAAAGTTCTTGGGTTATTCAAGGGGCGAAAGGACTCCAGGCCCAGTTTGATTCACCCTCATTGTGTTCATGTTCCAGTAAGTGCAAATTACATTACCATACTAGTAGGAGTAGGTCTTCAGCACAATTTGCTTAGGCTCAGCCCTGATTTATAGGGCATATTAAGTGACAAATTGCTATCCAACCCACAGCAGAAGTAACAGAAGCACCATCATATTTGTATGGCAGGTTTCAGGCTGTGACAGAAATAATGGCAATTTGCATCAGGCCACCTCTATCATTGACGAGAGAAAAAAAATCAGACAAGAGCAAAAGAGCACTTTCAGCCACCCTGTCAACATGAAGTCATCTTCAGCAGACCTCAGCTTTTCTTTACAAATACACCATTCAATGACATCAGTCTTAACAAAAGAGCATCCTGCCATCATTTCAAAAGTGAATCACTTGACAAAAAAAGTTTTGCCAAACACTTTTTATGCAAACAATACCCCTTAAGGACATCTAGAACTGCACCTGCGTTCTCTGACTGAATCCAATGCTAAGAACTGGACTTGGGAAACTAGAGTGGGAAAAGGTGGGAGGGGAACTTGAGAGGGAAGTTTGCTGGTACCTGCCCCAGTCGCCATTTTTACATGTAAGCCTCAAAACTGATTGTCAACATGTTATTTAATCAAAGGAACATTATAGCTGATCCCAATATTGCCCCACCCAATCTTCACATGTGAACTTGTAAAGCAGTCATCTCTGAATAGTGGACAGGAATGCAAAGGGAATCCCACCCCAACGCTAGAGGCATATAGCATTCTTTGCAATAGTCCCTAACCAGGAATTGTGTGTTCCTCATATTAGTTTGGTTCAGCATCATATAACACAAGGCATGCACCAATCAACTAAGTCACCCCAAAATCTTAGTTCTATTAGTGAGGTCAGGGAATGATGGATGGAGATTTGTTTTGGTCATTTCTTGCTGTCAAAAATCCCACCTGCTTTCCCGTCAGAATGCGAGACTGTTGCGTTGCTGCTGCTTTGTCAGCCTGTGGAAGTTCTGGCTCTCCAGGAAAATGTTGCTGTCCTCGGCTGGTGACCAGCACTTTTGCTCTTTTATTGGAGGTAAAAGGAGCGGTGTCATCCTCGACCCTCAGCGACATTAATCCATGGTACTAGGGAAATAATGAAAGTATTCAGCAAAAGCATGAGTTAGTAATATTATAGGACACAATAAAAACAAGGATTTATAATATTTGTTTGAATCAAAATATAATGATAAATAATCTTTGCATTTAATATAGTGATTTATCACATTATTGAAACACCTCAAAGAGCTTCACAGGATCCACTGTAAAATGTAAAATGTATATTTTGTAGGCAAACATGGCAGCCAAATTGCATACAGCAATGTACCCCAAAGCAGCCATGAAGAGAATGAACAATTTTATCTTGGAAATTGTTGACCAGGATACCAGAGAAACTTTTCTCTTTTTCAATATATATAAGCAGGATTAAGTACTTCCTATATGTTTTATTTTTTTAATGGTGAAACATTATTTATTGCCAGCTATAATCATCTACAGAGTTTCAGCCTGGCTCAGTTGGTAGCACCCTCTCCTGAGTCAGAAGCTTGTGGGTTCAAGCCTCACGTTGGGACTTTGAATTCACAGTCTAGGCTGAGATTCCACTGCACTACTGCGGATGTGCTGCATTGTTGCAGGTGCCATCCTTCAGATTAGATATTACATTTAGGTCCTGTCTGGCAGTTTTAGTAGATGTCAAAGATTCCATGGTACTATTCAAAAAGAAAATGGAGTTTCTCTTGGTGTTCTGGCCCTGGCCAACAATCCCCCATATAAAATCATTTACTCACTTCATAGCTGTTTGTGGGACATTGCTATATGCAAATTGGCTGTTGGATTCACCTACACAGTCACTGCACTCACAGTAAAATCCAGTGAAGCGCTTTGAGATGTCACGACAACATGATAAGGCACTATATCAAATGCAAATATGATTATTTATTATTAGTCATTATCAAATTTTATCTACCAAAAAACCACAATATTCATTCAGTCTCTCACTTGTATCAGAAAACTTGCTTTTGATTTTGTGTTTCAACATTTCAAAGTGCTTCACATTTTGTTGAACTGCTCTGCACAATCCGATTGACATTTATTTATGTATCACCTTTCACATTGGGAGGATGTCCTGAAGTGCTTAACAGTACTCCCTGGGCAACCAACCAAGCTGGGAGTAGGGAGAGGTAAGATGACCGAAAGTGTGGTCAAGAGGTAGACAGACGAATGTCAACTAATGTGATGGGTAATGAAGAAAGAATATTGGCCCCGCTCTTCTGTGAACCTTCTTTTAACAGGTACCATCCTTTGGATGGGACTTTGAAACAAAATCCTAGTTATTTGTTGCAATGGTATCAGCCAGATGTTAAAGATCCCATTGAACTATTTGATCGCTGTTCCTCTCACGTCCAAATTCACCAAAATAGAATAAATTTGGTCCTTGTCTCATTGATGTTTGTAGGATACTTTAGTTTCTACGGTTGACAATGTGATTATCTGTATTTTTGCCAAGCCTCAAATGAAAATGTGGTTCCTTGACAGAACTATCACTACGTGAATCAATGTTAGAAGGTGTAAAGCGTGAAGTTCTATAATATATTTGATAGTTATTAAAAAGGTTACTGAATTGGTTATTAACTCTCACATTTTCCCCACAAAGCACTGTTTTCACGCAAGTTAAAATGACGCCCCAATGGTACAGTGGATACAGCTGCAGCTTCAGGACAAAAAGCTCACTGGTTCAAATTCTGGTCCGTGCTGAGTTTGTTGGTCTCAGCTGGGGCTGCCTGGGTTGATTATAAAATGGCCCCAGCCTTTTTGTACCCTCGACAGCATCATTTAGTGAGATGCATTATTTTTCTAATATTCTCTCCATTGGCCTGTGCCTCTTTGCTCGTGGTCCCGAGCCTCCACTTGTAGGGCTCTATATAAATGCAAGTTGTTGTTGTTGTACCCTCTACAGCACATGATTGAAGGTTGACACTGGTTGTGTCATGTTCGATCATATTAACAACAGCACACTCTACTGGTTGTGCGCATGTGTAGCAGTTGGGGTTGGGTGGTCAGGTCTACTGTGATGCCCACTAGAGTTGAGTGGCCTTCTGATACTGACTGACAAGGCTCACACATGACCAATGGTTTCTTGGGCAGGGCACTGCAGAGCAGCCAGTGCTGCTGGAACCATACTCCAACAAGCAGAGGCTCGGGAGCACAAGCAGAGAGAGAGGCATATACCAATGGAGAGAATATTAGAAAAGTAATTAACCACACCAAATTTATTTTCAAAAATTGAATATTTTCATTTGAGGCTTGGAATAAAACACAGGTGATCACATCATCAATGATTCTCAAATTGTAGCTCACAGCACACAAGCTTTCATGCAAGTTTCTGGATATAAAAAGTGATCATGGATTAATTGTCTGTACAAACCATCAACAACAACAACAACAAAGTTACATTTGTATAGCACCTTTCACGTTGGGAGGATGTCTCAAGGCGCTGAAACATCTTCTCTATACAGAGCACAGTTTCACCTGTGCGTTTCACTTCTGTGAAGCACTTTGAGATGTCTCAACAATGTGATAAGGCCTGATATAAAATGCATCGATTATTATTATTTTAGCTTACTCTTGGATGTGACCTGATTGTGCCTGGGTCTTTAAAAATAGTAACACAGAGAGAATGCACATCTCTTCATAACAATCTGGAACAAAGCCAAAGCATTACGGCAGATAATAAAATGTGGCTTGGCATCTCTGCTTCAGACGTTCAAAAAACAATTCACACACAATCTATGTTTTTAAACACTGCAATTATTCAGCAGCCTCACGTAATATCTCTCCACAAACCCAAAATCACCCTGGAAAACATTTTGAGGAGGTGAAGTTCCACTATTTGGTAAAGCTATTGTCATTGCCATTCTGTGCTGTAACATAATAACATGCCAGTAATTTACTGACCTTGGGATTACACGCCTCCCCCAGTGTGGAATTATTTTTTGTTGTTAGTTTGTTACAGTATGAAGCAAAAGACAATATAAATTAATTTCTGTGGAGAGCTAAACGACTCACCGTGAATATGAGATCAGTCCCATTCCTGTATGTTGATGATGGTCGTATCTAATACAAAGAGACAAAGCAGATTTACTATTTTGGAACAGTAGTTGGACACAGCGCAAAGGCCTCTTCTGAACCTCTCGGGGTTCCCAAAACAGCCTTTTGAATAACTTAGCAAAACAAATGTAAATGTTGCAAATCTGAAATAAAGGGAAGGTGGAAAACCTGGTGTGTGATGTGATGTGTGTGACTGGTGGTAAACATTCTAACAAGTGCAGAAAATGTGTTTAGAATTCCACTCCCACCCCCAACTCCCCCACTCTCCCATTTGGATACTCATAAGTGCTGAAGATTCAACATTGGTGCCAAGTTTTGTTTTAAGCAGTGAGGAGAGGGGCTGGTTTTATTCCCAGTTGATTTGCTACCCCGTGTGAGGGTCGCTATATAAGCAAGTTGTTGTTGTTGAATCCCCCTCCCCCTTAGCCCTGGACACTGAGGTTTATTGTAGCACTCTTCCTGCTGCTCTGGTTGAGATGAATTAACTCAGCACGGTCATGGATTTGAACTTTTATCGTTCTGGTCTGCAAATCCTGGTGTTACACCAGGCAGCCAATTGGCCACTAAACTCTCAATTAAATACTTTTACTGTTTAAATTCCATTCGCGAATGATGTTATCACTTTGATTCATGTCCCACCATTCTGCCGTTTCCAATGGCCCGGAGTCTGCTCTTGGAAGTTCGTTGTGACGGCAGCTCCTGTGGTACATCCCCACGGGACTGGTTCCCCTCTGCTCGTGGCTGGGAGTTTGGAATTTCTTCAACACGGACAGAGCCGTGGACACGATGTGTCAAAGACCTGAAAGCAGGATTTATTCCATCTCTGAACACTGGTGAGTGCTCCTCATTTCTACAGCGGCCTGTGTGCGATACAGAGAGGACACAGAAGTACATTGGCTGTCAGAGAGGATTGGGGCAGGATAGGAAAACTATCAGATCAATTTTACAATGCTTTTAATGGATTTCTTATTAAGACATTTTTAAAGGAAGAGACTGAGAACGATAACTGGAACAACAACAACAAGATTTCCTTTATAGAGCGCCTTTCACGTCGGGAGGACGTCCCAAGGCGCTGTACAGTTGGGTCAGGACCCGAGCAGGGGGGAAATGGTCAGGGTGAGGGGAGGGAAGGGAGGGAGCAAGGAGGGGGTAGAGAGTCGAGAGGGGAGCTGAAGGCACGGTCAAAGAGAAAGGTCTTGAGACCGGCCTTGAAGGCGAAAAGGGAGGAGGCGGCGAAGGCACTGGGGGATGGAGTTCCACCGATGGTAGGGCAGTTGGGGCGGGGGATGTGGAGCAGACCGGAGCCAGAGGAACGGAGGGTTCGGGCAGGTAGGTAGGGGGATAGTAGATCAGAGAGGTAGGAGGGAGCAAGGCCGTGAGTGGTCTTGTAGATGAGGATGAGGATCTTGAATTCGATCCTCTGAGGGATGGGAAGCCAGTGGAGGCGAACGAGGGTGGGAGTGATGTGGTCGCGAAGCCTGGTGCGGGACAGTACATGAAGAAATCTGTTGAGAAATTATTGCAACTTGCTCCTCTCAATTGTGTAATAATGATAAGTTACTCATTGGATGTTACCTCCTCTGGTATCAATGACTTTGACCAATGCTTTTGTCTTTGCACCAAGAACTGCATTCACTGGAGACTCAAGTAGGACCTCAAAAGTTTCCTTTTCTTCTTCCAGAGCATCTCTGAGAATTACGATGTTCCAGCCCTTTACTGAAACGCCTGAACAATAGCGGACAAAAAAAAACAGTGGGAGTAGGATTACAGGGAAATGTACATCGCAAAGCTGGATTGATTTAGAAATAATCATACTTACATTTGGCATAGTCTTAAAGAGTTTCACAAGATATATTGTAAAGTACAGCGAGTGTGTGCTTTGTGGATGAATACAGTAGTCAATTTGCGTGCAGCAATGTCCTACAAACAGCCATAAAAAGTGTATGATCAATTTTATTTTGCGGATTGTTGGCCACCCGGAGAAACTCCCTTCTCTTTCTGATAAATGTAATGAATCCCAAAGCTCCAGACTGCTAATTATCTGCCGTTATCTGCATTTACATGGAGCTTTAGGTAAGCTGGAAGAGGATTCTTCCTCTGCTGGATCTGTTGCACAGGCGTGAAGGGTTTCTAAAAGCAGTCAACAATGGTTCTCTCAAGTGTGTGCAAATCAATGTCAAGCTTCATTCAATAAATCCATTTCCATTATGTGCAGCGTGGAGTTGAGCATTCCTGGACTTGTCAGCTTGGCTCTTCAGGGAATTCTGTACGTCAGTCAACCGCCACCTCCCCACCTCCAAAATGTTGCCAGTGATGGCACTTCCAAGGAATTCTGTACTCATTTTCACCTTCACATTGCTAGGTTTCAATTTCACTCAAAATTGTATAACAATGTTACTCAATTATAGGAGTAGGTTTATAACTGCAACCCATTAAAAGGGTGAATCTTGTGATTTAAGATGTGTGATTAATCTGGTGATAATTGTCACAACATTGATAAATAATGTATACTTAATGAGGCCAGCCCATCACTGAAGGTAACCCATCACTAGAGCCAACCAACCCATCACTAAAGACAGCCCATGGGTGTGAACCCCCAATTCCTTCTATGGATGAATGCTGAACACATGTACCCTCTAACTGTATCTGTAGGTGAACGTGGCAGCCAATTTGTCAAAACCCCCAAAGAGCCAGATGTGAATGACCAATTTAACTGGACTATTGTTGGTCAGCAAAAACTCTCAGGTAACTCCTTCCTCTTTGATTAATGTCATAGCTTCTTTAAGGTCCACCCGAACAGGCAGACGTGACCTTTTTTGATGTCTCATCTGAGGGATGGCACCTCCAACAACGCAATGCTCCCCAATACTGCACCGAAGTATCAGTGTAGATCATGAGCTCAAAGTTCCCAATGCCGGATTTTCAACCCACTACCTTTTGAGCCAGAGATAACAGTGTTGCCAACCAAACCAGGCTGACACCTACTGAGCCAAACTGACACTAGAGATAGTAGATTACACAACTATTATAATCTCAGGGATGCAATCCTGCAGCATTCAGTCTATGATACACCGGACATATGTAGTCACATGTGCTTTATGTTTTGTAGCTACTTCCTACCTGGATCAAACTGAATTAAGTTGGCAGAACTGTGAGTGAAATCCTTTCCGGCACGAGCTGAAATGTCATTAACCTAAAAAGGAAACAAAGTAAATAGTCAAGATACTGAGGAATAGGACAATGAAAAGGGAATGCAACTGGAAGCCATGATTAAGGAGGGATTACATATAGACTAATAGGGATAGTGGGTGGAAAGGTAGGGTATTGGGTGATCTCGAAAGTTACTTAATATGCATGAAGTATACAATTTATTTTCGTCATTCGGGTGTCTGACAAATACAGAAACCAATCACCATGCTTAAGACTGTGCAAATCCGACAGAGAGTTTCATACATCCCACCTCTCCATGGAAATTCCCATGTTTGGAATGGAACATCCAATCTATTCCTGGAGAGACGTACCCTGCTTAGCTAATTCTGAAGAGTATAAGGTGCAGGCTGTCAAGAGCCAAGGCTGGGGACCCCAGAGTGTGTGTTGGGGTAGTACTGGGTCTAACCAGCTAAAACCGCATCGCTTGCCATTAATATTGCTGTCTGGCAAGCTTCACCCTGCTTGTGCAGCTAAGACCCAACTAGGGCTTTGGCTTGCAGGGGTTAACAGGAGCTGAGTGGGAAGAGTCCCTGCCCCCAGTGACTGGTCTGCTCTTCCACGTCCTTCCGAAAAATAAGGTGAGGTTTACCTTTATACCAATAAAAGATGATTCCATGGAGTACCCAGTCCTCACCACTTTCACCGACAGCGTTCCTCCATCTTCACAAACTTGATACTCAGACAATGCCATTTCAATACGAGACCATTTGAGTTCGAGACTGCAAAACAACAGTGCAGAAAGCATATACTCTTGTCACACTACTAAGAATTAAAGCAGAGTAAATGGCAAGTACCAAAGGCATATCCACTTGAAGAATCGGGTTTTACATAATTGAATAAATGTACAACTGAATGTATAATTAAAAGGGTATAATTTGTGATTTGGAGATGACTCGGTCTGTGAGCAAAGTGCTTTGTGATTTGTAGACACATTGAAACCGGGCAGGAGAAGTTTCCTTTATTATAGGTCAAATTGTCGGTCAACTGAAAGGTGTTGGAGAATGAACATGTTTTGTTCCCCGTTGCCCCTGAATGCTGTTGCCACTGCAGGTGACATTCCCTTGCATATATCTGTGCAAGGTGTGATATGTTGACATTTCAGCTGCCTACTAAACAGATGGTAAACCACAGGAAAAAGGGCCGGAGGCTGAAAGTATTATTGGAAAAACAGGTCTCAAATCTTCCACATATCCAAAATGTACACAGTTGTGTCACAGTTTCTGCACACATGCATAACAAATCCAGGAGAAAACATTGCTTTTTTTAGTTGAATGGTCTGGACCAAGAGCATCCCTCTCACCGCACGAGCATCATCCTCATATTGCTCTCACCTTCACCATCCCACTCTCAACACCAGGGTAGAGGATGGGGAGGGTGGGGGTAGGAGGTTGACTGACTGCACGGTCAAAGAGGAGGGTCTTGAGACAAGTCTTGAAGGAGGCAAGGGAGTGGGGAGGGGGAGGGACTGTGGATGGATTTCCAGAGGGTGGGAGCAGAGAGGCTGATGGCACACTCACCGATGGTGTGGCGGGCAAGGCGGAAGATGTGAAGCAGGCCGGAGTCCGTTGAGGGGAGGGAGTGGACAGGTTGGTAGGAGGTTAGGAAGTCACAGCGGTAGCAAGGAGCAAGACTGTGGAGGGCTTTAAAGGTGAGGACCAGGCAAAAACAGTACCAACTCAGAGTAAATTCTATGTTACTTGCAATGAACTAGCAATTTAATGTACAACATCTGATGTGAATTGTTTAAAGTGTTGCCCAGCTTCTGAGGGTGGGAGTGATGGGGTCACAGAACCTGGTGCGTGAGAGTACACGAGCTGCAGAGTTTTGGATGATCTGCAGGTCGTGAAGGAAAGAGTTGGGAAGGCCGATGAGGAGGAAGTTCCTGTAATCGAGCCTTGAGGTGACAAATGGATGAGGGTTTCAGCAGCCTGAGGGGTGAGGCAGTGGCGGAGTCTGGCAATGTTGCGGAGGTGGTAGGCAGTGCCGGTCATGGCACAGATGTGGGAGAGAAAGGACAGTTCAGGGTCAAACAAGACACCCAGGTTCCTGACAGGCCTAGTGAGGTTGAATGTGCAGCCATGGAGGCTGATGCTGCCAGCGCCTGAGGTGCGGAGGCACTGGCATGAGCCAATCAGGGGGGCCTTGGTCTTGCTGACGTTGAGTTGGAGAAAGTTGTCCCTCGTCCAGGACTTGATGTCAGACAGGCAGTCGGTCAGAACGTCAGTAGTCCTGGAGTTGAGGGTGGAGGCAGAGAGGTAGAGTTGGGTGTCATCCGCATACATGTGGAAATTTACCCCATGTCTGCGGATGATGTCACCAAGGGGGAGTGTGTAGAGGGTGAAGAGGAGGGGGCGGAGGATAGAGCCCTGAGGAACACTGCATGAGACATGCGGGGGCTGGAGGAGATGCTGTTTGCCACGACGAAGTGGAGGCGGTGTGAAAGGTAGGAACTGAACCAGTCAAGAACAGAACCTTGAAGGTTGAGGTGGGAGGAGAGGTAGTGGAGGAGGATTGAGTGGTTATGGTGTCAAAGGCGGCGGAGAGGTCGAGGAGGATGAGGAAGCACAGGGAGCCCTGGTCACACATGGTCAGGATGTTGTTTGTGACCTTGACCAGAGCAGTTTCCGTGCTGTGGGCAGCACGGAAACCCGATTGGAGGGGCGCTTGGAGGGAGTGGGAGACAAGAAAAGAGTAAATCTGGGAGGCAACAGCTCATTCAAGACCTTGGATAGGAAAGGGAGGTTTGAGATGGGCCAATAGCTGGATAGCTGTGATGGGTCAAAGGAAGGTTTCTTCAAGGTGGGAATGATAATGGCTGTTTTGAGGGGGGAAGGAACAGTGTCAGATGACAGGAAGAGGTTAATGATATCAGCGAGTAGTGGGGCAAGGAGGTGGAGCTGGGATTTAAGGAGAGGGGTGGGGATGGGATCCAGGGAGCAGGTGGTGGGCTTCATGGAGGTTACGGTGGTGAAGACAGAGGAGGTGGTGACAGGTTCAAAGGTGTGGAAGGAGGAATGGGTAATTTTCAGATGGGTAATTGTGTGGGGGAGGGTAGGGAGGGGTTGGAAGTTGTGAGGGCTGTGGCAGCTGAACGTATTCCCTCGATTTTGGACTTGAGGAAGTCCAGCATTTTCTTGCAGTGAGAGTCAGAGGAAAGCATCTGCGAGGCATGGCAGGGAGGGTAGATGAGCCGGTTGGTGGTGGAGAACAGAAATATAGCTATACAAATGTAATTTGTTGTTGAATTGCTCTACAGATAGTTAGAGGCTTGCACAGCACTCTCAATGCCTTTCCCTTTGATTACAATCACATCATCTGCTCCATTTATATTCCATGACTGTCCTGTTACTAAAACATGAGCCAGAAAATAGCACAACAAAGCCTCTGAAAGTAATGCTGGATCATGCTATAATACCCCATGCTGTGCCACACTGTGCAGTGCATTATTATGAGCAGTAATGAGAGAGAGCTTAAATTGCCCATGAACAAAATTCTGACTGCAACTAATCAGTATAACAATTTCAACTATTACTGTTAATTTCCAAGAGCCCCAGTCTATCCTGCATTTGCTAGTAAAATATGATTGGAGAAACATTGATTTTAAGCCAAAGATCTTACATTTGAGGGATGGCCGAGTTTCCTGTGCGATCTGAAACCTGAAATTCCAGAGTGTCGGATGTCACCTCCACAGAGGGGTTAATGATGTAAAGGATGGTCTTGCTATTCAGGTCCCTTTGTGTGAACGTATTATGAATGAATCCTCCTAAAGAACAGGAATAAATCATCACCAAGATTAATCTTTCCATGAAGGTGTGAACAGTAGTTTGTATGGCAATGACATGATGAGTTTGAATTCAGAGGTGAGCATAATCACAGCAGGTAGTCCATAATGAAAAGAGGCTAAATTTCCCAGTGTTGCAGTTACTTGAAACAAACCCTCCTTGGAGATGGATCAGTCGAAGCCATGGCAATGGGACACAGTGCCATTTGTGCATGAGTGCAAACATATACATCTTTTTGTATTTGCATGAGGTTAGATGCATTGTGCACTTATCTACATAAATTCTTAAAACATTTACTCTCATAGCTGCCATGTAACTGGGAAAAAGACCAGAATCAAAGCTAACTAGTATCAAGGTGCTTTGCCCACCCTCCATGACCAATCACCCAATATAACTTTTACAGTTTTTTTCTTGCATGTCTGCTCTCATCACACTGCAGCATTGGTCAACCTTTCATTAGTTCCTTTGTTTTGTGCTATTCTGTGATCCTACGTTAAAAGTTCAGATTTTGCATTTAAAAATAAACTCCTACTCAGATTCCTAGTAAAAATATTGACTTTGTAAAGGCCACCCAACTTGATTTTTGACAGTACAATCACATATGCGATTGCATATTTTCCAGGCAAATGCAGAGCCACTATATTACTCTCAGTTGCTGGCTCCCGTCTCAGTAGAAAAGCCTTACAGAATATCTTTCTTACAACACGTCTTTAAGTTTTTCTTTAAAACAGTATTATGCAGGTGGTTTACCATGCATTGTAAGAACTATATTGGCAGGAAAACACCCAGAACCCTGAACCCTACCAGTTATTATGAATAGATATTTTGTACTTTAAATTGGTTGAAAGTACAGAGGAATGGTACCCACAGGTTTGCAGGTTAAGGTTAATCTTTCAGCAATTCAGACGGTTTTAGGGAACTTTAAGTTGACTTATAAACCTTTGACAAACGACAATTCAAACAAAAGTTACCAAAATGTTTTTAAGAAAAACTTCCAAAACTGAAATGTAAAGTGTGTGCACAGCACCTAGTGAGCCCAGTATAAATACTGGAGAGTATTTAAAGATATGGCAGTAAAAATGGATAAAGGCTGAATAAAGCTATTAAATGAGTTAGAAGCATACCGCTAGTGACATTTTCCAGGTACCCAAAGAGTGGAGGGCTCAGGATGCGGAAAATAATCTCTTCATCTTTGCTGTCAATATCTGATGCCTTCAAGGATCGAGAAGAGATATAAATTCCATATCGTCCATTTTTCAAAACGTCAACTTTTGATGGACATCGAAGGTAAATTATCCTTGGGGCAGCCTTGTCCACGTAGTCCACCTGGACAAAGGTAAGATGTTAGCTTCAAACTGCTTCTTACAGGTCATTTTCATTCACATGTTAAAGTGAGACATCTATTATTAAGGTATTTTTAGCCAACAAGCAACCATAATAATAGTAATAATCCTTTCATTTGATATAGCGCCTTATCACGTCATCCAGATATCTAAAGGTGCTTCACAAGACTTTACTGTAAAGTGTAGTGACTGCGTATTTTGTAAGCAAACCAGCAGCTAATTTCTGCACAACATCGTCCCATCAAGTCATGAAGTGAATGACTGTGTTTTTAAATCTGGGAAGTGTTGGCTAGGAGACTGGGAGAAACTCCCTTCTCTTTTTTGAATAGTGCCATGGGATCTATAATGTCTACCTGAACAGGTTTTAGGTACTTGGTTTTAACTCTGATGTCTATTCTGATGTCTATTCTCTTTCTGAGGTGGTGAAAGAGAGCTACCTCAGAAAGAGAATAGACATCAGAATGGTCTCAGTGCGAATATCCACATTTATGGTCAATGCTTCTTCTTGAGAACATCTCTCTCCCCCAATCTCAGTGCTTCCCCATCAAAATATACACTGGAGGAAGCCAGAGTTCAAACCTCAACCATGGGAAGGTTCAGCCTCTGATAGCCTCATTCTGTGCTCTACTGTTGCACCAGACACATTACAGTAAACTCTTGATAACTGGACCCTGGCTTAACTGGTCACTACCATTTAAATCATCAGGCTGTCAATATACCTGACATGTTTATTTATGTATTTATACATTTACCTAACTTGCCACTCGGGATAACTGGTCATTTGTCCCTTAGAGTGTTAAATTATCTGCAGTTTACTGTATGTTGTTGAGGTATGCTCTTTATAAAAAATACATAATAATCTCTAGTTACTTGCCTCGATTGTGAATGTAGCTGGCTCAGTCTGCATCTTTCCATTGACCAGGAAGCCTTGGTTGCTCCTATCAGAGACTATAAAGGTGAACCTGTCAATCTGTGAATCCCCTCCACCATGTTTGTAAGCTACATCCATATTGTCAATGTCCAACTGCGTGAAGTTGTCCTGTTGAAGAACGGTCCCTCTGAGATAGAGCTGCCCATACTGTGGATGCTGTGCTATGATGTAGGTCAGATTCCTGGATGGAGTATCAGGATCAGACAGATGTAGCACTTCTGGGGCAATGACAATCATGGAACCTTCAACCAAATGGATCCCCTGGTTTTTCGATAGGGTGGGCAAGGTACGATCAGCGTTTTCAATGATGATCTCAAAGCTTCCGTTTCTGCTGGACAGCCCATTGCTGACAATGAATCTGGCAAAGAGAGTCAAAGGCAAGGCAGCCTTCAATATGTTTTCTTGATTCACCATCTACAGAAATGAAAGAATAAAATAATACACACCTTTAACAGGGATTCTGGTCCTACTTGCTCTGTAAATACAAGTAAAACAAAGCCTCTGTGCAAAGGGACTAAAATGATTATTTTCATTGACAAAACATTGCTACCAATCTCACAACAGGTGTGTTATAAAGTTACACCATTTATTGCAGCTCCTTTTTATCGATAGTTAAAAAAAATCTTATTCACCACTTTTCTTGATGTATTAAAATCACCAAATGTTAAAATTCAAATACTCTGCTTCCTGCATTTATATCACATAATAAAAATATATATTTAAAAAAACACTTGTTGATTTGCTACTTGTCTTAGAGTAATAGAAGGTTGTTCAAACTATGCTCAAATAGTTATTCTAGCTGGATTTCATTGATTTATATGAAAAATCTAGACCAAATAATTAAGCTTCAAGGTATATAATTTTAACTGTCTACAGATGCTATTGTTTGAAATGAAAACAATTACACCCAAATATGCAACTGCAATCTACACTTTTTCTGTAAACCAGAAGGTCTCTGTTAAAACAGGAATTAATCCATGCCCCAAATATGCCATTCCAACAAACAGTTCATTAACAGAACTCAATGAAGCAGTAAAAAAACAATCACAGGAAATGAGGCATGAATCTTCGAACTGACCTATGTATTTCCTTCCTTGTTCCTCCCCAACTCCATATGTATGGTACTCTACATGTTCCCTGCATCTACTTATTATCCTTCCTTACTACGTAAAAATCAAGGCCCTGGCTCCTACTCTAATACATTTTTCCCCAAGACCTTAAAGATGTGAACCCTTTACTTTTTCACAGCACAGTATTTCCCTCCTCCAATAATCTCAATTTAGCATCCAACTTTGCCATCAAATGATTATTTGCCAATACCTTGGCCATTCCACTCTTCTGGTATCCTATATTGTGGACCTCAATCCTTCACCCAGAATTTAATGTCAACAATTCATATAGATATGGTACAATTTTGTCATTTCTTCATATTGTACAATTAGTGTATTATCTAATGTCATACATCTATCAGTTATATATATTAATTATAGTAAGTCTAGGTATGTTGTACAGCTAGGTGATGAATCTAGCACAATAATAAAATAATAAATTGGTCACTCAATCCACGACTGTTTGTGGGACACTGCTGTGCAAAATTGGTTGCCATGCTTCGCCCATGAAATATACAGTCAATTCATTTCACAGTATATTCTGTGAAGTGCTTTGAGACGTCTCAAAGACGTGATATGGCGCTATATCAAAATGCAAGGATTATTATTAGTATAGTAATATTATAATTAGTAGATCTTAGATTATTTCTTGTGAAAGCTTTGACAGCAGAAAAAATAGGCAGTAGTTACTCTAGTTTTAATAAAGTTGCCATCTGAGAAATGTACCCAAGGTCATGGAAAATAGAGGAGAATAATGAAATGACAGTAAAAATAATGGATCATAAAACATCTGGAGCAAATTAAATGGATCCAAGAATAATTAGGGAAATGATCTTAGAAGTGTGTATGGGCGGAAGAAAAAAACTGTCCAAAACCAGTTATAGCTCATTGAACACAGGACTAATAAATACTCTTCCATTTTATTTTAAATTACAGGCCATTAGGCTGACATCCAGAGCACCTATGGGTATCCAGTAGAAAGGAAATATAGAAATCCACAGCGCAGAAGGAGGCTTTCTGGCCCATATTGTCCACACCAGCTCACAGAATAAGGAGATTGATTCAGTCCCATTGCCCTGCCTCATACCCCTTCAAGCTTCTCTCTTTCACAGTCATGTCAACTTCACTCTTCAAAGCTACAATGGTACCTGACCCTACTTGACAGGACATTCCACATCCCAACAACTCGGCTTGGTGAAAAAAGTCCTCCTAAGTTCTTCTTTCGCTGGTATTGTGGCTATCTTATAACTATGTCATCAAGTCACTGACTATATCAACAGAAATAACTTCTCCCTGTCTCTTCATAATTTTGCACAACTTTGTCTTTCACACCCGGTTCAACCTTCTCTACTCCAACAACAACAAGACAACAACAAGATTCCATTTATAGAGCGCCTTTCACGTCGGGAGAACGTGCCAAGGCGTTGTACAGTTGGGTCAGGACCCGAGTAGGGGGGAAATGGTCAGGGTGAGGAGAGGGAAGGGAGGGAGCGAGGAGGGGGTAGAGAGTCGAGAGGGGAGCTGAAGGCACGGTCGAAGAGAAAGGTCTTGAGACCGGCCTTGAAGGAGGAAAGGGAGGAAGCAAGGCGAAGGCACTGGGGGATAGAGTTCCAGAGCTTTGGGGCTGAAGGCCCGGCCACTGATGGTAGGGCGGTTGGGGCGGGGGATGTGGAGCAGACCGGAGCCAGAGGAACGGAGGGTACGGGCAGATAATTAGGGGGTTAGTAGATCAGAGAGGTAGGAGGGAGCAAGGCTGTGAATGGCTTTGTAGATGAGGATCTTGAATTCAATCCTCTGGGGGATGGGGAGCCAGTGGAGGCGAGCGAGGGTGGGAGTGATGTGGTCACGAAGCCTGGTGCGGGACAGTACACGAGCTGCAGAGTTCTGAATGACCTGCAGCTTGTGGAGGGAGGTGGCGGGAAGGCCGGCGAGGAGAGAGTTCCCATAGTCCAGCCTTGAGGTGATAAAGGCGTGGAGCAGAGTTTCAGCAGCGTGAGGGGTGAGGTAGTGCCGTAGTCTGGCGATATTCCGGAGGTGATGGAAGGCGGTGCCAGTTGTGGCGCGGATATGAGGGAGAAAGAACAGCTCAGGGTTGAACAGAACACCGAGGTTCCTGACTGGCTTTGAGAGGTGGAGAGTGCAGCCTTGGATGCTGATGCTGTCAGCGCCTGAGGTGCGGAGGCGCTGACGTGAGCCAATCAGGAGGGCCTCAGTTATACGCACGTTGAGCTGAAGAAAGTTGTCTCTCGTCCAGGACTCAATGTCAGACAGGCAGCTGTCAGGATATCGGTCATTACTCCAATGAAATCAGACCAGCTTGTCCAATTTCTCCTCGTAACTGTAGCTTTTCATCCCATAATAATTCTACTGAACTCCTTCTGCACACTCTTTAAGGCCTTAACATCTTTCCTGAAGTGAGGTGCCCAAACCTGGACGCGGTCTAACCAGTGACTTGTACAAACTTAGCATTATTGCTTTGCTTTTGTATTCTATGCCCCTATATATAAAACCCAGCATGCTGTGAGCTTTCTTTGTAGCCTTTTCCACTTGCAATGTCACTTTCGATGACTTCTATACCTGGACTCCCAAATCCCATTGCGGCTCAGCTTCTTACTGCCATTCAATATATATTCCCTTGTTTTTTTCAACCAAAATGAATCACCTCATATTTTGTTTCATTAAACTTCATTTGCCACTGATCAGCCTATTCCAATAATTTGTTTAAATTCTCTTGGTCTCTTGCCACCCTAATCACTATACTTCGTAGCTTGGTATCATCTGCAAACTTTGATTCCATACCCCCTATATCCAGGTTATTGATATAATGGAAAAGTGGTGAGGCCCCAACATGGATCCCTGTGGCATACTAAATGGAGGCATTTTAGCCCTACTCCCTTCCCTACTTTCCAGCCTTCAATCACCTTCCTATTCAACTACTATGCTTCCCCCATTCCATGTGCCCTGAGTTTATCCTCCATTGACGTTGATGTAGCTCCAGACTACATGGAACAGACAATCCATAGGTTCAAAACCAAGTTGATTTAGTGAACCTCAGCTGGAGCGCTAAAATTGCTTCAATGTGCCTTGGTTAGAGAGGGTAAAAAAAAACTCAGCCAAGTTGATCTTTATCTAGAAATCTCTGCTGAAGTTGAAAATGTGTGGACAGGATTGTCTCAGCTGTGTTAGCTTACCAACATTCACTGTAAAGGTTCACATGTAACTGATGGCTTGTGTAATGTAGCAGTTAACTCTAATTATGCTGTAAGTAGGAGAGTGGGAAGACAGAAAAGAACTGCATGTACTGTAAACAGTTTTCAATTTAGAGTAGGTAAAATGTGTAAAACTAAAAAAGAGAGGGAGAACAGGAGAAAAGAAGGAAAAACAGGACAAACACAGGTAAAGTATTTCCTCTGTTTCTCTGAATTATGTGTAATATTTATTTTCGATAAAATAAAAACAAATTCAAGTGTGTTTACGCACTACATATCATACTACAGAGGACACTAGATAGTGGTTGAGAGTAGGGTAGCTGGTGAGACAATTTTCCATGTGAAAGGCTATAAAATTTGTAGCTCATGTTTGATGGAAAGTTTCATGTCTTCATCTGCACCAATGAAATGCACATGATGCAGTTATTCTCTCTTTGAAAATGTAGTGTTATTTTATGGGAGATGGAATGACACATGTGCCCTGTGTAAACTGTGGGTAAACCATATGTAAACACACATATACAGAAGAATTATAGATATTCTTATTTGTGAAATTAATGATTGAAAAATATTAATTAATAAAAATGCTATAAAAATATTCCTTGGTTACTTACACAAATAAGCATACTGGAGGATGTTTCACACACACTTCTCATATAAATAATATAATCCTTGTATTTAATTATAATAATCCTTGCAAATCCTGCAGCTCCATATCATAAAGTACTTTACAGGATTTACTGACCAATTTTATTTGGGGGATTGTTGGCCAGTAAACTGAGAAATACTCCCCTCTCTCCCCAAATAGTGCCATGGAATCTTTAATATCCACCTGAACAGGCAAACATGATTTCAGTTTAATGTCTCATCTGAAGGATGGCACCTCCAACAATACAGCAAACCTCCATCACTGCACTGGAGTGCCAGTCAAGACTATGTAAGTTCAATGATCCGACGTAGGGCTTGAACCCTCAGCCTTCTGACTCAGAGCCATTGAATCTTGCACATCCAGATGGGACATCAATTTAATGTCACATTCCAGCAAGGTCACTGGATACTGATCAGAAGAGGAACCCTGGCTGATTGCCCCACACTAACTCAGGAAGCCCTTATTGCTACCCCAGTTAAGATGAGTTTGCACAGTGCAAACCTGAGATTGAATCTGGGGCCTGCTTGTCTCAGCTAATCTCTGTATGAAACCTTGTTGAGTCATTCAGGAGCTGTGCAGTTCTCTCTCTTTTTTTCTCCAATGACACTGTAAGGTGAATCCAACATATTCCCTCTGAAAACCAATGAGGTAACAATCTACTGTGCAGAGAATCACAATTTAAAATGTCACAGGATGACAAGATTGTTTTGGATGAAGAAGGCCCTTCAGCCCAATCGATCTCATCCTAAACATCCTACCGTCCCTCATCACAGCATCAAGCTGCTATTTAAATGAGTTCTCATATACCAATTGCCAGTGATATAGAGGTGTAGGTAATATGGAACCCCTGGCTTGGAGTCCTTTATACAGATACTGTCAATTCCACACATATGAAAATCATGAACGTATCATTAAATTAGAATGATTGGGGCATGTTTTCGGTACTGTAATTTCAAGCAGCATCATTAGAATATTAATTATTTCCTGACTCCTAAACAACAAAGCAAGAATGTACAATACATACAGGAAGCAATGATCTGGTTTCGTGGAATTCAATTCTAGAGATTCGACTATTAGCTAAAAATCTTTAAGTAAATATACACAGTCTTACCGGAATGAATCTCTTGTGACATCCGCCTTGCTGCTGTGAGTGTAACAGACTGTCTGAGCCGCTACGTCCATCTGGGTGAAGCTGGTTATTACTAATCCAGGGTGACCGATGTATTCCACTTGTCCATATTTTGCCGGGGCTGTTATTACATATAGCAGCTCTTCGGGTTTATCAGTGCCATCGGCAGCAAGGAGTTCGGCTGTAGTCAGAATGCCTCGGCCTCCCTTGGCAAGGGCAAGTGGTTTGAGAAACACTGCAATTTCACCTAGAAAGGTAACCAAGGTCAAATGAATCCTTATTAAAGTGATGCCAGCTCTTCTGTTTCCAATCACTGAAAGCCACAGCTTGATAATTAATTAATTCGTTTAATATTATGATAAAAATAATTATTGTATTTGATATTGTGCCTTATCACATTGTCAAGATGCCTTAAAATTCTTCACAGGATTTACTGTAAAGTGACACGACTGTGTATTTTGTGGGTAAATTCAGCAGCGATTATGTGCAGAGCAATGTTCTACAAGCAGCCATAGAGTGAGTAACAATTTTATTTGGAGTATTGCTGGCCAGGATGCCAGAAGATATTCCCTTCTCTGTTCAGGTAGTGCCTTGCAGTCTTTAACGTCCATCTGAAGAGACAGACAGGCAGACAGGCAGGGATCTTAGTTTAACGTCTCATCTGAAGGATGGAAACTCCAATAAGGCAGTACACATCCAGCTCTGTATTGGAGTGTCAGTGTAGACCAGTGGTGGCCAATCTTTTCAGTCAGCCAACAAGATGAATTTTCTTGATTGAATATTTCTTGATTGATATCACTTCTGGCCTGTGGACCATAGGTTGGCCACCACAGTTCTAGACTATGAGCTATATAAATATATATATATACAAACAATAAAAATAATAATGCTTACATTTGATAATAGACCTTTCACATCGGGAGGGTATTTCAAAGCATTTCACGGGATACACAATAAAATGTCGTGACTATGTATTTTGTAGGCAAATGGCAATGTATATGGAAATAGGTTAAAATTGAATCGCTTTTCACTTGGTTTTAAAGCCATACAATATATCTCTACTGCCATTGGTAATTATGTACCTTTTTCCATGTTCCTAATGGTGACATAAAAATGATGCACTGGTGACCGGTTATCACCGTCTGACAGATGGAAACTAAACCTGTCCTGGTCCTTTGAACCCAGTGCTCCAGTGTGTACGTATCTCACTAGATTCATGTCCAGGTCGTCCTGACTCCAGTTCATTGCTGGATTCAGAGGTATCCAATTGTTGCCCACCTGAGGGAAACAACAAAGTCAAAATAAACCAGGAAACTTCTATCGTAATTGTACACCAAGAAAAAGACAAACAGAAGAAAGTCTGCTTCTTGTGCACTAAGCAATACTAACCAACATTTTATATTGAATGGAAGTGACAAACAGAAAACACTACAATAAAACTCACCTAAGTCGTATCACACGGGACCATAACATTTAATGTGACTTACACCAAGTCCAAGTTTCAGGCAAACTGGTTTGTAGCACTTAGTTGAGGTCTTCTGAGACCTCAACTAAGTGGTAGAAAATCCGATTTAATCAATAATCTACACAGCACCTGTGTAAATTAATGCAGCCGGAGATTTCCGAGATACAATGCATCTTGACCCATCGCCACATGCGCACTTACTGGCAAGAATTGGAATGGATTGAATTGCAGGAAATTTAAGTCCTTCTGCGCATGTGTCAATGGATCAAGGTTCAATGCAGCTGGGTAGTGCAGGAGTAATGAAGGGTAGGGAGTAGTGTTATGAGTTAGGAGAATAGTGCAAATATATCTTTGTGGTTTTCATAGGAAACTGAATCGGATTTGGATGAATGTGGAACTTAGGCAATTATATGATTTATAAAGGTAAGACTTTTACTATATCACTATTAAAATAATTTCTACTATTTTGTTTTATTTAAGATGTTTCTTGTTTCACTACTGTGATTCCAGTCTGCTTTCTGGATGCTTGCTTTCAGTAGACATTCTTCCTGTGTCAGTATGGGAATTCACAGAGTCTATGCTTACACTCTAATACAGTATTGGGGGTGTAGCTCCTTAAGATAAGACATTAAACTGAGATCCTGTCTGCCTGTTCAGGTTAAAGATCCCACAGCACTATTCAAATGAAAAGGGAGTTTCTCCCAGAACCCTGGTTAAATATCCCCCAAATTAAATTGGTCACTTATTGCGGTTTATGCACACAAAATACAGTCACTACACTTTACAATACATCTTGTGAAGCAATTTGAAACATCGACAATATAAGGTATATCAAAAGCAAGGAATATTATTATAGTATCATAGTTGTTCAAATCATGCAAGTCAACTGCATTTATGGAGTAAAAATTGAGATTTTCCTAAACATTCTTTTCCCCCCAATTAGTTTCAATGGATTACAACAACAAAATTACATTTCTAGGGGTGAGTGAAGGCAGAGAGGTGGGAGGGAGACCAAAGGCACGGTCGAAGAGAAGGGTCTTGAGATTAGGGAATAGGGCAGAAATTCAAGTTAAAAACCTATCTCCGTTCAATTGGTTCTAACATCAGCTTCGGGACTGAACACATGTCTGACTTGAGAAGAAAGGTTTCTCCCTCAGAATAGAAAAGTCATCATTTTTGCTTTTAACAGTCATAGTGCACTTCATAGTATATCCTGTGAAGCATTTTAGAAGACCTTGATAACTTGATAAAGTGTCAGTAGGATATCTCAAACGCTTCACAGGATATACTATGAGCCTCTGACTTGTATCAGATTGGGAAACTTTAAATCCTGAAACACTGTCGCTGACCTTGAGCTGAAGCACTCCTTGTTTAGGGGCACTTTGTATCATGTAATAAACATGCTCCCTGGGGGTGTCCTTGTCTTCAGCCACGAGCACAACACTGGAAAGGATTCGTGTTTCCCCCATCTCCATCTCAAGGCCGTTATTCCTAGAAGAGACAGGGAAATCTCAGCAAGATTTTTCCTGGATAAGGTTCCCCCCTCCCCTTCACTTCCGGGGATTTCTCTTTGTTAATATCTCTCTGTATGTCATGAGTGTAATATTCTTTGATACTAAAGATGTATCTAGCATCACTACTGCAAGGGATGCTCATTGTGTTATCCTGTTTCCTTGTGCTCTGTAACATGTGACATGTTGCAGAGCACAAGGAAACAGGATCACACAAATGAGCATCCCTTACAGTGTACATAGACCAATTCACTCCTGTACAAGTAATTGACATTTAACAGATGTTGAAGCGATAACATCAGTGAGTGCAATTAAGCAATCTTTTTTAATCTACCCTTGACAAGTCAGACAGATACAGGAAGGAAATTCCAGAGAGGAATTTAATACATCTGATATACACCACATCCTACCCTCCCAATCTCAGACATCATCTGTGTGTGCTGCTCATTAGCTTCAATGAACCTTATTGTGTCCTTTGCCATTACATTATCCCTCTCTGAAACCTCACTGTGAAGTGACGACAATGTGTCCTTTCCAGATAAAGTGGCTGATGGCTCATTGGGTAAAAGTACAACAACAACAACAACAAAATTACATTTATAGAGCGCCTTTCACATCGGGAGGACATCCTAAAGCGCTGAAGTACAAGTACAAGTACAGCCTTGCACTAAGCTGCCCAGAGCAGGAAGAGGAAAAAGTATATAGGCCTGATTGTGCACACACAGACATTCATGTGAATATTGACGGCATCAAATACTCACTGGTCACGTTTTGTGTGGGTTAGATATCCTCTGAAGGATATGAGAAGAGGCAAAGACCCGATGGGCTAATTTGCTTCCCTTTGCTCTAATTATGTCTATGTTTTAACAACGCTATCTGGAATGCCTCAGAAGTATACTCTCACCCTCAGCAAAGAAGAGCTGAGTATACCAAAGGTGGTGCACCTTACCTGATGAGTAAAGGCTTCTGGTCATTGATTGGAAGGACTTGGACTGAAATGGCTTTGCGGATCTTGTGCTTGCCATCTGACAACTGCACTGTGAAGCTATCGGCTGTAGTTTCAGAGTCATCATGCATATACATCAGTTTCATTCCTGGGAGGAAGGAGTGGAACGGGAGACAGGTAAGACACAGGATGCAGATCATACATCAAGTACCCAAATACTCTTTGTATTACATACTTTAGTTCGAAAGATGGCTGGACATCCTACTGCAGAGTGTTCCATACTGAGTTAGCTGTTCTCAGCCTGGGCAGCTATAGGGAAGCTGGAATTGGCCTCAGCTCTCTTGTTTAGGGAAGTTTGTTTCCTGATCACTGTCCAGTAGACACTCCTACGAAATGCAGGTGTGGGATCTTTGGGTGAGGACAAGATCAGCTATGATGCCTCCCAGTGGTTAAAGAGCTTACTAACTCTGACTATCACTCACACAAGAAAATTCATATCTGAGGTGAGAGAGGGCCTGTGAAACCATATCCCAGCAGAGGGTGGCAGAGATAATAGGGCAACCGCCCCCCTCCCCAACCCAGCTGCATTTAGTATATTTAGTCAAGAGTGGCTCATCTTATTAGGCCTGAAATTCCTCCTGGAACTTTGATGGGATCTTGCTCAGCTGTGAACATCTCCTGAGGTCAGAGAACCTAAGGCACTATATCAAGCGGAAGGGTTATTATTATTATCATACAGTATACCATGCTTCAGCTGATCCATCGTGAAGTCACGGACAGGGAGTTCCTGGTGCCGGTGACTGTATCGATTAACATCTTTCCCAAACACTCCATTCACCATCATCCCGTGCTGTGGCTGCTGGGTCACAGTGAACATCAGGTTGTCCGGGGGCACATCGAAGTCCACCACGTTGATTATTGATGGACCCAATTCGCACATTTGACCTTCGGGTACCTGCAATAAAGTGACGGACGGGATTTTTAAAAAAACAAGATGAAACATTTTTAAACTGATTAGGGTGAATAGTTGCAGATGAACAATATAAAGGGGCCAGGGAAATAGCTGGTAGTTAGCTCATTTGAAGAGTTAGCACCGAGAGAGAGAGAGAGAGAGAGAAAGCAAGACAGTAAGAGAATGGTTGAAAGGGAAGAGAGATACCCTTATTAAAATCCTAGTCAGCAATCTTATGTAGTAATTTCCAAAATAAACAGAACTCTTATAGAATGTTAACAATTCTGGTTGAAAATAAGAGGGTGTACGCAAACCCTGCAGTGGAAGGCCAGGAATGAATTGCTTTCTTGCTAAAAATATTGACTATTATGAACAGTTATAAACTCCAATGAGAATTAGGAGGATACTGTTGATCAACCAAATTTCACTCATTTTGATCAGCTCAGAAGAATGAAAGCTCTACTAGGACTGGAGCCCAGGTCAAGTTCAGTGCTTAACCAATGGGGCACCCACTTCTCTCCTACCCTCCCTGCCCTCCAACCTTCCTGATCCCGACCCCCAGCACAGGTCCAAATCCCTGACTGTCCAAAGCCTTGGGAACACCTCCCGACTTGAAAGGCACTACACAAATGTAATTTGGTATTGTATTGATTTAAGGTGTTCCTCTACTTACAGTGATATTCCTGGCAAGAAAATCTGGTATCTCGTCATTTGTAGGGTGAATTACAACATAAAATGGCTTCTCTCTGGACCGGTGCTCCCCATCAGTAACATACAGCATGAACTGATCTGCGGTAGGCTCAATCCTCTGGTGTCGAGACTGAACATAGTTTATATAAGAATCCTTCACATGTTTCAGAGCAAATGAACCTAGGCATACAAGGAGGAAAAAGAAACTCATCAGCAGGGGAAGTCAACAGATTTGCAAAATTCCACTTTTTTTTTTGAAAAGTAAAGGGAGTTTCTCCTAGTGATCTGGTCAACAATCCCCTGCAAATAAAATTGATCATTTACTTCATGATGTTTGTAGGACTTTACTGTGCAGTGCGCAAATTAGCCACTGCATTTGGCTACAAAATTAGTCATTATACTGTATAGAATATTCTGTGAAGCATTTTGAAATGTCCTTCCAACATGAAAGGTGCCATATCAATTGTAAAGATTATTCTTATTATTTTATTAACTTTTATTTCTTGTGGATCTACTGAGGGGCAAACATTTGCTGGGCAGTAGTCACCCTCCAGTAACTCCCCAAAGTTGCCATTCTTTATACAGAAGCCCAGATGGTGAGTGTCGACAGGCTATTCGAGTGGGGGAATCATTCAATTTCAGATTGGTCTAAGATGACATTCAGTGCTGGGGGAACGCTATATTGTTGGACGCACTGTTCTTTGGGTGAAATATTAAACCCAGGTCCTGTCTGCCTGTTCAGGTGGGTGTTAAAGATCCCATGTCACTACTTGAAAAGAAAAGGGGGTTTCTCCTGCCAACCTGGTCAACAATCCTCCAGCTAAAATTACCATTCACTTCATGGCTGTTTATGAGACATTGCTGTGTGTAAATTGGCTTCTGCGCTCAGCTCCACTTTACACCAATTATAAGTGAAGCACTTGGAAATAATTGGATGTAATACGCATCAATATACCAAATGCAAGGATTTTATAAAATTTATTATTATACCATAGGATAACTAAGCTTGTATAATCTTAAGCACTCAATTATAATAATCATTGCATTTGATAGCATGTTAGCACGAGGAAAGAAGGGGGAAAACTGGACTAATGAAAAACAAACATTAAAAAAAATGATTCACTGCACACAGGAACCTAATGATCCAGAAAAAGCTCATTATTTTCTATTGTAACTTACCTATACTGATACCGGTGTTGCTTTTCTCATAGCCCGGTGAAGGCAGAGTGTTCTCAATGAAGCCAAACTGGGGAGGTGACACCAGAACAAAAGTCAGTGCCTCCAGCGGAGTATCCTGGTCACTGGCATCGAGGTGGGAAAGTGTGATGCATGCAGTGGAGCCCTCATCAACGACAAACATTGGACCTGGAATGAGGCAGCACAGAAGGTGAAGAGGAAGGTGCTCACTATTTGCTCCCAAATACTATATAACCAAATGTTCTGATTGGTTCTCAGACCACCCTCACCAGTGAAATGTCCTCTTGTGTTGCTAAATTGCAGTCAGTGCAGATTCTTCGGGGACACAGATGCAACTGAACTGCCTGTATTTTGATTTCTATATCTGGGTACTGAACCAGTGGATCACTGAGGAGGTCATACAGGCCAGGACTCCACAGACCTCACAAGATCACAAGACAGGTTCAGATAAAAAAGGCCCTTTTGATCTCATTCCCACTTTATCATCCTCCCATCACTTCTTCAAATTGAATAGGTATAGTGGTGATGTGACTGCACCACTCCTGCCATGGGAAAAGGTACAAACCACATACCCTGCCAACTCCTCACCTGGGGATTCCATATGGCACAGAAAGATCATACAAGGGAGGTTGAAAAATAGAAATGAAATTTACATCATTTCATGGTGCATATATATATTAAACACATCTATCCATCAGGTGAGGTGTTAAACCAAGGTCATGTCTGTCTGATGTTAAACATCCCACGGCACAATTTGAAAAGAGAAGAGAGTTTCTCCCAGTGTCCTGACTGGCAATCCTCCAGATGAAATTGATCATTCACTTCATGGTTATTATTGTCCACAAATTGCCTTTTTCGCCTACAAAACACACCGTCACTACGCTTTACAGTATATTCCACAAAGCAATTGAGATGTCCTCCCAAAGTGAAAGGTGCTATATCAATGCAAGGATTACTATTTATTTATCACAAGATTAATTTGGTTGAATAAGGGCATTTGGCTCATCTGATCGCATGCAGAACAGGCACCCTACAGTCTCCCCACTCCAGCTCCATATGATTAAATGTAAACATTTTGAGCCATGTCTAAACTGTCACTGGGTGCCATTGTGTTGGGGCATATTTATTGCATCAAATGAAAAACAACATGCTGCAAATTTCTCCCAAAATATTTTAAGCTTCAAAAAAAATCCTCAACATTGGGAATGGGGGATTGTAGAAGTATAATGTTCTTCTAGAGGCAAAGGTTGTTTGGTGAATGTAAACAGGCAATGTCAGATGTGTCCAAATACATTAAAACAGGAAAACATAATAATAAATCCTTGCATTTGATATAGCGCCTTATCAAGTTGTTAAGTCATCTCAAATCGCTTCACAGGATATACTGTAAGGGGAATTGAGTGTATAGCAGCAACCAGTTGCACACAATGTCCTACAAACAGCCATGGAGTGAGTGACCAATTATTTATTTGGGGGGGTTGTTGGCCAAGACACCGGGAGAAACTCCCTTCTCTTTTCAAATAGCGCCACGGAATCTTTAACATCCACATGAACAAGCAGATAGGACCTCGGTTTAACATCACATCTGAAGGACAGCACCTCTGACAATGCAATACATTCCCAGAACTACATTGGTGTGTCCATTTAGAGTATGTGATTCCAAGTCCCGATGTGAGGCTTGAACCCACAACTTCTGACTCAGACACGAGAGTGCTACCACTGAGCCAGGCTAATACACATAATATAAACAACATTATTGTTTTATTTACTTACCGATCTTAATGGTCGGCGGCTGGTTGTTGATGGGCATGACTGTGATGTTGAGGTCATACACGGGGAGAGAGTCATGCAGAGATCTTGGGGGGGAAACAGGCTCCTCATAGCAACAGCCTCCCACTGTGCCTGCATCCCAGTCCGAGACAACAAAAGTGATGGTGTCAAAGCAGGGATTCAAACCGACCTCCCCACCTGAAAGAAGGAAATGTGAGAAGAGCAGAATCTGAAAGGTGTTGTATCGATCCAAGGATTACTATTTATCATAAGGTTGGTTTGGATAAAGAAGGCCCTTTGGCCCATCTGATTTCATCCTTCCCGAACACTCACCCTACAGTCCCCCCCACCCCAGCACCATATGATTAAATGTGAACGTTTTGAGACATGTCTAAACTGTCACTGGGTGCCATCGTGTTGAGGCATAATTTTTTGGGGGGAGGGATAACGTCACTCCACAAAGCTTTACTCATAGTCCTTTCACAATAAAGTTTCACTCTGACAAGGAGGCACAGATTCATGGTTGCAAAGAGCAAATTTCATGACATTTTTTCTTTACACAAAAGAATGAATGAATTAATGGCTGGAAAGGATACTGGGAGGGGTGGTTGAGGCCAGAGAACTGGAGCCATTTAAAAAAAATCTCACAATAATCTGCTGGAACCTCCACTCGGCATAGATTGGGATCAAACCTTGGACTTTCCTTGTCTGCATGGGTCAGCTACTCAAGTGAGTCAACAACAACAACTTGCATTTATATAGCGCCCTTCACATGGGATAGAGTCCCAGAGCACTTGACAGTGGCGGAGTTTGACCCGAGCTGGGGGACAGGGAGTGGGGAGGTGACCATAAGTACGATCAAAAAGGAAGGTCTTTAGGCGGAATTTGAAAGTGGGGAAGTGGCAAGGCAGAGGGATTGAGGAGAGAGTTCCAGAGTTTCGGGGTGAGGTGGCTGAAGGCACGGCCACCGATGGTGGAGTGGAGGGCACAAGGGACAAACAGGAGGCCGGAGCCAGCCGAACGGAGGCAGCGGATGGTGGAGTGAAGGGTAAACAGATCGGATCAGAGTCAACAGGTCAACTCATCAGTGTCAATCTTCACTCGCCAGTGACATCCATACACTTTAGCTGCAGACAAAATTAACCAGCTCCTGGTACAGAGCTTAACATGTATTACAGAAGCAGCCCATGCCAGTCAAAACGCACAAGGAAACCTCAGTCAGGTTCTGAAGACACTTACTAATGTGGCTGTATGTGACTGTGCCGGCGATAACATCAGCTTGAGTAAAGCGATCGACGATTTGGCTGTTTTTGCGCACAATCCCATACAGTGGTTGCCGCACAATCATGAACATAAGTTTGGAGTCATCGCTATCCATATCAGCAGCGTAGAGGTATTCTGTGGTAATGGTAATGTGCTCTCCTTCAAGGCAGTATAACATGGGGTTCAGTCCTGGCTTCATCTCTGGAGGCTTGTCATTCACTGGCAACACCTAGAGTGAGGATACACAACGTCAAATACATTTGTGCCGGGATAGCACAGATTCACACAGTGTAAAGCAAGGAAACAGGCCATTCAGCACAACTAGTACATGCTGCTGATCAGACTCTAGAGAGTCTTTACTCATTCTCCTTACTCCCTCCCATACCTTTCTTTTCCCCTCTTCGTCATATCAAGGTCTAGCTTCCCCTTGAATGCATCTACACTATCTGATTCAATCACTACTTCAGGCAATGAATTGCACAATCTCTGTACCCTCTGCATGAAGTAGTTCCTCCTAAATTCTATTTTTGATTCCGAGTTGCTATCTTATACTTGTGGCCCCTACTTAGTTTCCTCAACGAGTGGGAACAGCCTATTTATGCTAACTTTATCAAACCCTTTTATAATTTTAAGCACCTCTATTAGATCTCTAAGGAAAAAAAGGCTTAACCTATCCAGTCTATCCTGTTAGCAGTAACTTGCCAATCGCCGTTGCTTTGAGACGCCTCGAAGATGTGATGAGGCGCTATATCAAACACAAAGATTATTATTATTAAACCCAGGTATCTAAGACTCTCTTCACCATCAAGGAAATGAAGTTGATACTAGGAGAAAGCAAAGTGACCAAAACTGTAGGTATAGGCAGAACCCTACTGAGACCTGATGTCTTCATTGTCTTCATTCGTGGAGTCCTGTAGCTCAGTGGTTAGAGCACTCGCTTTGCAAGCGAGAGACCTGAGTTCAATTCCAGGCAGTGCGAAACCTTGGCCAAGTTTCCTTACTCCACACGTCTAATAATAATCCCTCCAAAACCAAAAGCAATAATAAATTGGTCATTTTCAATCTACGACTGTTTGTGGGACATTGCTGTGCGCAATTGGCTGCCGCGTTCGCCCACAAATATACAGTCAATTCACTTTACAGTGTGTTCTGTGAAGCGCTTTGGGACGTCCTCCCGACGTGAAAAGCGCTGTACCAAATGCAAGGATTATTATTATTATTATAAGGAAAGCTGGTTAAGTCCCTTATAGACATCTATAATATAGCTCTCGCCTCGCAAGCAAGAGGACTTGGGTTCGATTCCTGGCCGATGAGGGCGAAACCTTAAGCAAGTTTCCTTACTCCATACACATGCCTCTGTTTACCTAGCAGTAAGTAGGAACCCGGTTGTTAGTCAATTGGATGGCTTTTCTGGGGATAATAATCACTTCAACAAAAAATTTGGTCACTCAATCCACGACTGTATGTGTGATACTGTTGTGCGCAATTAGCTGCTGCGATTCTCCCATAAAATGCACAGTCACTACACTTTACAATATTGTCCTGTGAAGAGCTTTTAGACATCTCAAAGACATGATGGCAGATGGAGTTCAACATAGGGAAGTGTGAGGTCATCCACAATGGACCGAAAAAAGATAAAGCAGAATATTTTCTTAATGGGGAGAAATTAAGAACTGTGGAGGAGCAAAGAGATTTGGGTGTCCATATCCACAAATCACTAAAAACTAGTTCCCGGGTGCAAAAAGTAATCAAAAAGGTGAATGGAAAGGCCTGGAATACAAAGGGGAAGAAATGATGCTTCAACTGCATAGAGGGTTAGTCAGACCCCACCTGGAGACTGCGTTCAGTTTTGGGCACCACACCTCAGGAAAGATAAATTGACCCTGGAGGGGTACAGCGCAGGTTCACCAGAATGTTACCAGGCCTAAAAGGGTTGTTACAAGGAAAGGCTGTGTAAACTTGGATCGTATTCCTCTGAGTTTAGGAGGTTGAGGGGTGATTTGATTGAGGTATTTAAGATGATGAAGGGATATGATAGGGTAGATACAGAGAAGCTATTTCCTCTGGTGGGGAACTCCAAAACAAGGGGTATAGTCTTAATATTAGAACCAGGTCATTTAAGAGTGAAATCTGGAAGCATTTTTTCACTCAAAGGGTGGTAGAAATCTGGAATTCTCTTCCCCCATCCAGACTTACAAGAGTGAGGTTGATAGATTTTTGGTAGGTCATGGTATTAAGGGATTTGGGGAAAAAGTTGGAAATTGGAATTGAAAGGATTGGTTAAGACACAGATCAACCATGATTTAATTAAATGGCGGAACAAGCTTGAAGGGCTGAATGGCCTACTCCTGTTCCTATGTTCCTATGATAAGGAGCTTTATCAAATGCAACGATTATTAATCCTGATATCATCAGAATAAACCTACACTGTACTCTTTCCAACCCTGCTATATTCTTCTTGCTGTGTGGCGACCAGCATTGGACACAGTAGCATGTGTGCTACTTTTCACAAAACACTCCACACGTTCTAATTTCACGAAGCTCTGAAGCTCACACATTTCCCTGATCTTCATCTCAAGGTTGTGATCTTGAAATTTAAGGGTATTAAGGGAAATTTTAAAAAAGTTCATAAATGAGTTTTAAGTTATAATCTGGCTTTCCAAGGATCTTTTTTTTAAAAACGAAAACAGGTTTCAAAATTAAAATTGAATCTAAGAATGTTCTAAATTTCTGCACAATTGTAAATGGTCATTTAAACATTTATATAGTGCCTTTCACTCTGTGAGGACATCTCAAAGCACTTCACAGAACTGACTGTGAGTCTGAGCTGCAGGGAGAGGGAGCTGGGAAATGGAAGGGAAAGGTAGCCAAAAGCATAGTCAAAGCAATAGGTTTTAAGGTTTTTTTTAAAAAAGGCAGGGAGGGATGGAGGGGCAAACCAAGGCAATCTAGGATGAAATTCCAGAGAGCAGGGGCAGAATGGTCGAAGGTTCACCCACCAATGGTAGATGGATCAGTTGGGGGACATGTAGCAGCCCAAGTGGAGGGAGTAGCATGGTAATAGGAGTAAGCCTAATACCAGGTGATTTTCAGACCTCTGATGGTACTATTTGGAATGAAACATTGATATTTTGTGCTGTACGTGATAAATACCCCTCAACAAAACAAATACAATTAATTGGAGCGCTACTGCGGTATTCAGCCTCACTTACCAATGTCTGGTAAAGGGAGAATGTGCTCAATGAAATAAGATACTTCAACCTAACCTATTTTCCTGAGAATTATTTTGTTATGAGTTTTCTAAAGAAAGGCTTTCAGTGAATCTTCTTTATTTTATCATTGGGAAAGCAAACTGGCAGAGACTTAACAAACAAGAGAACCTAGCTCATTTTTGCTGTGGGCTCAATGCTGTTTTCGGGCTTTCTCTCAGTTTCCTTTGAAGCTTCAAATTGCAGTGAAACATGCTTCAAAAACATCTGGGGCGTGATTACCACAATTAAGTCATGTTTTCTGTGGAGAGAACTGCTTGCCAGATGTCGGTCTGCCTCCAAAATACAACCAACACAACAATCAGTGGTTACTATTTAGGGTTATCCTTATAATTATTTTCAAAATTTGCAATGGTGAGATGTTTAGCAAAGGAGCTTGATGCTGTTTCAGAGCTATTATTTCAAGAAGGAACGTTTTCCTGCTGTAGAGCTCTTTGAGGAAAATTTATTTTAATAATTTATAGCCATTGACCGTTGTTTTACAAGAGATGTGTGTATCAGTTTGGCTCAGTTGGTGGCACACTCGTCTCTGAGTCAGAATGTTGTGGGTTAAAGCCCCAATTGGGACTTGAACTCACATATTCTTCTAGGCTGGCACTTTCATGCAGTGCTGGGGGTATGCTGCTTTGCCGGAGGTGCTGTTTTTGGATGAGACCATAAACTGAGGTCCTGTCGGCCCGTTCAGGTTATAGATCCCATGGCATGACTTGAAAAGAGAAGGGAGTTTCTTCCAGTGTCCCGACCAACAATTCACTGAATGAAACTGGTCATTCATTCATTGGCTGTTTGTGGGGCATTGCCGTGTTTGCCTACAAATACACAGTCAATTCACTTTACAGTAAAGCCTGTGAAGCGCTTTGAGACTTATTATTACATTATATCTCTCTGCACAACATCTTCCAGAACTATCACTATGATCCAGTTGAATTTATACTTCTAACTGTATGATCACCACATAGCCAACTGTTTCATACTCATTCCTTAAATCAAGCATTTAATCTTCCCTCCTCCCTCCTTCCAGTCACATGTTGTGGAAATTATGTCTGAATATTGTGTCTGCTGCCCTAGCTCTGCCACAGTGCAGTCAGAGAATATGGTTTTACTTCACCCCCCCCACTCTCCCACCCGAGAGAAAATCATTTATTACCGATCAACATACACCCAAAACATATGGTGAGCAATTGTTTACAACTGACTTTAAAGGTCCCTAGACAAATTAGGAGCCCTTTGCAACATCTGACAATGCCCAAACTCCAAACTACTGTACATCAATGCACAATTAAACTTCACTTGTTGAAAGTAGGGTTGGAAAAGCATCTGCTTTTAATCCACCCCAGATTCCTGTAAAGATCTGAAGTGAAATGAGTGCGCAGTTCCAACTCCATCCCAAACGGCCTCAATGCAACCCTCTTCCACATATCAACTTCGTTACCTGAATGCTTTTTTATTATCTCTTGTCCTATTCGCACTTTTACAATTGCAGTTTAAATAAATTACTTACTTTCGTTCACATTAATCATGATTTTTGATATTTTAAATACCTATATTATGGCCCTTTGTTTCTCCACTGAATACAAATTCAACTCTGTGCCCTAATCCTTATGATTTGTGCAATTGGCTGTGTACAATTGGCTGCCGCATTTCGCCCACAAAATACACAATCATAACACTTTACATTGTATTCGGTTAAATGCTTTGAGATGTCTCGAAGCCATAATAAGGCGCTATATCAAATGCAAGGATTATTATTATCATTTGGAGCCTACCTTGCTCTTCTCTAAATTCTACTATACTTCAATATCTACCTGTAAGTGAAGAGCCAAAAATTCTTGCATATTGCAAATGTGATTTCACTGATGCAGAAGAACACGAGTCTGCAGTCTTGATTTCAAGATCCTCTCATTCGTCTACAAATCCCTTTATGCCCTGGCACCTCCCTAACTTTCTGACCTCCTTTCTGCCCACTACCTCCATTCGGCTGGCTCTGGCCTCCTGCTTGTTCCTCGTTTCCTCCGCCACTACAGCCTTGCTTTCAGCCACTGTGCCCCGAAGCTTTGGACTTCTCTCCCTCAATTCCCTCCATCCTGCCCGCTCCTTTCCCTCATTTAGATCACAACCGAAGACCTTTCTCTTTGACCGTGATTACAGTCACCTCCTCCCCCGGCCCGGCATCAGGCTCTGCCACTGTTAAGTGCTCCAAGACGCTGCCCCACGTGAAAGTCATTATACGGGGTGACCAAAAAGATGTGATACCATTACAATGTCTAATAGTCTTAAAGAAATTATGATTTATTGTTAGATAATAGGGTAGATATCACGAATTTTGGTCATCCTGTACAAATGCAAGTTTTTGTTGTTGCAGAGATCAGCCTCTGGAAATGGATCAACACCCTCGTCATTCTCACTGACCTGCACCTCCAAAACACATTCAGCTGAGTTGAATCCATCTGTAGCGGAAAAGATGATTTTGTCTTGCAGGGTCTCAGAATCATCATGCCTGTAACTGTGAACACATAGGATCTTCATTCAGAACTGCTGCATTCATATTATGATAATGTAGCTAATCAAACTAAATAAATTATCAGCTTGGCTCAGTTGCTTCCAAGTCAGATGTTTGTGACTCAGGGAATCAAGCTCCCTTTGGGCCTGTGAGATCGCAGTCGAGGCTGACACTGTGTGAATGCTGCAGTGTCAGAGGTGTCGTTCTTCGGATGGGATGTTAAATTGATTATCTGTGTTTCTGTACAGGTGAAGATTAAAGATTCCCTGACTCTGCCTCCGGGATGCTAAGTGACAGATTAGTGTTGGATGGAGCCCTTCTACTTTGCAGCCACTTCCCCGTTTACCAAAATTCCACCTGACTGTTTAGTCCTGGTCTTCACAAATGTGCTGAAGGTTTCCACTGCAAGCCCAGGAGCTTGGCACCATGAAGGAGAATGGTTTGGATACATGTCTTAGACACCACAACCTTAACCTGCAACAGGACCCTGCTGTCATTGAAGTGAGATCAGGACAATCAGCATGCACTTCACCGCTTCTCAGTGCAGTCCCAAATGCCAGTGTCTAAACAATATTTGGTGTCTACCACAATCCCCAGATGCTGATAAGAATTGGGACAGATGCCTCTTGCATCTTCCAATCGACACCTTAATCTCCCCCTTGAGCCATGCAGAGCCACAATACAACCCTTGGGAGCAGCCACCATCATGTCCCACGGTTCAAGGTGAGTCCACTGACTGCACAATTTCATTTACAAAAACATCTGCAAACAGAAGATCTGCAGAAAGTCAACTTCAAAGTTAAGATTGAGTTCAATAATTTTCCAAATTCTGGATCTGCTGAAATGTTATACAAAGAGAATAAATGGAAGCCGTGGTGGAATTTTTCTCTGATACTGATTCAAGGTCCGTACATAAAGGATGTTTTATAAATGTAAATTGTACTGTACGCTACATCATATTTAATGTAAAACGTGTCCTAACCTAACTTTAGTTTTCTTGAGATCTTTCAAGGTGAACATATCCCCTTCAATCATGATGACTCCATCCACTTCAACCTCTCCGTTCATTGGTTTCCTCTGTAGCAGCACCCTGATATTCTCCTCTTTGGTATCAATATCAGTTACCAGCAAGTGATGCGCGGTAATTTGAGATGTGGCACCCTCCTCCACTCTCAGCAGGTTTGTGTAGATCTGGAAAAAAACAATCTTTTAATTATGCCACTGTTACACCTCACAGCACATGAGGCAAGAAATACAAGACAGTCATTAGTTAAACACTGCAATGTCAGCAGATGGGACCAAAAAATGGGCAGCTTTAGAAACCTGAACAAAGGAACATACCTCTGGTGCTTGGTTGTCAACAGGAAGAACTGTGATATTGAAGCAGAGGCCAATTAAAGTTCCACCATGTTGATTGCTGACTGAGAAGTGAAACTGAAGGTGCTGTGAGTCGGGTCCTATATCCTGAACAGGAGGCATGTAGGCTACTTTCAGGTAGTTGACAGCATGCTGTAAAGTAGAGAAGAACATGTCTTTCTATGTTACCTGTACCTAATGGTTGACCTCTGATGAGTACCCCACTTTTTGCCCTGATGTTCTAACTTTTGCATTGCGGCATCAAATAAAACACTAGAACAATAACTGCTCCAGCAGCCAAATAAATCATTGAAAATTATAGTTAAAATACAAAACAATGAAAACATATCTCCGCTGGAGGCAGCAGTGGGGCTATAACAATTGGCCTCACTGCACCTCTATAGCTACAGAGGTAAAAGCAACCACTTCCTCATACTTGAACAGCGAACCCCTACTGAAAAGTGCAGGTGTGCTGGAAAGGGTCATCTATGATGACCTCCATGGTCGCATAGTCTCCTGACACGATCTTGGGTGAGTGGTTAATAAAACCATTTCTCAGCATCAGTCAACAACTTTCAGATGAGGAAATAGTGTGGGGGGAGGTGGGAGGGAGCAAAATCTGAAAATGAAAGAAACAACTTTCTCATCAAACCTAATATGTTTAATGAACTTGTGAAAATACCAGAGAAAAAAGCCTCTGACGAATCCCTCTGCACTGTATAAGGGAAGGTGTACCCCACAACGCAATCTCTCATTCTAATCTGGGCCTGCATTCTGCCACTGCAAGGCCTCCCCACTGCAACACGTGAGCAACAAATTTACCTTGAACCACTTTGCTCTAACTGTGATTAAACGCAAAATAGCACAAGTGATTACTTAACATTCAGGGGAGAGAAGGGGGGATGGAGGAGAGGGATGCGCCCATACTATTGAAACATTTACCCACTCCAATGTAAAATGCACACATAGGGATTCTTCCCACTCAGCTCCTGTAAATCTTATAGACCAAACCTCCAACGGATAGGGTGATCCTAGCTGGATATATAATAGGAAGCTTGCCAAGCAGTGCTTTCAATGGCAAACTATCTGGTTTTAGCTGGTTAGACTCCAGCAGTACCTCAATGGACCATCTGGGGTCCCCAAGCCTTGCAAACCTGTGCCTAATACTCTCTGGATTTAGGTAAGCAGGTATAGAACTCAGTTTGGTGTGGATACATGAAAGCACAGAGATGGATTTCTGCATATGTTAGACACCCAGTTGACTCAAAAATTCTTATGCACTTCGCTCTAAGTGTAATTAAATGCACAATATCACAAGAAATTATTTCACACTTGGTGGGGGGCATGAGGGGGATGGAAGAGGGATGGTCGGTGATGCTCCACACTACTGAAAGATATTCCACTTCAATGAATGATGTATGCACAGAAAAATTTCACAACACTTACATTGTCCAGATATGCTAAATATGCCATCATCTGTATCATTAACCTCTTATGTTAATTTCTGGAATTTGACAGAACTCTCCGCTATCCAGCACTTTGGGATATCCTCCTGTTATGGAAGTGCTATATAAATGCAATCTGTTGTTGTTATTGTTGGGAGTCAGTGGAGAAAGGTTCAAACTTTTGAGATGAGACTGAGGAGGGATATGGGTTTGATCCTGAAGTAGGGAAAAAATTCTGAATGTATACTGAGCAAGGACCTCAAAAAAATTGTGAGGGATACACTTTTGTTGGGTTCCTAACTTGTCATCTTTGTAAGAAACCATACTGGAAAAGCGAGTTGAAATACCTGTGTGAAGGACCTCAGCATTGGGACACTGGCATCTTTGTTCAGTTTGTTCATGCTGTCTGTCAGAAACAATTTCCCTGCATCAGGCAAGCTTCACAAAGAAAGGAAAGAATTGGTTACACCTTCCTCAATTACTCAAACTGTCTCCGTTGCCGTATGCTAATCACTCTTGGGGCACTCCGCAAAACCACTCAATATTAAACTGCTAAAAGCAACTCGCACAGTGAATAAGCAACAAATAAAAAACAATCCTACAGGAATATGCGAATCCTTACATTTGATGCAGCAATTTTAATTAAGCTAAGCATTTGATACAGCATCCATAACATTAAAAAGTTTCACATGCTTGAAAATAGCCATCAGCTGAGTGATTCATTTATTTGAAGGATTGTCGGTCAGGAAAAATTGCTTTCTCTTTTCAAATAGTCCCATGGGATCTTTAACATCCACCTGAATAAACTGGCTTGTTCTGTTTAATATCTCTTCTGAAAAGCAGTGCCTCAGACAATACAGAGTTCTCCAAATAATTCACTAGATTGTCATTTTAGACTCTGAGCTTAAATCCAGAAATACGCTGTCAACCCACAATCTTCTAATGCAGAGGCAAGAGTGCTATCAACCAAGCCACGATCATACAGAATCCCCTTGACAATTTATATCAAGTAGTGCCACCATTATTTTCCTTACATGCCTGTCTCGGGGCCTCGAGCACTTCATACAGACAATGCAGCTTTTGAGACAGTTCAGGACTGACACAGTTTCGGTGATCATACAGCGAACATTGGACTTTCAAGATATTATTCTTACTGGAGAGTCAGTCACACTTCAGGCATTTTAATAACAATCTGCCCTTTCAGGTGGAAGTGAAAGATCCCATGACATCATTCGAAAAGAGAACAGAATTTCTGCCTGTGTCCTGGCCCCAGATAAAAAAAATGGTCATTCATTGGCTGTTTGTAGGACATCGCTGTGCGCAAATTGGCTGCTGCATTCACCTATAACTACACAGTCACAGCTCTTTACATTAAATGTTGTGAAGCACTTTGAGACATTTCATCACTGTGATAATCTTGCTCCTCCATTGTCAAGCTCTCTGGGACGCTATCTTGCGTGAGGGGCGCTATATAAATGCAAGTTGTTGCTGTTGATAAGGCACAATAATAACCCTTGCATTTGATATGTCAAAGCGTCTTACAGGATTTTACTGTGAATTGTCGTGATTGTGTATTTGTAGTTAAACAGCCAATTTGTATGTAGCGATGTCCCATAAACACCCATGAAACAAATGATCAATTCTATTTGGGGATTTATCAGCCAGGACACCAGGAGAAACACCTTTCTCAAGGATAGTGCCATGGGATCTTTAACATTGACCTAAACAGGCAGACGGGACTTCTGTTTAACATTTCATCAAATGCAAGGATGATTAGGATTATTTATTTATAGGGAATCACAGAACTCCACACAGACAATATGTTGGTGTAGTCATGCCCACAGTGACTTTAGGTCATTGTTACGTCTTTAGAATGACATGCCGTTATGCAAAGGGAAGTTCCCACTTTGGACTGCCAAGGGAAAGGTTGACCCGGATATATAACTACTGGATCAGCACTGGAATAGAAGACTGTGAATTGAATGGTCAAAGTTTTCCAAAGAAACCAATGACCTATCAGTCAGTCTAGTGTGCTTCTTGCATTCAGCTAATGCTCACAGTTGGCCTAGACTGACTACACTGTCTCAGGGTTATTCACACATAGGCCCAGGAAAGCTACAGTGCATGAAGAATTCATCACTGAGAGTTTGAAAATGGTGCATCACCAACCACTTCTTGCAAATTAACTTAAAGAATTTGCTAAAACATAAGGTGAGAAAAAAAATGCTGAAACCTGCCAAGGCTCAGTGAATTAGATAAACACATGCAGAGGAGGGGCATTAGATGATACAGGAATGAGCAGGGAATTGGGATTAGCAGAGATGGCCTCTTGGAGGAGTGAACACCGACACAAAGAAATGGGCTGGATGGCCTCCCATTATGTTGTCTATGCTTCTTGGACTGAAGTGCTCCGAGATGCTGCCCCATGTGACTCTGAGCCGGGGATGGGATGGGGGAATGGAGGTGACTGTAAACACAGTTGAAAAGGAAGGTTTTCAGGTGGGACTTGAAAAAGGGGAGAGGGGGGGTAAGGCAGAGGAATTGAGGAAGAGTGTTCCACAATTTCGGTGTGTAGTGGCAAACCTGGAACAGACTGTAAACCAAACCTGGAAATCACAAAGTCTGGTAAGCAAATACTGCATTTTAAACCCTCAATGTGCACATATTAACAGTACCACAATGTGTACGTGATTGCACATTGTATGCACCTACCCCACAGTGGAGGTAAAGAATGGCAGAGTTGTTATTGTATATATCAGCTCTCTGTCAGGGGATTCTGTGTCTGTGAAGTGCAGCTGCTTCTTTGTCAGGCATGATGTCTCGGTTTCCTTGACAACGAGTTGCCGAACAGTGCCAGGTACTTCTTTGGGTAGCTGGTCATCCACAGGGGTTATGTGCACAATTACCGTCTGCAATAGAATTCACTGGGTTAGAACAGTTCGCTTCAAGATATCCAGAATATCACTGCCTAAAAGAATATAAATGCACAAAAATTATACGAATATCATGAGTACCAACTTCAACTGTTATATACTAATTGTGGTGGCAGGCGAGGATGGGGAGTGAAGAGATAAGTCTCAGTTCTATTTGAATGCAGATCTCAGAGACGAATGCCAACTGCACTAATCTGGGCTTCAAGATAAAAATATAATCAACATTCATTGAAGTTGGCCTAAATCCAAATTGTTACAGTTCTGCACTCTGGTCTCTGGAGCAATCGTATATATTTCAACTCATCCCATAGATCCTTACATCACAGATGAAGACCATTTGGCCCATTGTGTCTGTGCTGGCTCTTTAAAGAGTAATCCTTTTAGTCCCATCCCATCTTACTTTATGTACAAAAATACACAGTCACTACGCTCAATGCTAAATTCTGTGAAACGCTTTGAGATGTCTCATCTAGGTGATAAGGTCCTACATCAAATGCAAAGAACATTATTATATTCCATTCTCATGTACACTTGATGCAAAAGGCTCCATGCTCTTTTCAAAAGGGTTTTTAGATCTTAGAGAAACTTTATATCACATTCACGTTGTCAACAATAGATAATCTATAATAACTGCTTTGGAGAAGTGTTAATACACAGTTGGTATGGTATTCCACCACAGTGAGGAAGTATATTTAGATTATTATGAAAATCTTTATATGAGACTTCAATAAAAAAGGAATGAAATACCACAGTGGCAGCCAAGCAAAAGATAACCAGTGTAGCTCACTATTTTTGTGGCTTTTTATGTGTTGCCAGTGGAGAAAGAAAGACTCATTTGGATTGAGACTTCTTGTGGCCATTATTAGGCTTTTTGGTAAAATCCAATTAGATATTTCCAGGCAGTGACTCCTGTGTTTACAGGATTTATAGAGCCAGTCTAAGATCTTCATGATCCAGGACTGCAGTGCATTTGTATACACTGGTGTACGTAACCCACTGAGCCCAGCTGAAAAGCCCTGGTATGTAAGACTACGGGTGAGAGTTTGTAATGTAATCCATCAGTATGTTCCAGATCTGGATGGGAAATAATGAGAAGATATAATGTAAAGAGAAATAAGAAAGTGAAGAGAAAAACAATGTCAAGTAAATACAAGAAAAAAAACAAGAGTAAAGGAGCAGTGCAACCATGCCTTACACTACTCCATCCCGGAGCCCTTCCGACTCGACCCCTCCCTCACCTCATTCAAGATCCATCTCAAGATCTACCACTTTGCACTTTCAGTCATCTTCCCCCTCCCCACCTCTTTGGCTGCCATCCCCAGCTTAGGCGCCAAGCCAAGATTATTAAGCATCTTGGGAAGTCCTCTCAAAGCGAAAGGCACTATATAAATTTGTATTGTACAATTTATGATAGTTTTAATGTTTTAAAGGCATTTCTTATGTTAAACAACTAGGTAGCAGTGCAGCACCTCTCTCCAGGCAAGTGAAATCATCCTTTTCCGGCTCATTCAACATTTATTTTAACCCTGCCAATTTTTAAAAGTTACATTCTTTTTAGAAGTGGCCAACCTTTTAGCTTTTGTGATTTAATGCCTTTATTAAATTAAACAGAGGAAAAAAGGTGTGCTCTTCAAAGAACTGCAATTCTCACAATGAAGAGCTCCCCCAGAACTGTGCTGGAGTGTCAGGCTCATTCGTGAGCTCAAATGTCCCAATGAAAGTCTTGGACCCTTCTGATTCAGAAGCAAGAGTGCTAATGACTGAGCCAGGATGACATCTAGAAGAGATTTGAGAAATTACAAGAGGTATGGGAAACTAAGAAATACCTGGGGTTCTGAGAGGTTCGGTGGGTCGTGGCTGTCAGATAGAATGAACTCAAAGGAGTCTTCAAACACCTCTCCTCCTAGGTGACGGTAGTGGATCACAGCATTAAAGAGATCCCTCTGCAGGAACCGGTTGACAGGATAACCTGGCAATAAAGGACAGAATAACAACAATAATAATCCTTGCATTTGATAAGAGCGCTTTTCACATCTTCTAGACATCTAAAGTGCTTCACAGAATATACTGTAAAGTGAATTGATTGTATGTTTTGTGGGCTAAACACAGCAGCCAATTGCACACAGCAGTGTCCCACAAACAGTCGTGGATAGATTTACAACAATAACCTTTGCATTTCACATCAGGAGGACATCTCAAACACTTCACAGCATTTACTGTATGTAGGTGAATGCAGCAACCAAATGCACACAGCAGTGTCCCACAAACAGCCATGAAGTGAGTGACCAATTTTAATTTGGGGGATTCTTGGCCAAGACGCCGGAAAAACTCCCTTCTCTTTACGGCAAGTGCCATGGGATCTTTAACATCCACCTGAACAGGCACACGGGACCTCAGTTTAATGTCTCATCCAAAGGATGGCATCTCTAATAACATAGAACTCTCCCAGCACTGCATTGGAGCTTCAACATAGACTATATCACAACAATATCTACAATTTATCGTGCAGGGATGAATTATACAGTTGTATAAAAATTATACTTTACAAAACATAGAAGTTATTGGTAAATTAATGGATATCCAACACCCTGACAATCTCTTTAATGTGCATTTTGACCTCGATGCAAATCCTGACCAGAAAAGTTCTCTCAGATAATTAATTGTAAGATCCAATAATTAATAATGAACTCAATTTCTGTGGATAAGGGCTCATATAGTATGAAGGCTGAGCTATTACATTTGTTGGAACAGAGTACAGAGAGCATTGAGAGCATCTATAATATACTAACACGCATGCCCACAGCTCAGACCCTGGAAATATTTGAAACGGATGTTGGGGTGAAAATTGTGGCATGTGATATCATCACTATAGATAATAATTATCTAACTCGAGTTTTCAGTTTAGTTAAGATAGTGTTCTCAACAACAGCAACTTGGATTGATTTAGTGCCCTTCATAAAGGATAAAGTCATGAAGTACTGTACGGTGCTGGGGTTGGATGTTCAGGAACCAGAACTTAAACACATTGCTCTATGAGCTGGCAAGTCCACTGGTTGCTGCAAGCAAGTTAGGGCCCAATCATTTTCATGAAGTTGGGAGGGGAGGAGGAAAGGCAGTTAAACCTATAGCTGAGCATCGAATGGGCAGAGTTTTCTGTGATGGTTTCAACAATCACATTGTGTCTTTCAATTTTCAGTCTGGTTTAGACACTGCCAGCCTGGCAACACCCACAAGCCCAGCCACAATACCTGTGATTCCGGGAGCTGTTTTCTTCATGATTTCTCCAGCTTCAGGGGATTTGGTGATTTTGAAGAGAATGTAGTCATCACTGGAGTCCATGTCCGAGGCCTGAAGCATAAATCTCTCGATCAGAATTGTTTGGCCTTCACACAGCTCAAAGATAACGTTGTTGATGAGGAATGGAGGACTGTCATCTTTCGGCAAGATATTAATTGGGAATTTGTGCCGGGTACTATGATGACCATCAAAAATTCGGAAAGTTATGAAATCCTTTGTGGTATCACTGTCGTCATGATGATACCGAACGGCACCAGCCTTGATGTCGCTGACAGTAAAAATGAAACCTTTTCCATCTGAAATTACAACACGTGATGCCAGTTAGCGGTGGGAGTCAGAGGACATTACACTTTTTTGAGACATCTACTACCAATTATTAACGCTAATGATCCTCAGCCTTCAAAAACCGTTTGCAGTTTATTGATGTTGTTTTAGACTGATGGTCACAACGATTGTCATAAGCCTAATGTTGGTTTCCATTATAAAAAATATCTCAGTGACTTAATATTTTTAAACAACTATCATAATCCTTGCATTTGGTATATTGCCTTTCATGGTCCGGAGGACATCTCAAAGCGTTTCACATGATTCACCATGAAGTGCAGTGACTGTGTATTTGTAGTCAATACACAAGTGAACGTGGCAGCACATTGGTGCATAGCGATGTCTGGAAATAGTTATGAAACAAATGATCAGTTTTTTTGGGGGGAGGGTGGAACTATTGGCTATTGGCTCCTTTCTCTTTTCGAGGAGTGCCAAGGGCAATGTTCACTTGCACATCAGATGGTCTTTGTAGTTGTGCCACTTTCCACTTGTTGGGCAGGGCTAGAAAAGATGTCTACCTCCCTGGAATATCCAAGTACAACTCCCCCCCTCACCCCCACACACACCATACTGGCATTAACGCTTTCAGTATTTGTGTACCAGAATTGTGACCCTCCAGTGTGTGCATGTGTCATATGTAATATTACAGTAGTAAGCAAAACAACCAAATCGGTGACATAGCCCACACTCTGCTCTCATCTTTCTTGTTGGATAATTTAGCTGGAATGTGGCTCCTCTTGCTTCACCCAAATCCTCCTCGTAAATTAATGACTTATTCAGCAAACTACCTAGCCCCAAACAAGCACAGGCCATGCAACCATATCTTTCACAAAGCTCAATTTAAAGCATGGTTTCACTGTCTGATGGCTTAACTTAATTACTGTGATTCAGACATTGGAAACACATTAACAGGATATTGGCCTAATTGCAATAACATCCAACAGATCAGATTCCTTGTTGTTTCTTCCTCTGCTCATATGAAACTGAAGCAGAAACCTCAATCTGGATAGCAGCAGATGGTGACCTAGATTTGTTCAACCCAGTAATCGCATTGCTGGAGCTCAAGGGCTAAATGAATAGCTCATCTCTTTCCTGTGTTGGATCTATCTGACAATAATCAAAGCAAATTCTCTGGAATGCTTTCATGTGGAGTATTGGAACCTCAGCCTGGACCACATGCTTTGATGGGTTCTCAGTCTAAGTAAGATCATGTTAGTTATTGTCACAACTATGCAAAGTTATTACAGAGTTAATAACTTCCTGAATGGACATTAACCTCTTACTGTAAGTCGTCCATGCTGCAGGCCCTCCACAGTGATCAGACGGACAGCACTGAGGTCATCATTGTCCACGATCTGGAGCTGCTCCCAGGTAATCAATCGGGACTGGCCTTCCAGTAGATTAAGTCCTAAAGACAAAGAAATAACCAGCATAAAAACTCAAGCCAGGAAAACCAAGGACAGAATTTCTCATTACCATGAGCACTGTATGAGTTGTGGATTAATTTAACAAAACCACATTTTTGGTTGCAGGTTCTAGTTAGATGTGGAGAAGATCTTTGTACTAGCAACCAGGAGAAGGCAACAAGGAAACCTGATGATAGATTTAAGCAACAAGGGATTAAATGCAATGAACTTGTGACATTAGAGGCCCAGAATTCCTCACACTTTTTTAAAAAAGCGTGGGAAAACGACTTTTAATTAAGACTGAATTTAAGAATTTTCCAAAATTCTATGTCATCTTAAATTTTTGCAACAACTGTTTAGTAATGAAAAGAATTGGGTCTAGTGGCGTTCACATGCCCTAAAGCGATTCACAAGATATACTGTAAAGTCATACGTTTTGTGCGAGAATGAGACAGCCAATTTGTACACAGCAATATCCCACAAACAGTGATGAAGTGAATGAGGAATTTTATTTGGAGTATTGTTAAGAGTTGTTAAGGTTAAGAGTATGGGGTCAACTATGAAATTGAAAGCCTCTTTGTCTCTTCCCCCCACACCCCCCAAAAAACATCTTGATTATACATGGGGGAGTTTGACCAGATACAAACTCACCCATGTTCCAGGATACTCTGGGAGAGTTGGTATCAGCCGTCCTTATTGAGATATGCACCAAAATTGGTGCACTGTTCCTGAAGTAGAAGTCGTGAACTTCGAACTCTACCTGTTTGGGAAACACACAGTCGATGTCAAAGCTTCAGTACAGTGCTTTGAGATGTCTCAAAGACGTGATAAGGCGCTATACCAATTGCAAGGATTATTTTTATTATTAATACAGAGATCAACAGCTTCAGCACCCATCAGAGGAAGCTAAGAATGGCTGGAATATGCTGACATTTGTGTAGTGTATTCTGTGACATTCTGTGTATTGAAGAGTAGAGTTCAGCACAAGATTAAACAAGCTGGACATATATGGAAATTCCAGTTAAAGAGTGGTTTCTTCAGATCACATACAGCACACTCAATGCCCAATCCGTGAGGCCAATCCACCTATTCTGTTCTAATGCTACTGCTGGAGAATGGGACAAAGAAGGTACATAGTTTCTTGGTTGGAGATTCATATGGAGTACAAACATCAGCATAGACTGGTTGGGCTGAAAGGCCTGTGTTCGTGCTGTACATTCTTTATAAAATCCTTGTAAGGTTTGAAAAATTACAGTATCATAGAAAAATTAATCTCTCGACTCCAATGAATAAATTGCAACTAATATTATAAAACTAAAAACAGTTTTAAACAAAAGCTATCCAAGATCCTGGCTCAATTGAATGGCTCAACTCTTATTTGCATTTGACTGAGGTACCGGAGCTCCAATACTTCCTACAGCTTGTTCCTAGATTCAGTGTGGAAAGGGTAAAAGGAGAAATCACTTAGAAATACATGGGCAGAAGGGGGCTGGGGGGGAAAGAGAGGGAAAAATTTGACCAGCTTCCTTGTTAAAGATTATAACATAATATGCAAATGACATTGTGTTGCACAGTGACATTAGGAAACAAAAACTTAAAGGCTCTTATATTTTTCTTTCTCAGCAAAAGGATCATGGCCACTTTAATATTAAAACATGAACTGGCTATTAATATTAAAATATAATTTACGTAACCGGAATGTAATAAGATAACTGTAAGTGTAGAGAGAATTAGTTTGTGCTGTTCAATTGGGAATCAATAATGTGCAGGAATTAGAAGACATTTGTTGTAAAGCACGTGACTGACCAAAAGGTTCTGTGGAAATCGATTCGACAGAACAGAGGGTAGTGAATCCTGAAGTTAGCCAACAGTCAGACGAGACCTATTGCAGCAAAGGATTTAAGCTTTGCTCCATACTATTGAGCAGACCTTATCTTAGTTTTGGTTACAAAATACAGTCACTACAGATTTAAAAAATTGCTGTAAATGCTGTGAAGGCTTGATAAGGTATTATATCAAATACAAGGATTATTATTATAGTTTTGTAGAAAGAGCTCATCTCTTTCTCAGTTTATTCTTTTCTAAGTAAAGGGGTTTCCCAACAAAATCTTCATGGGACATTAATGTAACCCATGACATGAGTGGGCTGAAGTACTGTAATTCCTATGCAAAGTATTTATCAAAAGGCAGAACACAAAGAGAATGGGAGACTCTCAAAAGGGAAAATGGTACTTCACTTCAGCCAGCAGCTCACTGGCATGTTACACAACCTACCTCGTAGTTCCTTCTCTCAGTGTGACTGCTGTTTGGGGGCTGATATGCTATGAGCAGCTCATTCAGGTCGCTCCAGGTGAATGACGTGATTGGCTTGGTGTGGTCGGACAAGTGAGTGATGTAGCCCTGCGGAGGTGGTCTGGTTACATTGAACACAAGCTGGGCCTTAGGGGTCTCGCTATCCTCACCATCCAGGTCCCCGTTGTCAAGGAAGTCAGGATAAACTGATCCACCTCCAGGATGAACATAGCCATGAAAGTGGCCTTTGGGGGTTGGTTGGGAAAAGCATTCCTGATTCTGACTGGGATCCAAATATTCTCTGTCTGCAAGAGAAAGACAGGGAAATGCAAATTGCTCTGCTACAGAAGGAATTTCACACAAAATCCAACATCACTGCATTAAAAACAGAAAATGTTTTTTTTCCAGAGCTTACACTCAGTTATTTTTAAAGAAACTTTTACCACACGTCACACTTACATAGTCATTCAAACATAATGCTTTTCGACTTACATTTTCAATCTAATGCAATTTTGTTTTTAAAACAAAAGAAACAATACACCCTGATTTACATTTTTTTTAAACTAAAATCTTACTTATCCCTACAGTGTTTGTCCACAAAATACACAATGTTTTACAATACATCCAGCGGAGCTGCTCCTGACCTGCATTTAGAATTGACTGAAGGGAAGGAAGCAGCAGGTAGTTGTTTGGTCAAAATTCGGAAGAGGTAATAAATGGGGTACCTCAGGGGAAGGTACTGGTAAGCCTCCTGTCCCTTGTATTTATTAATATCCTGAAGATGCCATCAGAGGCAAGTAAATTTGGTTATGTAACAGGACTATACTGGATGAATGTCACACAAACACAAGAAATACCCCATATTGTGTTCCACTCCCTGTCTCACCATTACCACTGGCAGCACTGTGCTTGGGTGATAGTTTGTTGCTTTAAGTAACTAAGAAGAGGAAAATGATTCTGAACATCAATTACATTAGAGTTGAATAATTCATTTAGTAACACAAATTCCTTACTGCAGTCTTGCATTCACTTGTATTTTTCAGTTTTCCAAGGCTCTCCTTTTCCAAAGAAGAAATATAATAGTGTAAGGGGGAAAAGCAGCTAAACAGAGCAGGGTATTGACTACTTACTGGTACGCTGAGGCCCTGGTCCCCTCACCATAGCTGAGCTTGATACTATCCTGGAAATAAAGGAGTCTCCTTGGAACTGAGCTGGCTCCAAGGTGACCTTATGCTTTGCTATGGAATGTCAGAGTCAACCCATTATGGTGATCTTGGAGGGGTTTCTGATTGTGTCAGACACCCATCTGACCCAACAAAGCTATCTCCTCCTGGTAAGGCAATTCTCTCAACATTTAAGTCAATTTACCATCTTGGCAAGGCTTTGGGGAATAGGAATGGACTAAAGAGAAATATATTATTCTCTGCAAGTCAATTAATTTATAATACAATGGAATATACAATAACATTTCCATAACACCTTTCATGTCAGGAGGATGCCTCAAAAGTATTTGATGGGGTTAAGTCATAGCTGGATTTTATCTAAGTTCATAAAACCATAACCTTGTAACACAAAATACAATATTCAACACCTATTATAATGAGAGGTTCACAAAAGAAAGTGAACCCCTGGCCTCTGTGGAATTGTATTTACCTTGTGCACATTTTTGCTTCTGCTGTCAACAAGTTCCAAGCCAATTGCAATGTAGTCTACATCAGGAGAAGGGGGACTGAGGTGGTGGTAGCGAAGTCCCATCATAAGGAATTCGTCACAGCTCACTTTGAATGTATGAATCTGCTTGAGGTCCTCGTGGCTTGATCCTAGTCTCCATTCTGACATAAGACAAAAACGTCCTGATAAATAGAGCACCTACAAATCACAGCCATCAATCCCATTACGCGAGCAAAGCGTTTTGTGGAAAAGCACTCATCAAGCTCCCAGTAGATTTACAATGATTTATCCCAATGAATCCTTATGGTTAGTGTTATCTGGTTGAACGTTAATTAATACTATTTTGGTGGACCGCAGAGAAGAGCCATGGCATTAAAGTTTTACATATTCATGCAAAGCAAAAGAGCAACGTGTGTGTTCTGCTTGGACACTTCAGCATTCATCCCATCATGTATTTCGCCTGTAAGGGGCCCTCATTGACTAATTAGCACTAAGGTCTTTGTCGGCTTGTGGAGAGCACCAGAAACTATTTGTTCATAGCCCATACAGGTCAGAGTGCACCAGTTATAAGCCACTGCTTAATGAGGGGTTTTATTACTGAGAATTACACGAGTGTGAGCTAAGAGATTATTTATGGGTGAGTTATTTCACTCATGCTCTGTGACCTTGGGGTCAGCTGGGGTCATGAGCATTACAAGCACTCTCAATAGCAAAGTGCCACCACCATTACCTTTACTTTCCAAAGTCAAATAGTGAGAAACAATCATGATCAGTCATTAGATTCTTTGGTTTATTTGTGTTGATTTAATGAACAGTGCTTGCATTTTGACTATATTTTGTTTAAAGATTAAAGGTCTCATATATCCAACTTCCATTTTTGGAACCTTTCCTATCCAGCCTAGTTTCTGTGGGGAGTAAAATTGTTCTTGCTACTAAGTGTAGCAACCTTTACCACATGTACACATAATAGGATGAATCCCTTTAAATGTACAGAAACAAAACAGAAGTCGCTGGGAACACTCAGCAGGTCAGGCAGCATCTATGGGGAAAGGAAAGTGAGTCAACGTTTCGGGTCCACGACCCTTCCTCAGAACTGGGGCATATTGGGAGGGAGAGGCTTTTAAGGGCTAACAGAGAGGGGGGGAGTCAGAACAAGGAAGACAAAGGAGAAAATGGGGTAGAGGACAGGAGATGATGGATTAAAGAGGTGTTAATGATGCAAAATAAAAGGGGGTGAAGAACTTGCAGCAAAACAGGCAGATCAGGGAGAGAAAAGGTCTGTCTGGGACGCAGATGAGTGGTAATGGTCACAGAAGAGGGGGAGGGGGAGCTGTTATGGTCTGAAATTGTTGAAATCATTATTGAGGTCAGAGGGCTACAAGGTCCCTAGCAGATAAATGAGGTGCTGTTCTGTTGATAATCTATGCCTTGAGATGGAAATAGTGAAGTCGAGAAAGGGAAGAGTCAGAGATGGACCATGTGAACGTTATGGAGGGGTGGAAGGTGGAAGTGAAATGGGTGAATTTTTCCAACTCACTGCGAGAGCAGGAAGCAGCCCCAACACAGTCGGCGATGTACCTGAGGAACTGGTCAGGGAGTGGACCTGAGTAGGTCCAGAACAAAGAGTGTTCCTGGTGGCCAACAAACAGACAGGTGTAGCCCGGACCCATGCGGGTTCCCATTGTGACATCTTTTACTTGGAGAAACTGTTTTGGAGTTGAAGGTGAAGTTGTTCAATGTCAGGACAAGCTCAACCAGGTGGAGGAGGGTGATGGTGGATGGAGACTGGTTAGGCCGCTGTTTGAGGTGGAAGTGGAGGGCCTGCAGGCCGGGGATGGAGGTTTAGAGGGACTGAACGTCCATTGTAAATAGGAGACGGTCAGGGCCAGGGAACTGGAAATTGTTGAAGTAGCGGAGGGTGTCAGAAGAATCACGGATGTAGGTAGGTAGGGCATGGGCAAAAGGAGCAAAAGTGGAGTCCAGAGGTGGGCTATGCATGGCTGGGGGCGCTATAAGGTTGGAGACTGTGGGAGGAATCTCCCCAGAGGAGATGAGGTCATTGTCTGTCATGGTGATGATGGCTTGGTGTTCAGTTGTGGGGTCATGGTCCAGGGGGAGGTAGGAGGAGTTGTCAGAGAATTGGCGTTCAGCTTCCGCCAGGTAGAGGTCCTTCCGCCAGCCTATGACAGCACCTCCCTTGTCAGCAGGTTTGACAATGGTGTCAGGATTGGTCCTGAGAGAGTGGAATTTTTGTTTTGTTTTTCCCTTTAAATATACATTTTGACCAAATTGCTACATTGGCATTTCTTACAACTTTGGTGCCCCTTTTCTACAAAACAGGTTAGATTGTCTTGTCAAACAAAGAACCAATCAGCATAAAACCATGTAAAACTTCAGTGAAGTTGCTAATGTTTTTGAAATACAATCAATATGATTACACCTACATTACTGAAAGAATCTGCTTGAAGGAGTTACTAAGTTTGAATGTACAATAAATACCAGAACCCTACATTTGGCCTATCGTTTTCTGCTCAGAAATCTGGTGTGAGCTCCCCCACGAGAGCTATCTCCTCTAATTCCATTTACCTATTCCTATTAACATACAGTTGAGATTTCCCTGGTAGCTAAGTTGTTAAAGCCAGTGCCCATTGTGGAATTGAATCATATATTTAATCCCTGAACCTTCACTGAATTAGCTGATCTCAGGCAGTGTCAGGAGCAAAGCTACGATTATCCCTCAGAGATCCTGAACTAGGAAAGGGAATAATCCACCTCTGCTGGATAGGACGTTGGAATATGGCATCTCCACCTCATACTTTTGTTGAGGAATTGTATGAACTTGCTTTAACCATGTTTAGCTGATTGGATCTCATTCCCTTCAGGTAGGTATTGTAAACAATGTGGTGGGCCACAATTAAGCAAGTCAAATAGAGCCAGATGTAGACCCATGGAAGTAAGACTAGTTGGATAGCTCTTTCAAAGAGCTGACACGGGCAAGATGGGCTGAGTGGCCTCCTTCTATGTTGTAAGATTCTATGATTCTATGCACGCCATGTACCTCTCTAATGAATGTTTCACTTAGACCTCCAGCCCTCTTTCTCTCCCCCCACATCGCTATTCTCAGTGAGAAGTTCTGAGAAACTGAGTCTGCAGCATTGGATCGAGGCTCACAGGTGGCAAGCTTTGGTTAGTCAGATGCCAGCAAAGGTTGATCTCATTGAAGGTTCCTGTGGGCTCCACTGGGATTACTGTTGCTGGTTTCCTGTGGTCCTTCAATTTGCCTCATTGTAATGAGTATTTGATTTCCTTTCCCTGAATTAGGTTGAAAACAAAGGCACTGGCATTGAAAGTCGATTAAGATCCTTCCACTATAGTTTTATTCGGCCAAATTACATTGAATAATGTATGTCACAAAATCAGTCAGCTTACTAGACTTCTGCCTGATCCGTACAAAGCTGTGTGGCTGGTCACCCCAGACCTCTCCTCTTGGCAGCTTTCCTATTACAAGCTCTCCATATCCTGGAAGAAGAGTTTCTGAAGTGGCCACTCGTACGGTGCAGTTAAGATTCATTGACTTGTCGTAATGGAATGTAAGTACGTTCCTATCGATGGAGTTGGATAAATCGTAAAACTCAGGGACCTCCAGTGGTGTTGAACCCAGGCGGATGATGTTGCAGTCAGACTCCAGTAGCTGAATGCTGAGAATGAATGTTTCAGTGAAGGTTTCCGTCTCTGTAAACCTGCAGCCACAGACAAAGCACACAAAGGTAGCTCAAAATAAAAGCTGGAAGCAGAACACACTGCTATAGCCATGTGTCACTGTATGATAAATGGATGCATTCAAGCCCCAAGTCGGGACTTCAGACTCAGTCTAGGCTGAATTTCCAGTGCTGGGTGAATCCTGTACTGTAAAAGGTACCATGTGTCAGGTGAGAAGGTAAACCAAGTCCTGCCTGCTTGTTTCGGTGGATGTTAAAGATCACTTTTTTGAAAATTAGCTGACAATTAGCGCCAAATTTACCCACATCAACAATGGCCGGGGGACACTTGGGCAGGGCACCAGAAGGCAACCAGCATCCGTGGAACTGAAGCCCAGCAAGACAAGGCCAGTCCAGGAGCACAGAGGTGATGGCAATGGGGAGAAAATAAGAAAAAAAACTAATTAGACGCATTAAATATTAAAAATAAGTATTTTCACTACTTGCCTGTAAAGTCTGAGCATGACTTGGTCCTTGTTCAGGATGGGACAGCCATTGTGGGTGTATTTCACCTCATTGGGAAGGAAATGGCAATCGAAGACCTGAACATCAGTTAAATATAAATAGGCAGGAATTTAGTTCACACTTTATATTCCATTTTATTATGTTCGAAACAAAGTGCACAGCTCACAAGATTAGCCTGGATGAAGAAGGCCCTTCAGCTCATTTGCCTTATTCTTCCAGAACCACCCCACCTTCCCACCACAACATTAAACTGCTTTTTAAACCTCATAATGTGCTCTGGTAAAATATACAAGGAATATACTCTTACCGACATAAGACTACACATTTATATTTATACACAAAATGTAGAACTACAATCCCAAATGTGTCTTACCATGTGCGGTATCTCGGTATGAAAAAACACCATAGTTCAGATAGTTGTTTCTGCTCCCAGTGGTATGGTTTAAAAACTCCAAAATATGCAATAGTTAGACTAAACAATACAATACATTTTACACTTATATGGAGCCTTTCATGTCAGGAGGATGTCCCAAAGAGCTTGCCAATTCTGGCTCGGCACCAGAACCGAGGGTGGGAGGTCACGGGGACGAGTACGAGAAAGCGTGATCAAAGAGGTACATTTTGAGATGTGCCTTGAAAGAGGGGAGGGAGGGAACATGTCAGAGGGGTCTGGGAATGAAATACTAGCAAGAAGGTACCAAGTGGCTGAAAGTCCACCAGCTGATGGTGGGATGAAAAGAATAGGGGATGTGGAGCAGTCAAACTACTACGGTAGAGCACCATTATTACGAATAGTTGCTGTTCATAAAATTCCATCCAGGGCTATAAAGGGGCGGGATTGTCAGTCAATACTTCTGCATAGGTGCTTCAAAGCATAGTACACAGGAAGTGACTCCAGTAACCTCCTGACTACCTGAAAGTCAGCCATTGTTTATCTCCCTGCACCCTGGCTGCTGGTTTTGGAGTGCTGAAGGAGCGGCAAGCATATTCTGGACTTTTTGATAAGCAAACATTAGGGTCCATACTCTCAAATTGTGCCATAATGAATCTACCTGGTAGAAATAGTGGGGTTTTACTCTAACACAATTTATACTATTTAAGCCCACAGGTGCACCTTACCTGAGGTGTCAGCTTCCCCACTCGCTGTGTAATAGGTTCATTGATGACTACCTCCAGCTTGCAGGCATCTTTCTCCTTGGGGATCTTGAATTGCAGGTCCTCCTCTGCCAGGAACACAGACTGCCCCTTCGGCACTCTCATGCCACGATTCACTTCCACGAATGAAGATCCAGTACATTTCCAAAGGCACAACAGCAATAAGAACCCAAGTGTCTGCTGCTCCCAGTAATGCTTCATTTTGACTATGTCAGCAAAACCTGCTCAAGTGAACAAAATTCACCTTGCAGTGTTCACTCACTGTAGTCTAGACAATTTTCCATCAAAATTCTGTGATGTTGGAGGAATCTTAGGCCGGTCTGGCGGAGTTGAGTTGATGCATCAAAATCTCAAAAACAGGACTCAGAATTCAGTTTAATAGTTCAAGATGTTGGAGGCCTGAAAAACAGAAAGGTAATTATTTTTGTGATTAGTCTGCAATTCAGCTCTGTCTAGATATTTATTTCGCTCGTCCCCAGGCATTGAAGACTAACTCCCAGACACCTACCAATATCACACCCAATCAGCTGCTGGCGCCTGTGTGAGAACAGGACTCTCTCTTTAATCTTCTTTGCTCACATTTCTCAACAGTGATGTGTCCGAGGGTGAGAATGAACTTGTATGTGTCAGGTGGGGCGTGTGGGAGGTGAAGAAAGAGGACAGGAGTCAATCGTCCCACAGCCATGCAACTATCACACTGTGTACTTGAGCTGCAAAGTACAGCCTCCAAGACCTTATCCTATGTAAAGGGCACTTTATAAATTCAAGTTGTTATTGTGCTGCAAAGTATTACATTGTCTGAAATTAAACATTTGTCAATATTTAACAGATGCCTCACACTGAGTTTAATATTGTAATCCAGTTCTTTAATCTTTATGGGACTTCTAATATTTGATGGGATTTTACCTCGAAATATGGGGAGGGATATGGAAAACGGACCTGATGGCATTCTGGTTTGAGGTATTCCCTTTTCCTGGTCCCATATGATCTTTCCCTATGATTGACCTTTTCCTGTTCCATCTGCTTCCCTCTCACGCCAAATATTTGTCTCTCTAACATCTGTGTACATCTGTAATATCCTGTTTTTATGGTAAAAATCAGAGATTGCTATGGGAATATGAATTACCTCCGTTTTCTGCAGTATGAACCATATCTACTCCCCAATGAGGAGGACAGTTCAAATGATCACATGATCAGCTCAGATGAAGAATCCCCTTAGGCCCATCCAATTTCATTCTTCGAAAACATCCACCTACCTTTCTCCCATCACAGCATCGATTTGTCCTGGCCTCAAACTACCCTTTGCAGTAACTTGTTCCAGTCATTAATTACTCTCTGGTAAAGAAATATTTGCTGGTGTCTGTCTTGAAGTTGGCCTTTGCAACGCTCAACCTGTGTCCTCAGCAACACAATGGAGCAGCAACAACAACAACAAATTGCATTTATAAAGCATCTTTCATATTGGGATTACATCCCAAGGTGCTGGACAGTGAAGGGTTTGCACCCGAGCTGTGGGCTGGAGTCAGGAAGGTGTTGCAGGCAAGGGGGAAGATGACTGAAGGTGTTGAGATGAGGAAGGTCTTAAGATGGGCCTTGAAGGAGGCAAGGTAGGGAGCAAGGCAGAAGCGGTCTGGGATGGAGTTTCAGAGAGTGGGTGCAGAAAGGCTAAAGGCCCGACTACCAATTGTGGAGCGGATAGGGTGGGGGACATGGAGCAGATCAGTACCCGTTGAGCCGAGGGAGTGGACAGATTGGTAGGTCAGGTTGATTTGAGGAAGTCACAGAGGTAGGATGGAGCAAGACCATAGAGTGCTTTGGAGGCAAGGACAAGGATTTTAAACTCAATTCTCTGGGGGATGGGGAGCCAGTGAAGATGGCAAGTATGGGGTTGACAAGCTTGTGGAGCTTATTAGGGCAAAGGTTGTGTCGCACAGAAATGCAGTAGGTTGGATTATGCAGTAGAGCAGAATTCATTTTCTGCAACTATTTTTTGTTTAAAACCAGACCCCACCTGGTAGGAACAAAATAGCATGCCACAGTTTTAAAGTTTGGAAACTGGACTAATTTATCTTGCAGCACAGATGCTGTGCTAATATCAGACAAATTTGAAGAATCCACTCTGAATTGGAGTCTTCTATTCTTGGCTTTTTCTGCAGCAAAGGAATTTGGTTCCTCCCCTGACAATTTTTTTTCGCATCTTTTGCCTTCCTCTATTGAAGTTTGTTTTTGTCTTTTCTGTTGTCTCGCTCTTTGCTTCACGCTATTTCTTCTCTCCTTTGACTGTTTATTGGAATACTTCCACTGCCAACGAGCTCCAAGACATTATTCTATGTGAAGGGCTCTATATAAATACAAGTTGTTATTATTCCTTTGTATTCCTGAAAGGAGACACTTTTGGAAAGGAGTGGCTTTTGGAAAGTGATGGGAAACAGGCATTTAATTACAACAGTTGTGTTATTCATCCCAGGGGTTCAAGAAACAAAGGAACACAGGAACAGGAGTACACCATTCAGCTGATCGAGTCTGTCACAAAACTTTCCAAGATCATGGCCAATCCATAAACCAGTTCCACCTCCCCATCTTCTCTCCATACCCCCCGATCCCTGTTATCTATTCGCCTTTTACATTTTTCAATCGACTCTGCCTCCACTAACTTCTGGGGGAGTAAATCCCACACTCACCACCACCCACTGTTAAAAAATTGTTTATTTCACATTAAATGGTTTAACCTCAAGTTTAAGACTATGGTCTCTAATTCTCAATTCTCTCAACAATCGCTCATTATTTTGCCTATCAAATACCTTTATAATTTTATACACCTCAATCAGATTACCCATCACCCTTCTAAATTTGAGTGAATATAATCAAACGTTTCCATCCTTTCATCATAATTTAGGCCTTTGACACCAGGAATCATTCTAGTAAATCAACACTGCACGCTCCCGAAGGCCAATATATCCTTCCTGAGGTTTGGTGCCCCAAACTGCACACGATACATCAAACGGGGTCTGACCAGTATTGTATACACTTCTTGACTTTTATATTCCAGTCCCAAACATACTCGAACACAACAGTGGACCCAGAATACTTTACAAACAGCATCTAAACTCCATGAGATGTTAGATTTTATATCCTATGAAAAAAAACTTTCTCCCTCCCTTTCTCATGGCTCAGTGAATAAACCCGCACTGTGATGTGGGTTGCTGAGCCATACGGAACAGGGAAGTTCCAGGTTCAATTGCAGTCAGTATCGGCTGGCAATGTTGGTAGGGCCACAGCAATTCCTTTTAGCCTCCTTGGTTAACACAGGGGAAAGAAAATTGTAGTCCAAGTTTCGCCCTCTGCTGGTCAGGAAATACATCGCTGTGTTCCACTCACTGAGTCTAAACTCAACTGACTCTTACTCTTATAATCACTCACTAGTAGGCTCATGAAGATTGTCTTGTGCTACCATTCACACCTTCAGAAAAGGAGTGAAGGTAACCGTGAAATCAGGAGGACAAATAAGAAGATAAATTAAAATTTGTTTAAAAAAATTAAAAATTGAGCTCCACAGACTGAGCACATGAAAATTTAACTTATAATTAAATAATAAATAATAATAATCATAATAATCCTTGCATGTGACATAGCACCTTAGAATATACTGTAAAGTAAATTAACTGTATATTTTGTGGGCAAAACATAGCAGCCAATTGTGCACAGCAGTGTCCCACGAACAGTCGTAGATTGAGTGACCATTTTTTTTAAAAGGAATCATTACCCCCAGAAAAGCGATCCGCCAATTGATTAACAACCGGGTTCCTACTTACTGATAGGTAAACGGAAGCGTGTGGAATAAGGGAACTTGCCCAAAGTTTCACCCTGCCAGGAATTGAACCCAGGTCTCTCGCTTGCGAGTGCTCAAAGCACAGAGCTACAGAACTGCAGGATACTTATAGAAGTAAACTAACAGATGGCACAAATTCACACATTGTACTGTATTTTTACAAGTCACACTATTATTGATCAACAACACAGCATATATCTAGTGTTCGCCCACAAAACACAGTCACTCCACTTTACAGTCTACCTTGTGGAGCACTTTGCGATGACTTCCTAACCTGAAAGACGCTATACCAAATACAAGGATTATTATTACCTCTATCACAGGTGCTAGTGGAATCAAGAGCTGTATATTTCCCACTTGGTGGCAGGTCAGAGCAAGCATTTCAGAAGAGCAAACGTATGTAAATTGAGAGATACCTCTCTGCCATCGGAACTCAAGGACGTGCTAAACTGAGAGCCACTTGAAAGCTGATGATTTCTGAAATAAACACACAGCAAAAGACACAAGTAAATAATCTTCCTAAATACTCACAGGTTATCACCACCACCAAACTCCGAGTACTCTCCAGTTCACCAGTGGTCATGGTCACATGCTTAGCATTAGAATCAGGAAGATTCAGGAGATGCTTCTTTTGTCTTTAAGTAAGATAGTGATTGCCACGAACTCAGTCAGACTCTGTACTATAGCAATTAGACTCTGACGTCAGCTGTCCCCCAGCACAGTGAGAGCTGGATGGAAAGGAGCCAAAACACACTGGGTTGCTTTATGAATCTAAACAACTCTCTGCACTGAGCTCAACCCCTCCTGATCATGACATTATTTACAGGATTTCACACATCTTTCAAGTATTATTTATTATGTTTGAAAACATACATTCATAGTCTTCTAATTGGTGAACCATGAGACTGGAGTTTTACTATTTAGTTTATAGTCCTATGTTAGGTATTTAAAAGGACAATGTTTTGTTCATTTATGAAGACAAAGTTTATATAAATCCTATCTAAACTCACCATCACATCACTTGCACATGAAAATTCTTCCTATTCTCACTTCAAATCATAGAAGGGATATCTCCCAGTGCTCTGGTCAATAATCCTCCAGATATTTTGCTCATTCACTTCTTGTTTGCTCTTGGGATTTGCCGTCACTAAACTGCTGGCATGTTCGCTCACTAAATGTACATTCGCTACACTTTACAGCCGTAACTGTGAAGTGCTCTGAGTTGGTTTGATATTCTAGGCACTATATCAAATGAAAACATTACAGTAGAATGCCGAATATCCACGTGACCATTTATCCTCATTGGGCTCCAAAGTGGAAATGAATTTGGGGCTGTGATACAGGCCAAAACAAGACAGTTATATACTTACAAGTGAAGTTTCTAGGAACTCAATTTACTTACACAATGTGACTGTGAGCCAACAATGAAGCTAAAGCACAGGCCAAGTAACTTTGTGTCCATCTGGTAGCCTGAAGGTAAATATTTATTTAGCAGTATAGAGTTAGAAACAGTGAGCGAGTTGGAGAAAGAGTGAATCAGGGAGGGAGAGAGAAAGTTATAGTGATTGGTGTGTGGAGAGGAGAGTGAGAGGGAAAATGACTCGGGAAGTGAGAGAGAGAAAAAAGAGAGTGCACTCGACTTGGGAGAGAGAAAGAAAGACCAGAAAGTGAGAGACAAATAAAAGATAAGAAAAAAAGACTTAATACGCACAGAGAGAGAATGCCAGAGAACAAGAATAGGATCTGGTATAATGCGGTGCTTTAAAGACTGTATAACTCCTAATGGAAGATGTTTTTGGTTAGCAATGTTCATTCATTCAGTGTTTTCAAACAGCCCGTTGATATTCCAAAACAAAAGAATACCAACCCAAACACACACTGCTTTATACACTTTAACGCAAAGGGACATTCAACTCAGTCACTTTTATAACACGTCACCCACCATAAACTCTTCTCCTACAAATCAGGTCAAAAACAATTGGACAAATTCCATTAAATCTATGATAGTTCCAGGAACATCATCAATTCAAACTACTTTCTCAAGCAGAGATCTTGCATATGACTCCATTTTATAATTATACAAGAATGTAATGAATGAGAATTTAGCCCATCAAGGCTATTCCTTCCGCAGAACATGTATATTTTGCCCTACCATAGATTCTTCCCAATTGTTCCTCTCGCCCCCACCATTCCTTCCTTGAAAGCATTGATTTATCCTGGGAGAAAATTGGACAGTGTGTGTTTGGAGCTTTGCAACAACACTGGTGGACTTTCTTTGTGTGTCCTTGGATTCACAAAAACACAGAAAAGAAATACTTGCATCTTGATATCGCGGCTGATCACATTGTTTAGTATTTAATGCTATTGATAGTTTTGAAATGCCACAAAATTTACTCCATTTTCTTTTTAAACTGACACTCACCCAAAATCTAATGCGTACTGAAGATAAGTGAGGGTTCTTGAAACCAGAGGTCACCTGGTTACAGAGAAGATTTGGCAATATACCCTTTGGATATATAAAACTCTCAAGATTTAATTCTGCATCCAGTTTACAATGTGACAAGTCAGTGTCTTTGGATTCAGATGGATTCCTCTCAGTACTTTTCCTTCCCCAATCTATGGGCTGCCAGAGAAAGGATTGAAGCCAATTCGTGTAATTCTGCTGCCAAATTGTCTTTCATTAATAATATTAAGATTAAAATGAACTTCAAATGAACCTGATTTTTTTTGACAGCTGGGTGTTGGACACATGTGTAAATGCATCATTGTGCTTAAGAGACTGCCAAACCAAACCACTGAGGGTTCCACATATGTATGGTTTCCATGTGTCTGTCACAGAATATGCACTCTCTACCACAGGGACACACTCTGCTTACTGAATCCTGAGACAGCTTAGATGCAGGTTGGCGAGAGCCAAAGGTTGAGGATACCAGAGTGTGCGTTGAGAAACTGCTGGAGCTTGAGCCACCTAAAACAACCTGCTTACCAATGTGAACACTAGCAAACTTCCTGTTATTTATTCAGCTAGGACCATCCTTACTCAATAGGGCTTTAACTTGGAGGGTTAACTAGAACCGAGTGATAAGGTTCCCCTCCCCGTTCCCTTCCCTACTTCTCCAAGTGTTGCTGATGAGTCGGGCTGGCTGGTTTATCATCAATAATACCTTGGGTACTGTGGACCTACCTGCCTCAGGAACCAAGATCACCTCAACTGAAGAAGCAGATCCAGTCAACAACAAGTTTATACAAGATCGACTGACTACCAAAATAACGTGACATAAATTGGGAGGGAGAATGCATCATTCGATGTGTCAATTATCAGTCAATTCTTTTTATAGTATATTCTGTGAAGTGCTTTGAGACACAACAAATCTGATATATATGTGGTCCAGTACCACATCAGGGAGTGGCATTTCACCACTCATGTAGTGCTCGCTCACACCAATCATTATGAAATGGATTTCAGGAAAAATAGCACAGACAGAACGAGACCTTACACATAGTCTTTCTCTGTTTCTCTGCCTCGCTCTCTCACACACACACACAACAAAACTTTACACATGGTATTACACACAAACATTGTGGTAATCAGCCTGGCTCAGTTGGTAACACTCCCACCTCTGAGTCAAAAAGTTGTGGGTTCAAGCCTCATGTTTTCTCTTTGACCGTGCCTTCAGCTCCCCTCTCGAGTCTCTACCCCCTCCTCGCTCCCTCCCTTCCCTCACCCTGACCATTTTATCCCCTGCTCGGGTCCTGACCCAACTGTACAGCGCCTTGGGACGTCCTCCCGACGTGAAAGGCGCTCTATAAATGGAATCTTGTTGTTGTTGTCTGGATTCGGAGCTCATACAGTCCAGGCTGATACTCCAATGCAGTGCTGAGGGTGTGTTGCATTTTTGGAGATACTGTACTTCAGCCAAGCCCCATCTATCTGTCTATTGAGGTGAACATTTAAAGATCCCACGGCACTATTCTGAAAGAGAAGGGAGTTTCTCCCAGTTTCTTGGGCAACAATCCCCCTGTTTTGGAGTTATTTTTGTGTGCAAAGGTGGCTACCACATTTGCCAAAAAAAGACACAGTTACTCCACTTTACCGTATATCCTGAGAAGTGCTTTGGGATGTTCTCTTGAAATGAAAGGTTCTATACCAAATGCAAGGATTATGAGATACAGTAAATTGTTTAAAACAATAAAACTTCTGCTGAAATCTAAACTTGATTCAAAGGGTAACTCAATGTCTGTCCAATGGTAATACAGATCATAGCACTGTATTGGACCTAGTCCTCAGTGCCTCATATCTGGGTGGTGCGTGCTTTTATGAAAGTGGACTGGACTGTGTCTAACCTTTCTTTCTAAAATCAGGATGACTTTCAGTGAGAGAACCTGCACAGCTGGCCAGCAGCAAGTTACAGTTAGTCTAACTGCTGCCAATTACATGGTTTATTTTGCCCTGTGTAATACAGCCCAATGTTTAAAAGTTTCCACTAGCTTAATGAAAAACGATAAACTAATTGGAAAATTTTAATTAAAAACACAAACACACGGACAAAAAAAAAGGAAAATTGGAACAGATCCGGGGAAAAACAAAGGAAAGTTGGAACAAACTTATCGGCATGAAATAAGCTGTTGCTGGTTTACTGCGCGTCCCCCTCTGCTGGAGGTGGGCTCAGCCCTTTCTCAAAACAAGGATATAACTCGGATCCATCCAAACCACATTCTCCCCCTTCCCCCACCCCCCACCACCACAGCAATTTAAAACAGCACCATACTCTGTTTGGGATAATATCCTTAAGCGCTCTGGGATACTCTGTGCTATATAAATGCAAGTTGTTGTGTCAGATTTATTCTTGCTGGGGTTGGGGGGGGGGGGGGGGGCAGAGAAAGAAGCTTTTGTCTTTCTTATTCTAACATTGGAACATTGGGTTCGCCTATTTCAACAATAGTGCTCCAATTTGAAATATTAAAGGCACATTTTTCATCGAGACAACATAAAAACATTTACCAATTTTTAAAAATCAGGACTCTGCCCCTCTAAAAAAAACACTTTGGAAGAAAAGCAATGTGATGAAATAATTATAACTAGTTAAACAATGTATTTTTGTATAAATGTAATTAAGTCCAGAAAAGGCCGAAAGGGCTATTGTAAACTTTAATCTTGGTTTTGGAGGACATCCAGCTTTAGCGGAAATTTCATTACCTCTGGTACAACAGCAGACTGTGTAGAGATATAAAATTGTTTTTCACAGATAGTGGAAGAATATATCAAACTAATTCCGGAGACAGATTATATGCTTTGAAATTGCTGGCGGCACTGTTTATCTAGAATCACACATACCAGTGTAATATCTTGCATGTTGTAAGATTCTGCTTTCAGCATTCTTGAGGCCGAGGGGGTTGGGGGCAGGAAGGAGACACATACATACAAGACCAATATGAAGGTAACAGTAGACAAGATTGAGTTATATAGTTCAAAATTTTGAGGCAACTTGATTGTTCTGGTATTGTCAGAAGCAGCACACATCTGATTCAGATGAACACAGAGGGCTCAGATTTCATATTGTACGAGACATTTACTGTCAAATAATCAAGGGACCACCCAGCTCAGGGGTGGGACATGGGGTTAAAGACTCACATCCTCTCTCTCACACAAACACAAAATTATACCTGTATGTGGCTTAAAGAGGGTGTGTAGAGAAAACACATGAAAAGAGATTGTCCTTCTCAGCCCTTGCTTCGACTTGTGAATAAATCTTTTACCTGAGTGTAGAGAACTCCCACCACTAGCCCAGGGAATCCACAGGGACAAGACGTCAAAAGCTGAAAAGGTTCAAGTAACCAATAGCCATCATCAGTATGTGGTTTAACAAAACAGAATTGACCGAAGGCCGTGGAAGATGGCAGAAATTCCAGTCTTTCGGGTCAGTTCACTTTCTGACATCCAGACATTAACCTCTTACTCCTCCTCTACCTGTCGCTACCTTTTGCATGAGTGCTTCTCGAGTTATTCAAGCAGGCAGCTTGGAAAACACAAGACTCCAAATTCCCATGATATCAACATTCTGAAGATCTTTTCACATATTTGCTGTTCGCATCAGGCCCAGTTTTTTTTTGGCAATCAATCCCTCCCCCCACACCCAACTGATTGAGGGAAGGGAATTGCTTCCCCCACTACCATCTGCTTTTTGGTCTATTTAGCTAACTTAATCCTTTAATATAGGCTGGGGTTCTTTAGTCTCTTCAATTGCTTTCTCCTTATGTGTTTATTTCCATCTCCAGTCATACAATATTACAGAATCCAAGCCCAACAGAAGGCTATGATTCATTCAGACAAGATTAAAATGCCCATATAGGGCAAGTTGACAATTCATAATCTAATAACAAGGAGAGGTGACCAGGGTAGCTTCTGTGCAACATACTGCTCCTATGAAATACTCAAATCTCAGTAATATTCAATCTTTTTTGTAAAATAATATTCCTTGCATTTCACAATAGCATGGTGAAATGTTTCAAAGTGCTCCACAGTACAATAACACTCACATGATCTGTATAATCGGCTAAGTCAGAGTGGTCCAACCTCTTGGCTGCTGAGGTATGCTGAGATGCCCTATTTGAGAAACGTTCGCTGACCGCATAGCAATATGTTTGTGTTTCCGTTCCAGAAACATAAAATTTAGGGGATATGGAGGAAGTGGGTGGATCAGATGAAATGGAAGGGTCTGGGGGGAGGGGCGGACATTAAATCACCCATGGGCCACCAGTTGGACCACACATCTGGTCGTACATCTGTCCAAGTTCTGTTCAAGAGTTTATATTCTATGCAAGTTTGACATAACTCATACATTGTATCAGTCATATTAAGTATATGGTTCCAACTGATACAACTTATGTGAGGTTTACTGCAATTACTGTTAAATACAGTGACAATATGCATGAGGCCTAATGCAGTAGCTATCGTGCATAGCAATGACCCATAAACAGCCATGAAGTAAATCATCAATTTATCTGAGGAATTGTTGGTCAGGACACTGGGAGAAACTCACTTCTCTTTTCAAATATTTTTAATGTCCACTTGAATAGACTGATGGAACCTCAGTTTAACATCTCTCCCGATGGACAATGCAGCATTTCCCCCATCAATGGAGTGGAGTCTCAGCCCAACATGTAACTTGAATCCACAACCTTCTCACCCATAGGCAAGATTGCTACCAACTAATCACACTGCACCGACATGGGCCTATGTTAAACAATATCATTAGATTGTGATGTGAATAAAGGCTTTTCCTGAGTTCGCAAATTCCATCTCATATCACTAATTGTCTGTTCATCCTCTTTGGTTGTCCAGCTCAAGTCTACTACATATCCCCCATGACTTCCACTGGTAACTGAGCAAGCCTTCAGCCTCTATACCCCCATCACTGGAATTTCTCCCCTCAAGTCCTCCATCTACCCTCCTCTATCTGTGTTCAAAAGCCACGTAAAAAAACAACCTCTTGAACCTACCTCTATAGTTACCTCAGTCCTCCCCAATCCTGTTCAGTGTATTATCATTTCTGTACAGCACTCCGAGATATTACTGTTTACGTCAGTGGTGGCCAACCTTTTTTAGTCATCCATCAAAATAAATTTTCTTGATTGAACATTTCTTGATTTATGCCATAAATGCAAGGTCTCACAAATAGCCATGAAGTGAATGATCTGTTTTATTTGGGAGATTGATAGCCAGCACACTGGCAGAAACTCCCTTCTCTTTTCGAATAGTGCCATGTAATCATTAACATCTACCTGAACAGCCAGATGAGACTTTGGTTTGATGTCTCATCTGAAGGACAGCACCTCCAACAATGCACCACACCCCCAGCACTGCGCTGAAGTGTCAGGCTAGATGGTTACAGGCTCCTGAAAACGTGACTTGCACATAGAAGAAGACTATTAGCCAGAAAGTTTGTGAACGTAACCAGTCTTCTGCATAGAGTGTTTCTGCCTACAAATAACCACCATTATTTGATAATTGCCTGGGAAGCACATCTAAATGCTTCAAAGTCTAAGGAACTTGGATTCTTCATATAGTCATACTTAAAGCGAAGTAGAATTTCATTGAATTGCAAATATTACTTATGATGACATCTTACATAAAGACTGCAAAATTGTAAATTTATCAGTTGAAGGCTAAGTCACCTTTAGTGACAGAAATAATCTGAGGGCCATCGGGCATGTCTCATAATGAAGCCTTGCTTTGAAAGAGTGCTAGTGTTAATAATTGTAAAGAAATTTACATTATATGACTTAGAAGCTCCCACTTAAAGTTCATGCTGGGCTTCAACTTTTTTTGTTTGTTTTTTAACCAACAAATAGCCAGCCATGAAGTGAATGATGAGTTTTAATTGGGGGATTGTTGGCCAGAACACGAGGAGAAGGAGCTCAGTTCTCTTTTCGAAGAAACTCCATTTCATAGGAACTCCATTCAGGTAGCATCAGAACAGATTTCTCACAGTCACATTGACATTTTGGAGTCCTGTAGTGTACGTATTGATTAGAGCACTTGCCTAGCAAGCGAGAGACCTGGGTTTGATTCCTGGGCAGGACAAAACATTAGACAAGTTTCCTTACTTCACACATCTCTGTTTACCTAGCAGTAAGTAGGAATCTGGTTTATTAGTCGCTTGGTCGATTGCTTTTCTGGGGGGAATAATTCAAAAAATAATAATAAATTGTTCACTTCAGTCCATGACTGTATATGGGACACTGCTGTGTGCAATTGCTGCCACGTTTCTCCCACAAAATAGACAGTCAAATCACCTTACAGTATTTTCTGTGAAGCTCTTTGAGACGTCTCAGACGTGATAACGTGCGATATCAAACGAAAGAATTATTATTATGATTCCTATTGAGCTCACTCATTCTAGCGTCATCGAAACATATCAAAGTGTTTCACAGGATTTACTGTAGTGTGTAGCTCCTGTATTCATGGGCGAATGCGACAGCTAGTTTTGAACACAGCAATGTCCCACAAACAGCCTTGAAGTGAAATCAATTTTTATGTGAAGGATTGAAATAAAATAGAATTTACAATATTCCTTGAATGAGCACTGGATTTAAATTAAAAACTGTAAATTTTAGACCCCATGTTTGTAGTAAATTGGACCCCAAATTCCACTTTTTTTTATATGCTCTCTCCAACCAAAAACAGACTTGATGAGATTCAGTTAATCAGCAAAGAAGTTCAACTTTTTAGATTTTAGTCTAAATTGAACATCAGCAGTTGTTGTACTTTGCCGAAGATGACAATATCAATTTGAAGAGCTAAGCCTAAACACGCAAGTGGTGTCCTGTCATTAGGGTCTTGCAAGACAGCAGTATCTGAGTTAACTTACTGGCACAACAAACAGCCTGAATGGTTGTCAAGTTAATAGCTTAGTCTATACACTTGAGAAGAACAATCTGCCCTCAGCTCTTTGCATTCCAGACAAGGAAACTATACAGATGCAATTGGGTCAAAGGCATTCTTCCAACCATGACAATTATAAGCCTTTGCCAGCCCCCTTCAATCCAGGCATGGTGGATTCCTTGGTCCCCTCTGCGGAATGCCACAAATCCCTCAGGCAGTAGAAAGCACACATAGCAGGACATGTGGGTCACCAGGAATGCTTGTTTGCACAATGATTTGATAAAACAAAATAATTTCCTGTCATCTTTAACCCTACCTAAGACTGAAATAGAAATACAAATCAATTTCAATTCAGGCACCTCTCCTTACAATCAGGAAAATAAAACCTTTGTGTCCTGATGTCGGTTTGGATTTGTAAAGGGGCATTTGGAGCACATTTTGACCTATAAAGCAAAAAGACAGAACAAACATCCATTAAAAAACAGCTACAAAAGATATATAAAAGTGAGTTTTCCTAACATAAGCCAGTATGAGTGAATGAACTCAATAGGACCATTTTTACTGGAGCACAGAAACAAATCCAATAGAGGTCTCCAAAATTCCAGCAGATTTTCCAGCTGGTTAACAATTGGGAATGGGGCGGTGGGGGAAGGCATAAACTAAAGGTAGTCACTGGGAGAATTAGGGGGGAAGATTATGTTTTAACATAGAGGGTTATTAGAACATCCAATGACTTGTTATTGAGGCAGAGACCATAACATTTAAAAGTGAATTTGATAAACATTTGAAGAGGGACAATATAAAAAGAGTATGGGGATGGACTGGAAGACTGGAACTAGAATAAATAGCCCCACTGGGAAATTTAGCAACAGCATAGGCTTGCTGGGTCAAATAGCCTCCTTCTGTTCTGTAATTTCTATGAATCATTCCACACTTCCAGAGTGGAACAAGCAGGTGGTACTTGTTCAGAATAACTATGAATGGTAGATTGTACTCTATGGCTTTTTATAAGTTTTTAAAATTGTGCCAATGTTATTGATATTCTTTGTGGTAGCTTGTGAAGTAGAGGAAAGTGATTTAGAAACAGCTAAAACCAACTCAAGGTGTTCACACTATCCACCACAACAAATAATTGCTATTTTTTCCATCTCTCTTCTGACTTATAATAATAATAATAATCCTTGCATTTGATATAGCGCTTTTCACGTCGGAAGGACGTCCCAAAGCGCTTCACAGAACACACTGTAAAGTGAATTGACTGTAAATTTGTGGGCGAACGCGGCAGCCAATTGCGCACAGCAATGTCCCACAAACAGTCGTAGATTGAAAATGCCAATTTTATTATTGTTTTTGGTTTTGGAGGGATTATTATTAGGCGTGTGGAGTAAGGAAACTTGCCCAAGGTTATGATGAGATACATTTCCAGTACTTGACCCAAATAGTTAATTCTTCATAACTGAGCAAAGACAGAGGGTGTCAGCAGGTTATTTGATGATTGGGAGGGGACAAGAATGGTTATCAAAGCTGAACCCAAATCTGTCTTCACTCAATATATTTACTCACACATACCTTTCAGCAGGGTATTGGCTGAGATCATCAGCAAAGATCCAGATTAAGATATTTCATCATGTCCAGAGAAATTGCAGTCAATGAAATATCTTAATCTGGATATTTGCTGATGATCTCAGCCAATGACCCTGCTGAAAGGTATGTGTGAGTAAATATATTGAGTGTATTCCTGAGATCACTTAACACAGCACAGACCAAACAATGAACATGGAATTATGTACTTCGTTTATTAACAAATAATAATATTTATTATTATAGTGCTTTTCTACATGGGGGGGAGGATATCAAGAGGATGTCTCATACTGCTTCATAGGATATAATGTAAAGTGAAGTGACTGTATTTTGTTGGTGAATGTGGCAGTCATGACACACAAGGAGTCATGAAGCGAAGGACCATTTATTTTTCTCTCCGAGGGTTTTGTTGGACAGGTCAATGGAGAATCTCCCATCTGTTTTCTAATTGTGCATGTGATCTTTAATATCCACCTGAACAAGCAGACGGAACCTCAATGACACCTCATTTGAAGGACTGCATTGTTGATAGATAATACTACAACAGCATACTTATCCATTGATCTATGTGACAGGGGAGGCTGAGTTCAGCGCTCAATCTATTTTATCAGGTTACTTTAACAAATCAACAAAGTTTTCAGAAGGAATAATAATCCTTGAATGCGATATAGCAATGTATCACTTCAAAATGACTCAATCACTTTAGCTTTTTATCCGTAAAGCATAGTGAATGTATTTGTAGAGCAAATGTGCCAGTCAATTTGCACACAGCAATGTCCTACAAACAGCCATGAAATGTACCAATTATTTTTTTTCTATCTGGAGGATTGTTAGAAGGACACTGTGAGAAATTCCCTTCTCATTTCAAATTGTGATATTGGGATGTTTAACATCCACCTGAACAGGCAGGCGGGACCTTGGTTTAACGACAACACCTCTAAAAATGCAACACTTCCCTCCCCACCACCCCACAAATAATAATAATTATTATCCCCGGAAAAGCAATCCGCCAAATCGACTAACAACCGGGGTTCTAATTACTGCTAGGTAAACGGGTGTGTGGAGTAAAGAAACTTACCCAATGTTTCGCCCTGCCAGGAATCGAACCCAGGTCTCTCGCTTGCGAGGCGAGTGCTCTAACCACTGAGCTACTGGACTCCACGATACATTGGAGTGTCAGCCTAGAGCTTATGAGTTTAAGTTCCTCACGTGATTCTTGAACTCACATCCTTCCAATCCAGATGCGATGGTGCTTCCAATAGGCTGATAGCTCATCGTGTATTGATAGAGTAGCTTCAGCTGGCTGAATGACCTCAAATGATCACAGAATGCCACAGGAGAGATTCTAAGAAAGAAGGCGCATTTGATTTAATTCTTCCTGAATATCCACCCCACCGTCCTCCCATCACAGCTTCAGGCTTATTTTAAACAAATCCAGCATCCTGGCCTCAACCACCCTTCCTAGGAACCGATTCCAGTCCTTAGTTACCCTCTTTGTTATACAATACAATTTACGTTGGAAATTTACATTGTGCATTGTAAATTGCTCTGTCAATACAAGATGAGCTGTCAGCCTATAGGAAGCACCATAATATCTGGGTTGGAAGAATGTGGGTTCAACAACCATGTTAGGAATTTAAACTCATAAGCTCTAGGCTGACAGGTCAATGTATCGTGGTGTCCTATAGCTAAGTGGTTAGAGTACTCGCCTCGCAAGCGAGAGACCAGGGTTCAATTCCTGGTGGGGAGAAACATTGGGCAAGTTCCTTACTCCACACGCCTCTGTTTACTAGCAGTAAGTAGGAACCCGGTTGTTAGTCGATTGGCGGATCGCTTCTCTGGGGGTAATGATCCCTTCAAAATAAATAATAATAAATTGGTTGCTCAATCTACAACTGTTTGTGGGACACTGCTGTACACAATTGGCAGCCGCATTTCATCCACAAAATATACAGTCAATTCACTTTTTGTAGCATATTCTGTGAAGCGCTTTGAGACGTTTCGAAGATGTGATAAGGTGGTATATCAAATGCAAGGATTATTATTATTACATTTATAATAACACCTCATGGTAAAGAAATACTTCCCGGTGTTTATCCTAAAATTGTCCTTTGTAACTTGAACTTTGTTCTGCTGCCTTTGTGCATCTAAAATTAATTACTACTCTTCCTCTCTGAAGATACTGCAATATTTTGAGAATAAGAATATGATTGTGCCAGACTTGCTGCCGGTTTATTTCCATTGAGCGAAACTTCCTGAATGTAGAACAATAAGCTCTTTAAACGCCCACTGAACTCATCTAAAGCAAACACTGGAGGAATCTCTAAAAATAAATATGTCACAACCCTTTACCAGAGCAAATCTGGCCTCATCCGTGTAAATATGCGACTCTTTACAAGTCAAAATCTTTTTAATATTGAAGGTCATTTCTCTTCCTCTGGTTGCTAACAGTAATAAATTTAATTCGCCAATCAGAGAACTGGCTGAGCTATTTGAAGATGTGCAGCTGATCCTTATTACATGCATAGTTGAGTACCCACATAAAATTATATAAAAAGACCCATTTCGAAGATGCTGGCTTTTATTTTACCCAGACCCAGCTATTAGTGCAAAGTTTCCTTACTTCCATTTCCCCTTCTCCTCTCTTAAAGGTTGGAGACATACTGAGGCAAACCAACTATGGGCGTTTTCCAGACATAACATCACACGAGTCCAGACAGTAGCATCTGTCATACCTGTGTGCCGTTCAAATTGTAATGCATCAATTCAAAATGTGCCTGAATAATATTGCGGCAGTCACCCCACCCACCCCCACCACCAGACATCCTCAATGGTAATTTCTATGAAGCTAAGTTGTATACTCGTCTGCCTGTTCGCAGCTTTCCTCAAGGGTTTCGCTTTGTAAAGTTGCTTACCTGCTGAGCATCTGTTGAATGCTTCAATCTCCAAGTCAAACTTTAGATAAATATAATAAACTCCTCATAACTTGACCCTGGCTTAACTTGTCACCTCCATTTAAGTCATCATGCTGTCAATATCCCAGCTGCATTTATTTATATATATATATACCTAACTCGCCACTTCTGATAACTCATCACTGAGCCCTTTTCCATTGGTGTGATGAGCTATTAGGCATTTACTGTACCTAAAAAGAATTCAACCTACACATTTGAGTCTACATTTGCAAATTGCAGCTTGGTTTGGATACTCTTAAGCATGGTGATGGGTTTCTGCATGTGTCAGGACACCAGACTAACCAAATAAAAGGGGTGTTCAATCGGCCTGTCAATCACCGGGATGCCCAAGAAAACAAGTAAGAAGAGCCCAGCAGGAAACTCAACACACGGCATGCAGGCGCAAATCAGAGCTGTTAACACCTGTAGCTATGAGTGTGGAAACCAACTCTCGCATTTGACGCTTCATGTTGTGCTTCACTGTAATTGATGGTGACTGTTTTTTTTACTGTCACATGGGAGAGCAGAGGTTAAACAGATATTTGAAATTCAACCAAGTCTTAGCCTGTAAGGTTAGGTTTTATCCACAGTTGTTCAGAAAAAACAGTTCTGAAATCATGAATGAATTTTAAAAATTACACTACTCAACATTACATTTCAGGACAAATGGTCTAAGAGGCTAAGAGCTGGATGAAAGTTTGAGTCTTCGGACCCTTTGCTTTTTAAAAGTCAGTTTCTATACTGTTAGCATTCAGGAGTAGAACTCAAAGCATAAACAAGTCATTATGAAATCTCATTATGATCCTGCTTCAATTTGAAATGATCCTTTTTGTAAAAAAACATTATTGTCCGGGCATTAGTGATAATGTAATAAAAAAATCAATCCTTGCATTTCACACAATCAGAAGGACCCATCAGAAGGACATTTCAATGCACTTCATAGGATTTACAGAAAGTGACTGTGTATCTTGTTAGTGAGCTTAATATAACTGCAACAATGCCGCAACACTATATTGGAGGGCAGGTCCCTTGAAGGAACCTTCTGAAGCCTGGCAAACCCTAAGGCCAGCAATCACCCAGCATTTCGAAGAGAGTATTCCGGGAATTTTGATGCAAAGATCATTGTGTTCTGCTCTCAGATCGGAGGATGAAGTAACAAGTGTAATTACACAGCAGGTAATTATACGGGGGACTATCAGAGAGGGACCAGCGCAAGTGATGACAGATATGCTGGAGACCTATGTGTCTAATTATAATGTACTGAGTTTCATCACTCAAAACTTTTAATGTTCCATTGCCTCCTTCTTTCATCCTAAGGAGGAGTAGGAGGAAAGATCAGTACATTGCGCAATAGAAGCAAGTGAGTAAGGAATGCAAGAGGTCCCTTTCGGGTTCCCCTATCTCACTCTTTCCTACTCGCTCAAAATCGTGTTTAATTGCTTTGGCTTATTTTCCCATTTGTAGCATCACTGAACTATATTTTAACCGTTAATTGCATCCTTTATTACAACATGTCTGGTCATGATAAAATGAGGTGTTATATTACCCACCACCCGTCATAAACTAGGGCTCGAAATTCCACCTAGTCAGAGCCCATGAAGACTGTGTTGTTTTAAAATGCAAGGTTTCCACAGAATTATTAAAAACTCTTACATTCAGTTTTGATTTGGAAGTCGAGTTTCTGCAGTTCTTTCAAAGAACCAGCTTCCAAATTGAGGCTAAATTGAAGAATTTTCCACCCTTAGATGTGATCGTAAATTTGATGGTAAAGTTGTCTTAACAATAATAATCCTTGCATTTGATATAGCGCCTTATCACATCTTCAAGATGTCTCAAAGCGCTTCACAGAATGTACTGTAAAATGAATTGACTGTATATTTTGTGGGTGAAAACGGCAACCAATTGAACACAGCAATTATGAGCAAAGACTAGGTTGGATTTCAAGCTAAGTGCATAAACCTGAATGATTTCTGTTCACCCACCTCCAACTTGTTTTATTTATTTCTGTCTCTCCCCAAACCCCACTCCCAATTTCACTCTTCCTCTCCTGAAGATTGTGATACCCATACAATGAGTATAGTGTGCAATGTTTCAGAACCCATTCCTTGTGTCAAGTAGGTGCCAACCTACGCCTAATACTGTACTTGCTGAAATTTGGTGAGCAGGGTGCATCACTCCTGGGAGAGATTCTCATGCCCACTCCATTCCAGGTAAAAGGAAATTTCATGCAAATGTGGAATTCTCAGTCTAGTTTTGCTCCTCGATCAGGGTAACTGGTGAGTATGGATTCAGGGAGTATTCCTGCTTCAAATCCCTATCCATAAAATTCCTGCTGCCTTCCACCGCCCTCCCGGCATGGTCAAATGAGTGGTTGCAGTTCAATGGCCGAAGTTAAATATAATAAAAAGATTAGGCACAGGTTTGGCAAGAACCAAGGCTTAGGGAGCCTAGAGTGTGTGTTGGGGTAACTGCTGGAGTTTAACCAGCTAAAACCACACAGCTTGTCATTGATAGCACTGTCTGGCAAGCTTTCCTGCTGTTTGTCCAGTTAGGACCACCCTACCCATTAGGGCTTTGGCTGACAGGGTTAACAGAAGCTGAGTGGGAGGATTCCCTGCCCCCAGTGACAGAGTATTCGAGAGGAATTCCTTTTAAAAATTGACTCTTACAAAGTTGGCTGTAGTTTAATTACAGCTAGAGCCAAGCTGACATGGTGTGAGACTACCTGCTTGAGTTGGTCTCCCACTTTTAAATCCTAAAATGAACTGAGCTCCTTAAATTGTAATTATACTGCTTGGTCAGCCCTGGGTGGCAAACACTACAAGCTCTTGTTGTACAAGTCGCCTGAAATACCACACACAAAATAACCGATGGAAATAGATCTTATAATCTGCTTCCAGGAATCCCATCCCTGAACATTTCTGTCTCGGTCAGCGCCTGGTGCACCTGTCAATCGCAGACTTATCTTCTCCAACAGCTTGTTGGTGCATCTGACACCATTTTACGGTAATCACCATTTTGTAATTCAATAGCCTCAGCTGGGGCAAAATTCCTCACAAAACGCCAAGTGAAACATCTTCTGCAGTACCAAAACAATATTGGTGTTTTGTTCGGTTTTGTTTTTGAAAGGCTGTTCTGCTTTGAGCCCTTTTCCATTGCTTTCTATGTGACCGGTGAAGTCTAAACAATCCAGACAATGGCACTTCCTTCTACCTCGAGAAGCCATCAATAGAAATTACAAGATTAACAGGAATAAAAAATAGATTAAAACGAGGAATGAGGCAACTCATTAGATGAGATGGCAGAGGGGATGGGATGAGATATCATGAGGAGAAAAGCAATCAAAGAAAGACCAAAGCTTGAGAATCAACAAACAAAAGAGAAATGCAAATTCATGATGGAATGGTAGCCAGGATTTTTAACACTCAAAAGACGATAATAAGGTTGACTGTCTCCCTTTATTCTTTTCCCCTCCTCCCCAATAAAACAAATAGGTGTCTAAATGATGAAGATTTGAATTGCATCCAAGGAGAACTGATTGAACTTGATAGCTGGTGGTACAGTGATCATGCAATGACACCAACAACAACTTGGATTTATATAGCGCCCTCCACCATCTCAGAGCACTTCACAGTAACTGATCCCGGGGCCGAGCCAGGGGGAGGGGGAGGAAGGTGACCAAAGGCACAGTTGAAAAGAAAGGTCTTTAGTCGAGACCTGAAAATAGGAAGAGAGGGGGCGAGGTGAAGGGAGTGAGGAAGGGAGTTCCAGAGCCTCGGGGCATAGTGGCTGAAGGTATGGCCGCCGATGGTAGAGCGGAGGATTCGGGGGACAAGGAGGAGGCCAGACACCGTGGAGCAAAAAATAGGGATAAAGAGTGAATAATGGCAGCCTCCAATGCCTTACCACCAACTAGTCCCATTGTTCACACGAGAGTGGTACACTGCTGAAATAGTTGGTATTTAGCTGGCATCGTTTTATTGATAAAAATATGGATCAATTTTTTTCTTTGCTTGTTTGCAATGTGTGAGCACAAATGCGAATCCTCAATCCACGACTGTTTGTGGTTCACAATTGGCTGCAGCGTTTTGGCCACAAAATGTGCAGTGAATTCACTTTGCAATATATTCTGCAAAGCGCTTTGAGACGTCTCGATGAGGCGCTATATCAAATGCAAGGATTATTATTATTATTGTCTTATCGGAATCTCCAACAATGTAGTTCTACCCAGCACTCTATTGGATGTCAGTATATACCTATACTGTGAGCTCCAAATCTTGATTAGGGGTTTGAACTCACAGCCTTCTGACACAGAGGCGAGAGTGCTACCAACTGAGCCAAGATGACACCTAAATAAGGAAATGAAATTTGCAGCATTCCATAATGAATTTGACATAATAATTGTCACATCAAACACATTATAAAACATTGCATATTTATTTGATTCCACAATCTATATTTTCATGCAACATGATACTACTGAACGAACTATTGATCAGAAGAATGAAAGAACTTAGGTGGTGGGATGGGAGAATAACAACACATTCCATCCTTCCTTCACTGCAACATCAAAAAAACAAGCATTTCACAGCACTCAACTGATGCCAAGAGTTTCAGACATTATCCCCTACAGACCATTCTCATAAACCTACCTGACTCCTCTATAAAATATCACAAGGCAGATGAAATACTGCAGTAAGAGAGAGATTCTTCCTTGCAGGAGGATATTATATAAATTTGTTTCTCACTTGCTCTGAAGGACAGTCAGACAGCACAGTATCGACAGCAAGCAGTTAACCTTTGCACCCTTCAGGCAGCAGAAACATGAAAAATGAGCCTGGAAGGATCCACTTGTAAAATGCAAAAGAACTTTATAACCAATCTGCACCAGCTGGATTTTTGAGCCGCCACTGGTTAAATTGTCTGGTTGTCAAGTTTAAACCCTAAAGCTCCAAATCAGTGCTTTGCTGGCTGAACTAAAAGCTCCATCGCAGTCAGCCTAACAGTAGGTAAAAGTAAGCCACCACACAAGACAAGAGCCAGAAGCACTTCTTCCTTCCATACCAGCCCTTCTTTTTTCCTCTCCCCACGAAGACATTAACTCATGTTGAGTTACTGCTTCAGGCTGCCTCCAGTACCTCACTCAACTGGACGCTCTTCAGAACACCCTCTTTGTCATTAGTCTATTCACTAATGTGGTGGTGGTTTCAGGGAAAGGGGACGAGGGCAGAGAGGAAGCATCAAGTTTGATCCTATCCTCACCCAACATCTACACATGCAGGTTTTTCAACAAGGGTCACTTGATAGCGATCAGAGAAAGGGACTTTAACTGGTTAATGCTCCTACTGCTGCCCCAGCTGAGATCAGCTAACTCAGCCGAGGCCAGAGAACAAACCTGTGACCTTGCTAATCTCTGGCTCAGCAGCATGCTGGGCAGTGGCAATACCCACAGAGGAGCTTGACAGTGCCAAACTTTCTGGGTCAGCAATTTAGTTTACAAGTGTCTGTGTGTCAGCAGTCATATGAATTCCGATACACTTTCCTTGGTCTGAGAACACCTACAGGCCTGTTTGGGTACAGATTGGTGCATAAAGCAGGTCAAGGCAGAAGTGCTGATGTATATGATTCAGTTCCTACCAATATGATTCAATCGAAGTGCAATATCCCCAGAGTAACTGGGGAAACAGACTTCAATGTACAAAAGACCCATCTATGAAGAATCCCTTAAGTTGGTTTGTCAACTGTAACACAGCTTGACGCTTGTCTCATTGCTCAGTGGATAAACGTGACACAGATCAAGAAGGTCCCTGGTTGATTCCCCCAGTCTCTGCCGAGTTAGCTAATCCCAACTGAGAGGTGCAATTAGTATCAGTATCATTAGGCTGAAGATAGAGAGAGAGAAAAACAGCCAGAATTCCCACACTGGATGCAGAGTGAAGACATAATTGTCGCTTTAGTTTAAAACAACCCTTTCTTCTCATAGATAAATACCAACTGATATTCAGGATGCAAAACTGCTCCTGATGCTGGATAATTTTGGCAATTTGCATCTATATTGGGATTTTCATTGTTCTCCATGAATTATCAAATGGGAAGTTTCAAACCAAAACTTGCAATGAGACATAACTAATCCAGTTTATGGCTACCACGCATTAGATTCCTTCATTAAAGTTTATCATAATAATCCTTTTATTTGATATAGCATTTTATCACATCATCGAGACATCTCAAAACGCTTCACAGGATAAATTGTAAAGTGTAATGACTGAGTGTATTTTGTGGGCAAGTGTGGAAGCCAATAAACAATGTACCACAAAGAGCCATGAAATGAATGGCCAATTGTACTTGGAGGATTGTTGTCCAGGACACTGGCAGAAACGCCTTTCTCTTTTCGAATAGTCCCAATTTTTAATCTTTAACTTCCACCTGAACAGGCAGGTGGGACCTTGGTTTAACATCTCAGCGTGGCACCTCTGACAATGCAACCCATCTCCAGCACTACATTGGAGTGTCCGCTTAGACCATCTGAATTCAAAGTCCCGACGTGGGACTCATGGAAACTACTTCTGCACGAGTCACTATCATTCAATGGTAAGACAAAATGACCACACCTCAATTAGGATTCTGTACTGATGGCAATGCAATAAACTTCACAAGAGATGATCAGAACTTCTGAAAACTGCAGGATAAAATGATCTATCCCACACGATAGTACACCACTGGCATTACACATTATAATTTACAGTTACATGTATTTATATAGTGCCTTACACATTGGGATAACGTCTTGCCATTCTATGAATGGTGCCAAGGTCTGTTCTCAGGGAACTCGCAATAGCGATGTCTAATGTGATTCCCGAATAAAGAATCTGAGTCGAGACACCTTCTAGTAATCAACACATTATTCAAGAACTCCACTCTGAAAGTAGATCACATCACATCAGGGTGAAATTCCTGTGAGTCGGTGTGTTGCACTTCTGATGTCCTTATTAAAGTTATCTTGTTAGAAATAGCTGCACATTAAGTCTCATTGAATAATGATCTATAACTCAAAATCTTACGATGTGCTCTGTGCACAAACATTACTCCCAGGAAACCCTCCAAACCTGTGGAGAAATCTCATTCCAAACATTCGACCGTCAAATCACCTCCTTCTAACAAGCCATATGAAACAAACCACAGACAATCTGACAAGCACACTTGTAATTTTTGGATGAGTTGATATCTGCAGACAATACCACCGAAAAAGCAACGTCAAATTCCTCAAATCAAAAGCTCTGGCATATAGTAGTGATAATTTAAATCAGTTATTCTTGATCACATGTATATTGCAGCTGATGCTCCCATAGTCTCAACAGGACTGGAGGTATTGACATTTGTCTATACTGTGCCTTTAATGCTCATTATAACTAGATAATCAACTTATTTTTAAAAGGCGTGTTGCTATTCAATGGCAACTCTCATTTACAACATATAAATAATAATAATCCTTACCTTTGATACCGCATCTTTCATATCAGGGGGTCATCTGAAAGAACTTCACAGGAGTTGCTGTAAGGTGTAAACTGTGCCTTTGTAGGCAACTTGCACTTATATAATGCCTTTCATTGAGGGTAATAACTCAAAGCACTTTATAGATATGGTGATAGACACCAAATGAGGAGGGTGTGGGAGGGACAGAGGGAGGTGCCTACTGACACTTCCTTCTCCTTCAAGGTCAAAGTAGGTAGGTTTTAAGCAAGGTTTTGAAGACAGAGAGGGACACAGTATCTGATGGCTCAATCGCTGAAGGTGGGGCAGTTGGAGTGAGGAAATCTAAAAATTCTGATCAACACATATGTCTCAGAGTAGGAAGGTCGTGGTTCAAAGCTCATGTTGGGACTTGGAACTCATATGATGACATTCTATTGTTAGGGATGTGCTGCATTATCGGAGGAGCCATCCTTTGGATGAGGTGTTAATCCAAGGTCTTGTCTACCTGTTCAGGTGTGCATTAAAGAATCCCATGGCACTATTCGGAAATAAAAGTCTGTCCGGGGTATCCTGACCAACAATCCCCAAATAAAATGGATCATTCACTTCATGGCTGTTTGTAGGACATTGTTGTGTGCAATTATTGTTATTATTAATTGTACTGCCAAGTTTGCCTACAAATACATAGTCATTCCAACTCTTTGAAAACATGTTACAGGATCTCATAGAAGGAGACATTTTTGTTCCCTTAATGAAATTTCTCTTGTTGACCATGACTTTCTTCACACCAAATCAACTTTGTAAAGCACTTGCAGACATTCAACGTGAAAGGCCTTATGAAAGTAGCTGTAAAAGCAACAATGGTCACACGCCCACTTTAAGAGAATTATTTGCCAGAAACATTGTGGGCACCGATTGGGCTGCTGTGCCGACAACTGTTGAGAAATTGGTCATTCCGCATGTATAGAGGGTGTTAGCTCGACTCAAATTTTCTGCTCAGATTGTCTCCAGGGACTATTATTATACAAAAACTCTGGTTGTTTCATCCACACCATTGAAATATGCTATAGTCCATCTGATGGGATTGACTCAACAGCTGATTTAGTTAAAATAAGTGTACATCATTCAACAGGTTACATTCAGTCCTGTTGACAACAGCTGGGGATTAATGTCAGTTGTCAGCAGACTTATTCAAATTCAATGGGCTGCATTTGGGGAACAATTCACAAATCATTGTTAAATTTATAATAATCCTTGCATTTGATATAGGGTTTGTCACGTCTTCTAGACCTCTCAAAGCGCTTCACAGAACATACTGTAAAGTGAATTGACTGTATATTTGCGGGCAAAACGTGTCAGCCATTTCTGTACAGCAGTGTCCCACAAATAGTCATGGTTTGAAGTGACCAATTTATTATTGTTTTATTTTCTTGAGGGATTATTATCAGGCGTGTGGAGAAAGGAAACTTGCCGAAGGTGTCACCCTGCTGGGAATCGAACCCAGGTCTCTTACTTGCAAAGCGAGTGCTCTAACCACTGAGCTACAGGAATTCCACAATTTAGCAAGAGACAAAGAATTGTCCAATTCCCCAATAGTTTCCCAGCCATCCATCCTCTGCTGGGGTTGGTCAAGGCAATCAGATTGATGTCCGACAAAACCTGCGCATGCCTCACGCAAAACATGCTGAGCTGAGTTTGTGCAATTGTGGCTTCATGCTAATGTGCCAAATGCTTTAAGAACTGAAATAATCCTCAAGCCATTAACAATGTACTTTTTTAACATTGCATATGGGTGCTCTTCTTTGGTGAGTGGAGACCCAAGCAACCAAAGTGATCAACCATTGCTTTTTTTTTTGATGGTGAGTGGGGGTTCTGATACATATGGTAAACTCATCAACATCCTCCTCCTGATGCTATATCAAATGCAAGCATTGTAATAATATTTATTATTGTTACTCATGCAAAGATGCTCAATTCAACTGGATTTCAGTCACATGACACTCACACAGTGCCTGGAACTGCATGAATGTCCAGCCTCTGTTAAATAAGGAGATTTAAAGGTAATTAAGCAAGTACATTCAGACTGAGGCTGGTGGGTCCCAGATAATGAACCGTTCCACTGGATATCAGAGAAACTCCTGCCACCGTGGAACAACAAAGCCGATAGGAATTTGAAGAGGGCTACACACCATCATTAACCCACTTAAACATCAATCGCTCACAAAGAATTATCATTGCTTTATCATCCTTCTGATTCTGTAAAACAAAGCTAGTCCTGAGCATTTATACTTAAAAGGACAAGTTCTGAAAACACCATTAGAGGAACAAGTTTACTGAACACTTACTGTAGCAGGGTAAGTGCACGCTGACAGCTCTCTCCCCTCGTTTAAGGAACATTTCAAAATGTACCTCTTTGTACGTGCTTCAAGTCGTCTTTCCACACACACAGCCGGCTCCCACCCCCAGCTCTGTTGCCCATCTAACACCATGAATTGGAGTCCTGTAGCTCAGTGGTTAGAGCACTCGCCTTACAAGCGAGACACCTGGGTTCAATTCCATGCAGGGTGAAACCTTGGGCAAGTTTCCTTACTCCCCACGCCTAATAAATAATCCCTCCAAAAAAAAAACAATCATAAATTGGTCATTTTCAATCCACGACTGTTTGTGGGACACTGCTGTGCGCAATTGGCTGCCGCGTTTCGCCCACAAATATACAGTCAATTCACTTTACAGTATATTCTGTGAAGCGCTTTGAGACATCTAGAAGATGTGAAAGCGCTATATCAAATGCAAGGATTATTAATTAAACACTCTGAGACACCGTCCGGCGTGGAGGGCGCTATATAAATCCAAGTTGTTGTTGAATGCTCCTTGTGATGTCCTCCCAACATGAAAAGTGATGTGTGTAAATATATATATAGACTGTATTATACTGTATAGTAAAATGTGGGAGTCACAACTGAACTTGCAAATAACCACTTCATAGGCAAGTGTAAAGTGACAAACAGAAAGCAAAACTGATTCCCACATCAGAATCCAATTCTATGGCATTCACATTTTGCCTCAAGTCAGACAGATATTCACAAGATGGCACCATGATGTTGCAGAAATGGTGCAAAGAGGAGGATCTCAAAAAAAGTACATCATGGCATGTGATTTCAATACAATCAGTATTGAACAGTAAAAAATTAACACTGTTTCATGAGATGTTCAATGTGACAAAAGGTCACTAATTTCGCCCCCTCATTTCTAACATGGATGTGGAGCCAGATCACTAAGGAGGGAACTTTCAGTCAGTTAAAGATCAGATTGTGATTAAAACAGACCCAATCCAAACTCGCAACAAAAGCAGCAACATGAATCACTTGATCAGTCAGATGCTGTAATGTGGGAGTTTGGCTCATTTATTTGACTGTTGTAAATCATTTTTAGAGTTCAAGTTTTAAAAGGTACCCAGGCTTCCTATAAAATTGTTTTATAACTTGTGATCTGCTCTGCATTATTTCTGTCATGAAGTACATATGTCACACAATACAAATTATATTTGTATAGCGCCTTTCACGTTGGGAGGACGTCCCAAGGCGATGGACAGTCAGAGATTTGGAACATAGAAATTCCTATGTCATGAAGATACATTTGTGTCATGAACTAAATACAATGATGTAGTTTGATGCAATTTAAGTCATGGTATTGCAATTTTGCAGACCAGTTGAATAATACCCTTTCAAGTATGGGCTACATGAATTTCTTTAGTGCTATGAATTTCTATGTTTCTAAGCGCTCCTTTTACTGAAGATACAGCTGCTCTTTTAATTGGTCAGTGCTTGTCTCTGTCTTCTAAAAATTATTTTCACAGTTCAGCATGAACTGGTATAAATAAATCCCTATGGAGAGTTCTGGGCAGCTGGGAGCCATCCTGAGCGAGTGGATGTGAACACAATCCCTTTGGGAGCCAGCTATAAGTAGAACTTCACATTTACCCAATCTTAATTACACTTACGAACAGGGAAGGGATTAACCCTTACATTGGTGAATAAACAGGAAAGCCACATGGGAACAGCCACACTTTTACGAGTTGCTCATCATCAAAAGAATGTCAGACAACCCAGCAACCTCCTCCGCCCCATGTTTAAAACAAATCACAAACTAATGGATTCTTAACATACATTTGAAACAGGGTATTTGACATGTTACCCAGGGAGTGTATGCTACACACACACGCACACATACACACATGTATAATGCAGGAAACCTGATGCGCATTATTCTGTATGAAGTTGAATTGGAAAACTCAACATGTAGCCTAAGAGTAAATGTTGTTTGGATAGCGACAGTGGGAACAGTCTGAAATCTTATTTGCTGTTTGATTGAATTTTCATTGTTTTGAATAAAGTTTATTTTGGAGGGAAACATTGGGCCTCTAATGCGACTCTGTAATGACGAGAGTGTTTCAAATTGTGAAGCTAATCCCAGGTTTTCAACTTCTGTGTCTGAATGCTGCTGTGCCCAGGATGCAGCCAGACTGCACGCTCACTGACGGCATAACGTAATCACATAGCGTACATGAACACCATTCACCATATCTGAGTCACTGGTGCTGTAGTGGCTTCCTTTTCAAACCTTCCTTTCCATCAAAGGTCATGGAACGAATTGTCACTTCCCAGCTTTCTCTTTCCTCTCCCAGCATTCACTGGCTCCCCATTCCTCAGAGAATTGAGTACAAAACCCTCGTTCTTACCTTCAAGGCCCTCCACGGTCTTGCTCCCCCCTACTTCTCCGACCTCATAACTCCATATCAGCCTGTCCGCTCCCTCTGCTCAGCAGACACCAGCCTGCTTCAGGTCCCCCGCAATTCCCGCCCCACCAATGGCAGTCGGGCATTCAGCATCTCTGTCCCCACACTCTTGAACTCTATCCCGTAATGCCAGTGCTTCTCTCGTCTCCTTCAAATCCCATCTGAAAACCTTTCTCTTCGACTGTGCCTTCGGCCACTCTCCCACCCCTCCTCCCCTTCTGAGCCCAACTCCCAGCTTGGGTGCAAAATCCAATTGTCCAGTGCCCTGGGAAATCTTTCCAACGTGAAGGGCACTATATAAGTGTAATTTGTTGTTGTTGTGGCTGAAGGCTTTCCCGCCAATGGTGGGGCGGGTGGGTCGGGGGACGTGGAGCAGGCCAGAGCCGGGCGGGTTGGTGGGGGGTTAGGAGGTCGCAGAGGTAGGGTGAGGCGAGGCCATGGAGGGCTTTGTATGCGAGGACCAGGATCTTGAACTGGATCCTCTGAAGGATAGGGAGCCAATGGAGTCGGGGGAGATGGGGTCACAGAGTTTTGTGTGGGAGAGGATACAGGCTGCAGAGTTTTGGATTATCTGCAGTCTGTGGAGGGAGGAGTTGGGAAGGCTGACAAGGACATTTGCATAGTCGAGCCTGGAGGTGATGAAGGCATGAACAAGAGTTTCAGCGGCCTGAAGGGTGAGGTAGTGGCGGAGTTCGGCGATGTTATGGAGGTGAGGGAAGGCAGAGTGGGTTATGGCTTGAATGTGGGGGAGAAAAGACAGTTGAGAGTTGAATAAGACCCCTAGGTTCCTGACTGGTTTGGTGAGTTGTAGTGTGCAACCATGGAGGTTGATGTTGCCAGAGCCTGAGGTGCTGAGGCGCTGGTGTGAGCCAATCAGGAGGGCCTCAGTCTTGTTCACATTCAACTGTAGGAAATTTGCCCTCATCCAGGACTTGATGTCCGACAGACAGTCTGTCAGGACAGCAGTGGTCCGGGAGTTGAGGGTGGAGGCAGAAAAATAGAGTTGGTTTATTTATAGGGAAACTACATTGACTTTAGTTTACAAATGTGTTGCTGCCGATTTTCCGCTGTTATCACTTGGGGGAATGAAATAAAGGAAGAGTCCAAGCAGCCACTGCCTGACTTTGATAAAGTG